>NC_051281.1:2163460-2495960 GCF_015220745.1 Sebastes umbrosus
CAGATCTTAATTCTTTCCCAAGCGAAAGGCATTTCACACCAAGATCATGGTGAAAATATGATAGTAGATTTGTATATTAGAAGAAATACTTTATGCCGTTCCATTACTCCTGTGCTGACCCTGTGAACGAAGTGCAAACTGCAGGAATCAGGCGTTAAGATGAGATGAGATAAGATATTTTGACAGCATGTGAAGGCTTGTTTGGATTCTTCCTCTCATACCTCCTCTGGACTCTCTGCCTCCGTGTGTTTAGGTTCTCCTCGTGCTCCAGTTTCAGCAGTTTATAGAAGCGACGTGTATGTATACGGAAGGATTATCGCTCGCTGGCGTCATGCTGGAAGAATGACGTATCTGTAAAAACATTTACTGTGAAATATAAATATCTATCTGTTGTCCCATAAATGACGTGAAAATCATCTTTAAAGAATCAATCAGATGCACATGTACACTGTGAACCCACTAAGCACGAGGTGCACTTGAGGGATCATACATATTTATACCCACAATGCATTTG
Organism: Sebastes umbrosus; assembly: GCF_015220745.1. Taxonomy (NCBI): domain Eukaryota; kingdom Metazoa; phylum Chordata; class Actinopteri; order Perciformes; family Sebastidae; genus Sebastes; species Sebastes umbrosus. Next base: position 2,163,975 of record NC_051281.1, read on the forward strand.
AAGGCCCGGAGCTGTGCTGGTGATGAAAACGTCCGTTCAGATACAGGAGCTGGTTTATCCAATCAAAGCAGCCAAGTGCTGCACAAAAGGAGACAATCAGCCCGACAACCTTTGGTCTGGCTCTGGATTTGACTAATTGGATCAAGGCTCACTCAAGCTTTCATAATGCTGAACAGACAGGACGTGTTATTGGCGTCCACTTTGCACGATGGTCAGCCTTAATGTCAGCCTTAATGTCAGCCTTAATGTCAGCCTTAATGTCAGCCTTCTGATGAAGTTTTATTGACGTTTGTGACGTGTTTTCCGTAGTTGTGTTACGTTGTTTCTGTACGTATTTTACTAAGTTTACATACTTATTTTAAGACCAACCATGTTTCCCCTTACCCTAACTAAGCGATGTAGCAATGTAAACCCACCCGCGGCGTCATTCTACGGTCGGAGAAAGTGACGTAGTCTTAATAGCGCGAGAGTCCGTTCAGGGAGGTGGACGGCTCAAACAAACACAAGACTTTCAACCAGGAGACCTGGACCTGTTCGTCTCCTGTGAAAACTGAAGTTTATTTTGAAAGGACACTGCGCATGTAACATGCATATATTGACATGGGGTGGGGTGTCGGTGCCGTGTGTCGGTCTTTGATGCCGAGGGGCGCTGACCAAGCGGCGGTATTTGACGAGGTGGGAGTGAGAATGTGTTGAAGTTGGTGGTTTTCTTGCCACAGTTAAGTTTAGGTAACTGCGGCCGTTACCGTAATTTTGTTGCTCAAATTTAACTGTGACCGTTTCACAATAACGATGTGGCGTTAAATGACACCTAAAATGCGTTACCATGACACGAAGAATGTCCCTAAAATGTCGTGCTATTTCAGCCCGTTCACAAGGAGAAGGTGTATAAATGCCACGATAATGAGCGAGGCGTGCAATAAATACACCTTTCTTGATTTCCGCGTGTCATTTGTACGCCATGTATCCTGTACTGACTGCAAAGTAAACGCATCCACGTATAAATGCTACGGTAAGAGTTAGTAACGTAGTAAAAAAAAAAGTGGGAAAAAAAGCGTATAGTGGGCGAAGTCTGGAGGTGGATGGATCCAACAAACACCGGATAATTTAATAATTCTGATAGAGCAAACAACGTCAGCAGCTCTTCATCTGGTAAAATCATTAACACTTTGGAAGAGATTTATCAGAGAAATCAATCTTTAGGGAGTATCTGTGTGTCTGTACCGGTGTGTGGGCTGCTGTAGATCCAGCTCAGTTCACATATTTCCAGCGCGTACAATGTGAAGTTATTCAGCGGTAAAATTGAATGTGAGGTCAGCGGACAAAAAGCATCCCTCCCTGCAGAGAGTCAGAGAGAAATCTATGATTTACAGTTCTCATTAGAGAGGACATAAAATATCACAGGTGGGTAAACACTCCTAGTGGAGGAGACAGAGGAGGATGAAGAGGGTGAGAAGACGTGAAGAGGAGGAGCGAGGGAGATGAAGAGGGTGTGAGGAGAGGAGTGGAAGAGGAGGGATCGCCGTCCTGAGGCTTCACGCCAGATTGTCCAATCACTCACTTCGCAGAGCTGGGAGCTCACTAACTAACTTTAAAGTGGTGAAGACATCAGCTGTCAGTTAGCCCTCGTCTTCATCACACACACACACACACACACACACACACACACACACTGAGGACCAGTAAAGATCCATCATGTGGAGATCCTCTCCTTATAAGAGCATTCTGCTTGATGATAAGGACGAGCCAAGACGGTGATTTGTCCAGATTTAATAAGAGAAGGTGGTGATGTTGATCAATCCGCTCACATTTTTCCTGGAAAGTTACGCTTGAATTATTATTATTATTTGCGCTAACAAGAACAAGATGTATTTAATATGGACTCAGTGCAACAACAACATTCATAGGGTTCCCCTTACGAAAAAGTCAGATTAAAAGTGATACAGGTTTTAGTTAAAGGTACAGTTCTGTTTTTTTAAAGTGGGTTGCTCCCTTCAAAGCCACCAGACTCCTTTAAAGAGACTGTTTGTAACTTTTAAGCGTATAAATGTAGCGGGTTGGGACACATGCGCGTTCGCATACCGCGCTTGCGTGTGGCCGGAGCCTCGTCTCCGCTGCCTGCTTACCTTCACTCAGACAGAGCGTGTGTTCTCGCGCACTCGCTCCACCTCTAGACGTGAACGCGCGCTCACTCCACACTGCAGAAGAGTTAGTTTAGCTCTGAGAATATCTAGTGAATGTACAGTGGACGTTTGTGCAGAAATAACTGCTGCAGCTCCTCCAGACCAACAGAGGTTTCCCGTGTCTTGTGAAGTGACGGGGCTCTGCAGAGAGAAACCTTGTTGTCTCGTTACCGACCAGGTGGCGGTGTCTCCCTGTTCACTCCGGCTGCGGGCGGAGGGAGACGAGTTTCTCGCTGCTGAGCTCCGCTGCTGAAGCCTGCGCTGATGCAGGAGAATCAAACACAATATCAGCAGTGATTCATGGAGAGACCTCCGTCTGGTCAGCTAACATTACTGCCAAGCAGCTGAAATATAGAGTGATATTGTGGTTTTAGCTGACGTGTGTCGCCTCACTGTTTTGAGCGATGCTCGTTCAGGTATATTTAGAGCGAGCACAAGCTTGAGCTCGACGCTGACTTTCCTTGATTTCAAGGCCACAGGTGTCGCTGTTAACAACCATTTCTGAAAGTTACAAATAGTCCCTTTAACAAAACAGTATAGATAAGTTTCTCTTTCTGCTCAGTTCCCCGTCGGAAAATATTCTAAATCTCATGAACACACATAAAAGAAGTCATATAAATGCTGTTTTGCACAAGCTGAAGGTAACGGGAGACAGGTGACATCACAATAAGCTCTTTTAGCCTTGACGTGTTTAAACACATCTACGCCTAATTATTATTATTTAGTCAGAGACAAACGGTCCCCAGCAGCAGGAGGATCTGTTCTGTGGGGGGGGGAAGAAAGGAAGAGCAGATGATCATTGTTCGGTGCCGGGAAGAGCGTTGATTGTAGAGAGATTAGAGCCGAGCTGTAACAAATGTGTCACAGTCAGAGGAGGACAAAAGGTTAAATGTGAGTCATACAGCAGATAAGGGAGGACAGCGGCACAGAGAGGGACGCAGACGGGTAATCGATTGTGTGTGTGCATGCAGGAGGAAGGGAGGGAGGAAGTGAGGACAGCTTTTCATGTTGATGACGACTGACCACATTCACTCTGTAGAGGAGACGAGGACGAGAGATTCTCCTTTTTCACCCACTTAATGCTTCAGTTTTAGGCCTCAAATCCTTCTACAGCATGATGGTTATTACTCCTGTTCCTCCTGGGTTTATATCGCAGAGCTGGAGGTGGAATAAGGGCCGGGTTATACTAGAGAAGAAGTGGTTTGAACATTGTCCGACCATGTCAGAAATCAGAAGTGCTTATATCTGACCTGAACAGCTACTCTGGAAGGTAGTTAGGAAGAGTTAGAGAGAGAAGTTCAAACCCTGGCTCCTTCCTCACCTCGTCCCAGCTGGCCAATCACGCTGTACAGTGGGAGTAAATGTTGGATTGTCGGATTCGTAAAGTTACAGAAATGTCCCCCTTAATCCGACGTCGGAAAGGTCGGGGTGGGGTTACCGAAGCTGTTCGACCATCCGACAAGCTCCTCTGAGTCTGACGCAGCACTCCGGCCCCTTAAACCAGCTGCAGGGCTGATTAGTGATGTTGAGAAACAGTAAACCCAGAGAGAGAAAGAGGGCTTGTTCTGCAGGAGTCATACGGTCTGCAGACCCTGACCTCACACTGCAGCTACATACAGTAGATGTTCATTGATTCATCTGGGGAGTGAATCTCTGGTAGCTTGTATACTGTAGATAACAAGCTGTCGCTGGTCATGTTGAAAATAAACACAGCTCTTATTCTAATGATTTTTAGATGTTTTAGCTGGAGTGCTAAAATCAAATTTGTGATATCAAGTATGAACTCTTATAGAGTCTTATATAGATGACCAACCTGATCTCATGGGAAGGCGTATAAAGGTGTAAGCATGACATGCGGGATGTCCTTAAAATGTGGTGCTATCACATTTTAGGCTTTTTACCGCGTGTCATTTTTACCCCATGTCGTTACCATGAAACAGTCGCGATTATGTTTAGGCAACAAAACAACTCATTCTGCCAGATCCTACACACTGGACCTTTAAAATAGGTATGTAAATGAAGTAAAATACGTACAGAAACACTGTAACATAAGTACGGAATACACAACACAAATGTCACTAAAGTAACACTTTGGGAAATGACACGCCAAAAGCAAGAACGGCGTTGTTATTGCACGCAAAATACTTTTTTACATTCATATGGTATTAGGTGACACTGGGCAGAGATGACCCTGAGAACGACTAGGAGAATGTTCTGAGTATATGGGAACATTTTCTGTTTCATAACTGAGAAAACTACAAGAGAAAATAAAGCTCATTTTTGGTATAAAAAAAGAAAGCAACAGAATCCGTCTCCCATTCATTGTTTATGGAGCAGCTTGAACTTTCCTAGGTCATGGAAATAACATATTGGAACTCTTCATTTAGGTGTTGTTTCCCCTTTAAACCGTAACTTTTATCATTAGTTAAATGTTAAATGAAAGTGATTGTTGACTGCCAAACAAAATAAAAGCATGTTTGTTGTATTTCTAGTTGAGGGATAGAATCCTTAGGGCTTAAGGTGGTGTAGTGCCTGGCAGCAGAAGATCTTTTCATTGTGTGGTGAGGATTTGTTTGGCTGACCTCTCTGTGCACCAGACCTGCAGAGCTCAGGGTGGCCGAGCAGCAACGGGAGAGGAAAACAACGGGCAAATATGCAAATATTCAAAGACAAGGGAAGACAAAGAGAGAATTTTGCACCAACGTCAAGGTGGTTTTACTTTTACTGAACAAAATAGTCACATTTGCATGCACGTACTACAGAAAGACGTGACGGTTACCGTGGTGACGCAGCGTGATCAACAATGCATCAAAGAAATCATTCAAACATCATTCTCCTTCAGATCATGATATCCAATCAATCTATGCACAGACGAAGAAGATAAAGGATTGCTACATAACCTCACACAATGGTTCCTTTGATATCTTATGAAAGAGTTAATCCTCATTGTTTCGTGCATTCTTCTACAAATGACGGAAGTTACGTGACAAATAAATCAACGTTAACTTCTGGTTTCACACGGGATACCAACAGCGGTCTCGTTGTTGAAAGTCTGATGTTATATTCACCCACTGATCCAGCCCGACCTCCTCCCTACGGGCTACAAGGTAGCACGCAAATTACAAAACTCTCGTGAGATGGTTAAGGTTAGGCATCGACCTTGAATGGTTAAGGTTAGGATAGGTCGTGAGAACTGAATTTACCTTCACGACCCTCCCTCTGCAGCATTTGTCACTCTTTACACTTTCTGGTTCACACTTACAGTAAGTGGATTAAATACGCATTGATTTCATGGAATTTATACAAATAGTGCATTACTGTTCAGTGTGTGAGAACAGCCAGAGGGCTGACGTTGTCGTCTTGCTAGAGGGCCATGAATCAGTCCAAAAGAACGCCGACTCAGCCGTTAGTTTTGCCAGATCAACGTGAAAGCTCCTGTTGGATGTGAGGTGAACTCCTGGTTGACCCTGAGCTCTTCAGTGGAGGATAGAGATGGTCAGACAAGCAGGAATCAAGGCTCCCCATGCAGGTAAACATTCCTTAGTTGTGATTGGACCGATGAGTGTGTTATGTGAGTGTGAGGGAGGAGGGGGTCGCAGGAGTCAAGAGGGCATTCATTAGTCATGCTGTCAGTCGGAGAGATATGTGTCCCTCAAGGGGCTTTCAGTGTGATCATATCAGAAGTTGATGTATGTGAACGTAGAGCTACAGATGTGACAGAAACAAACACTGCAGACTGCTTTCACTCTCATTCACACACTGTAAGGGGTTTTACTGCTTTATCTTCATCGGTCCTGTGAAGTAGAGGTTAAATAGAATTAGTACAGTCAACAAACACAAAGAGTATAATATCTAACAACTGGAATAGCTGGCTGGGTCGCTCGCATATGCGCGCTCGCACGCTGTTCAGAGTCAAACTCCAACACAAACTACACGGAAGCACCAAAACCGCAAAGTTCTATCTAGTGAAGCCCGTCTTGCAAAACAGTGTTGGCCGCGGTTTGAGGACCAGGGGAGACCGTAGCTTTGGTCTCCAGGACCGGAGTCTCTGCTGTACTCTGCTCCTTTGCTCCTCTGTCTGCTTGCCTTCACTCAGCTCGCTCCATCTCTCATGTGCATGCTGCTCACTCCACACTGCAGAAGAGTTAGTTTAGCTCTGAGAATATCTAGTGAATGTTCAGTGGACGTTCGTGCAGAAATAACTGCTGCAGCTCCTCCAGACCAACAGAGGTTTCCCGTATTTTGTGAAGTGACGGGGCTCCGCAGAGAGAAACGTTATCGTCTCCGACCGGGTGCCGGTGTCTCCTTCCGGCCGAGGTTGGGAGGCTGAAGCAGGAAAAGCCAACACTAGGATCAGCAGTGATTCATGGAGAGACCTTCGTCTGGTCAGCTAACATTACTGCCAAGCAGCTGAAATATAGAGTGATATTGTGGTTTTAGCTGACGTGTGTCTCCTCACTGTTTTGAGCGATGCTCGTCTATGTAGAGCGAGCACAAGCGCGAGGCACAAGTGTCGCTGTTAACAAGACATTTCTGATTCTTACAAACAGTCCCTTTAAAGATGATTCATAAATAATGATGTACTTACAACAAGTAAAACAAACAAGTACTTCCTGTAGTTCTTCACAGAGTTAACAGAGCCAGACCTGAGCCAACACCACAGGTGATGTGTCTGAAGAATGTGTGTCTCATGCCAGTCACCATTATCACAGATTTCTCCACAAACTAATCCTTCTTCTCCCCGAGGCGGCGGAGCGCTGCTGCTGCTGCTGCTGCTGCTGTTGCTGCTGCTGCTGCTGCAGACCTCAGCAGCTCAGCAGAGCGGCTGGTGGTCGGTCGGTGTCACGATGCTCCACCTGGATCTCCTTACAGGTGTCTTTATGAATGAACACAGGTACAATAATAACACACACGTATTACCAGACTGACTCCAGTTGCATTTTCACACACAGGTGGCTTTAACTCACGAGCATCTGTACTGAATATCGTGACTCTGATGAAGGCCGTAGATGTGCTCCTCCTCTGTCATCACTGCTTCCACTATTCAACACAAACTGTATATTTACAGTTGGACCAGTACGAACATGAGGAATGACTCAATGTTTAGTGAATAATTTGATATCCTTCAGAGTTTATTCATTCAGCGTGTTGCCTCGTGTCCCTCCAGAGCTGTGAAATTAAAGTTTCATCTGACAGAAAATAGGCAGATAATGTTCTCATGGTTCTGTTTACTGGAATTTACTCTGGTAAATATACAGTATTGTGCTCCGAACGCAGGGATTATATAACCCCTAAATATCTGCTCATCCACGTGACCGACACGCCACCCGTGACGCTGTTGATACGGCGCTGATTGAAGCAGAAAGCAGCGATCCGGTTTCACAAATACCACACATGTCTTATCAGCACGTGATGGGATTCCTGAAAACTGGGAAGTCGGAGTTGATCTTGGAGGTGAGAGAGATTTGGCTCTGTACGGTATTATCTGGTAAAGCTGAGACTAATCTGACACTCACATCTTTACTCGAGAGAGACAGCGAGGAGGAGAGGTTCTCCTCAGAAGTAATGGTGTTGACATACCTACAAGAAACACACGTCCACGCATAAAGAATAATGATCAAAAGTAAGATTTATTCTTCCTCAGGAGAGCTTTAAAATAAGAGAGAGCAGTCAGAGGTGAGATATGAAGTTTGGGACGGATGATGAAGGGATGCAACGTGGTCCTCTACCTGTGCTTCTTACAATGATGGAATGTAACCAAGTACTTTTACTCAAGTACTGAATTTAAGTACAAACTGGAGACGACACATCTCAACACACATTGACAAACCATGTATCTTAATGAAGCAGAGTTCATGACGTGAAGAGGAGCTGCTTGATTGGTGGGCAGGTGAGCTGATTGCAGATTATGTCCAGGTGAGTAAAACCATTAAGCTGATAAAATATGATGCTTTATGACAATTTTAAGGCAGGGTTGACGATGTTCTCCAGTAGACACTATTTGTTATATTGGTTGAAATGGTCTTTACACCCCGACAGCGATCCACTACTGATGAGCTCTGAAAAACGACCGTTAAAGAGCCGTCATCTGTAGCTGCTGTAATCCTGTAAAAACGTCTACCAATCACTGCCTCGAGGTCCGCTTGGAAAGAACCAATCAGATGCCTCCCTGCCTCCCTGCTCGTACTCTACCCTTGGCGTGCACCAGCCTGAACTCAAAGCACGTCGCCGCCGCACGTTTCCTGGAGAATGGAAGAGAAAAGTCAGCCCTGCAGTAGCACTGCTGCGATTACTGGTCATGAGGTAGCGTTGTTGAGATGAGGTCCTCTCTCCGCTCTGTGGCGGTGAAGTAGTTACGATGCGGCGGTGCTCGTGCATGTGTGTGTGGGAGTGGGGGGGTTTAGACAAAACTCCTGAGGCGATGCTACTTTCAAATTATGCTCGCTTTCCAACATCGTCGGCCCTATCTTTAAGGAAACCAGGTCATGACCAAGGTGTGGTTTTGAAATGTGAAGATGTGGTTCATTCCAAGATGAGATTGAGACCTTCAAAAAATGGTCTTGAGACGGATCTCAAGTACTACAACACTGCTGAATACGTCCTCCACCACTGACACTACAGTAGTCCAGTCCAGTCCAGTTCATATCTGACTGCACATTAGTGCTCTGAAAGTAATTCTTTATTTCTGCATGAGAAAGCAAACGTCTGAAGCTGGATGCAAAACATGCCTTTCAGTCCCAAAAAACTCTCTTATCCCTCAGAAATAAAGAACAACTTCCAGAGATCCAGTGTGAGTTGAAATTTGAATTTCAAGTCCTGAACTGTACCAGCATCTCATAGAAGAAATCTTTCATTTTTAAATAACCTCTACATACAGGACTCTCTGGTTTTTATAGCGTTAAGCTTCTGTTGCACCTTCGTCCTCCTCCTGCTGTCAGAACTGATCAGAAACATCCAGTAAAACGTAGAGTTTATAGGAAGAAGAGTTTCTTTATGCAGTGGGACTCTTAGTGAGGATATGATAGAAGACAGATGCAGGCTAAAGGCTGCAGGCTCCAGGCTGGAATAGTTGATTTATGCCAGACCATTTTCTTGACACGCTTCTTCTCACTCTGAAACCGAACGTTTTATTGCTCTTCGGTCGCAGAATGAAACAAAGTGGAAACGTGAGAGGAAATGAAAGAGAAAGTCTTTCCATGGTGAGACTCAGAAAACGTGACCGTCGTTCTGTTGTTTACTACGAGACCGCTACAGCTGATTAGAATCAGTTAGAAACACGCAGAGACAACAGTGCAGGGTAGTGACACAATACTTAGTTACTCAGTGATGGGACTACTTTCTTCAGCTTGTTTTATTAAACACAGAACGGGGAGAGAGAGCAGGGTGACCGGCCTCAATAGAACCGGTGACGTTACAATGACCTGCTACGCATCTTAAAGGAATAATTCACCCAAAACTAAATGATATATGCTTAATAAGTTACTATCAACTATTAAAGTTACTATCTACACTGCAGAAGAGTTAGTTTAGCTCTGAGAATATCTAGTGAATGTTCAGTGGACGTTTGTGCAGAAATAACTGCTGCAGCTCCTCCAGACCAACAGAGGTTTCCCGTGTCTTGTGAAGTGACGGGGCTCCGCAGAGAGAAACGTTATCGTCTCCGACCAAAACTCCGGTGTCTCCCCCGTTCCCTCCGGCCGCGGTCGGGAGGCTGAGGCAGGAAAAGCCAACACTAGGATCAGCATTGATTCATGGAGAGACCTTCGTCTGGTCAGCTAACATTACTGCCAAGCAGCTGAAATATAGAGTGATGTTGTGCTTTTAGCTGACGTGTGTCGCACTGTCGTGTTCAAGTCTATGTAGAGCGAGCACAAGCGCGAGCAACAGGACGCTGACTTTAGTTGACTAACGGCCACAGGTGTCGCTGTTAACAAGACATTTCTGATTCTTACAAAGAGTATACTAAACTGAAAGTATACTCTCTTATTTTAAGTTTAAAATAAGTATACTAACAGCACACTTGAATAAACTTCTATTTGGTAAGGTTCAATGTACAAGGTATGCACAGGACACGCCAAAAGCAAGAATGGCGTTCTCATTGAACGCAAAATGACCAACAAATTGCCGTGTCATTCATACGTCATTGGGTGAGACCGGGCTGGGTGAGCGATTAGTAAAGTCATGTAATAACTTTTTAAATGAGTAATTACTGTAATGGAGTTGTATAACAAGACCAGGCTGTGATTGAGGGTAACACCCATCCTCTCTTCTCCCACCTTTGGGTGCTCTGCTCTTCAACATGTGTCTCTGGAGTTTCTCCTCTTGTTGGATGTTTTTTATAGTGATAAAAAGTTCCTTGACACAAGACATAATCCACTAATGTTTAACTTCACATCTCTCAGTTATATTAAAGCCACGCTGTATTTTATGGACATGATAGTTTTATTATAGATCCCCAGTGTTACAGAGTGTTCCTGACCTCATTCTCAGAGCAGCAGATTCATAGCTTTTGGCCACCAGGCGCTGCAGAGCTGACACATGATGGAGAGTCTCATTAATGTAATTTACTACGACCGTCATCACCCCGCGAGTTCACTCTGGCTCCGCCTGTTTGAGCTTTAGCTTCAGCTCTCTGGTTCACTGCCAGCGGAGCATTATAGAGATCCAGGTTGGGACAGTTAGCTCACGGTGCTAATGAGGCCCATTTCTCTGCAACGGAGACAAGCTAAATATTGACTTTCATAACACGCTGAGCTAACAGATAAATACTCCGAGTGCTCAGCTACTGAGGATCAGCCAGAGACCTGGACCAGAGGCTGGTTCAGCTACTGAGGATCAGCCAGAGACCAAGACCAGAGGCTGGTCTCAGCTACTGAGGATCAGCCAGAGACCTGGACCAGAGGCTGGTCTCAGCTACTGAGGATCAGCCAGAGACCAGGACCAGAGACCAGGACCAGAGGCTGGTTCAGCTACTGAGGATCAGCCAGAGACCAGGACCAGAGACCAGGACCAGAGGCTGGTCTCAGCTACTGAGGATCAGCCAGAGACCTGGACCAGAGGCTGGTCTCAGCTACTGAGGATCAGCCAGAGACCAGGACCAGAGACCAGGACCAGAGGCTGGTTGGTCTGAGGCTAACTGTTGGTCTGGAGGTCAGAGAGGCAGCGTTAGGACTGAGAAGTTTGAATCCAGGAACAGTTGAAATAAAGGTGAGAAACAAAGAGAACATGGCGAGGTACAACGGATTGAAGTGGAAAGTAGTTTTAAAATGCTGGTTTACTTCATCGGCAGACAGAAAATAAACATTTCTGTTATATACCAAACAATTCAGCTCCTTAAATGTGAGGGTTTCCTGCTTGTCTCCGTCCCGTTAAAAGGTTTTGGATTGAAAGCAATTTTATTGACGTCAAATTCAACTCCGGAAAAACCATGACAGGAATTTTGTTTATTTATAAAGCACAGTTTAAAGGTGACCCGCGGTTCACCAAAGTGCTTTACACAGTAAAAAGGTGCAAAAGAGGTGCAGAAATTGACAAATGACAACAATGACAAAAACACATATTGGCATTTGTAAAACACATGGAAAGCCAGAGACAATCAGGATGGATTTGAAGCATTCAGTGGTGAGAGGCTGATCGAACATGTAGAGGGAAGCAGATCCACAACTTGAGTCCGGCCACGGAAAAGGCACGGTCACCTTAACGCCTCCAACGACTATCAGGGATGGAAAGCATGCAGCTGCAATCAAGAGAAGGAGTAGTAATAGTAATATGGCATGATTTGTTTTAGACTTTGTTAGCAGACGTGCAGCCACATTTTGCACCAGCTGAAGGCGTGACGGAGTCGTCTGACTGACTCTGACATGGAGCATGGATTATCGTCTCGAAAGCTCTGTGCTTGACCTCGCTTAAAACTCTTCGGTGGTAAAAAAATGACTTAACAACTGCATTTATCTGTTTATCAAATTTAAGATCAGGGTCATATACAATGCCAAAATTCTTAGCGGAGGGTTTGACATAACCAGAGAGAGGTCCGAGGTCACCAGCTGATGTTTATAGTGATCAATTAATAGGAAAGATAATCAGCAGATTAGTCACTAAAAATAACTGCCTGACTGAAAATGTGTCTTTTCATCATCTGTATACTTTCTGGAAGTTCGGTCTTTATGAAAACGTAGGTCAGATTAATGGTAACTTTAGCAGAATATGGTAGAAATGGAGCAGAGCTTGTAAACGTTGATGAGTGTTTGTACATCGATCCATGCTGGCCCGCTGTGAGACAGCTCTGGGAGGTGAGACAGGTAGATAGATATCAGACCTTTAACTCTGAGCTGAAGGAGAGGAGCGAGACTGAATTAAAACAAAACAATGAAAGAACAAAGAATGTAAAAGATAACAGAGCATCATTTCAGAGAAAAGCTCAGTTAATCAGCCGGGTGGAGCCGCCGTTGTTTTTGGCAGCGCTGCAGTCAATCCGCCCTCGACGGTCATTAACAAACAGCTGGTTTATCATCGAGCCGTGTCCAGTAAAGTGTTGAAGCAAATTACTCAGAAAATGTCTCTCACTCCATTTCTTCTTCTTATATTATTATTGTGGGTCAGTGGGTTTATTAAAGACACCAGATATCTGCAGCTGGAGGCTCTCCGACCCTGGGGTTGGAAAATAATTCTTTTTTTTATAGTAATTTTTGATGTGCATCACTTTCTTTTCTTTTTTTATTACTCTTTTTATTGGAGTTTTCTGAGTGAAACATACAGCTGAACAAAAGGAAGAAGTATTCTCTCAACATGGCGACGGCTGAGCCGGCGGCTCGCAGCTGTGACCGCCGTATGAGAGCCGTGCAGAGCGCCAGCCGTGAGCTCGCACGGTGCGGTCTCCTACAAAATCACATTCCCAATCAACTAAACATATTTTCTCCTGGATTATTGTCACGGTTTTAAACAGTTTTAAACACATTTTATCTTCCAGGTGTTCAGAAACCACAGAGCAGCCTCAGTTATCCCGTTGATATGTTGCTAACATGTGACCACGCTCTTTATGATTAACGGTGAAGAAGGAGAGTCGACCCGATGCAGTGAAAGTGAAGCTGTTGATTAAAGGCTGAGGAAGAGGAGATGGAATCTGATGTATGTACTGACCTCACACTGCCACACCTGGACCTGAGCTCCACCTCAGCAGCAAACAGAGTGCACGTTTGTGTGTGTACATATTTGTGGTGATGATGCATATACAGTTTGTGTGTGTGTGTGTGTGTGTGCGTGTGTGTGTGTGTGTGTGTGTGTGTGTGTGTGTGTGTGTGTTAGCGGCCCGAGGACACACACAGGTGCAGCGAGGCGTGAGGTGGATGACTCAGATCTGCTGAATCTCTGACTGTCAGTAACTATCCTCTTCTCTTTCTCTACCTCCGTCCCTCCGTCTCTCTCGTCGCTCCTCTCAGCTGAATACGCATAAAGCTCTCACCGCTGACGTCCATCTGATAACGAAACACTTTCTATCTCTGTGTCCATCAGGACGCCGAGGAACAATCTTCTAATCTGGTGAATCATCAGCGGAACGTTGAGGTTTATTCACTGGAACTGTGACATCTGATCGCGTCATACAGACGCAGCTTCCTACTAAATCTGATCACAACTATTACATTTCACCTTCTGAGGGGACGACGTGATTTTGAGTGAAGAGATGGAGTTCACTCCATTGAGTTCATTGTTTTAATGAGCAGTGATTTAGTAAAATAGTTGGTCATAGCTAAGTGTAGCCTCCAGCATGTTTAAGATGCAGTCTGATGTTTCCATACAACGAAACTGCATTGTCAAAGTTTTGAGGAAAACGTATTTTCTGCCTGATTAAGGCCTTTACACACCGGGCGTGTGACGAATAAACAACACCAAAACACAAAATACTCGCCTGCGAATATTATCCGTCTGGGGTTTTTATTGTGAAAGGTAAGAACAGAAGGAGTGGATCTGGTCTGTGCTGCCTTTATCATGGTTGAAAGGAGTAATAAAGTTTGCCGTCTTGGTTCGGACTACGGAGCCTCCGTGTTGTTGTTTCATAAATATAAACGCAACTCAACCCGTTCCGCGCAACGTGATTGGTTGATGACTTTATTCACGATGCAAAAGCTCAGAAAATCAATCCTGTTCCAACTTTTTCGACATGTAATATTTGCGTATATTCGTTCTATGTGAAAGTATTCATGACAAAAACAAAAGCTCTAAAAAATATATTGATGTGCAAATTAATCGAACAAAAAAAATGCTCCCGGTGGATAAAGGTCTTTGTTAGTTTTTGATGTATCACAAAAACGTTTTCTAATCAAAGTCTGCAGACGTCCGTGTAGGGAGGAGGTCTAGGTGGGATGGATGGGTAAAACAAACACAGGGCTTTCATCCAGGAGACGGCTGTTTGTTAAAGTTAATGTTTAACGTTACGTACATAACTTATGTTACGTAACAAACAAATTTATTTTAAGCCATAACAAACTAGTTTTGTTGCGATTTTGTTTTATTTTGTTTCAATTCACTACGTTAACCACGTGTTTAAAACTGCGACTTTGATCCAGGAGAAAATACGTTTCCCTCGAAACTTTAGTGGGAACATCATTTTGTAGGAGACAGAGTTGTTAAGATATCGAACCACATGCACCTGTGGCATTTCAAGTTGTCGGGTGTCATATCATTAGCATAGGCCACTGTGCTATTTCCTATCGGGTCAGAGCACATCAAACCGAGGAGAAGATTCAGTTTTATCAGATTCACTTCCCTAGTTCATCACATCCTGCTGCAACACCACTACATCTTCTGTCTGAATGACGCGTTCATGTTTCCGTAGCATCAAATGAGGCGTCACTACTCGTCCTGTAATTCTCTGTTAATCTACTCCAGACAGGATGTTGTGGGTATCTGTAGGTCACTGATGTGCACAACTCCCATCTCTCCACACGACGTCATGCAGCCCGTTGCGTGTCAGACAATATCTAACTTCCTGCCGGGAGGTGGGTTTGATGAAAAATGTGTTCAAATTACTCTTCGACAGCGGAGAGGCATGTTGGAGCAGCAACATCACGTCAGATACGGAGAGAAGCTGATATGTAGGTTACTGTGTTCTACTATGTGCTCACAAATTACTGCTCTTAAATGTGGCTGACAGCCCAAAGCGTGTCTCACACTCACTGCAGGGAATATCTCCCCAAGAGGAGAGGTAAAGCGATACTTCCCTGAGATCTTATCTGACTTTCTGATTTAGAGCTAATCTCAGTCAGGTGACTGTGAGTGGAGAGCATAACGTGAGGAGGGAGGCCCGCGCTGAAATTGAACAGATCTGAGCTGATAGTTTTTACCCCCCAGAACATGTGAACTTTTCCACTGGAGAAGAGGAATGATGCAGAGAGCTCTGTGGTACATCCACTGATATACTGCGCTCACAAACACACATCATATCCAACATCAACAGTTGCCTCAGTGATGCATCGAATATACTGGGACTGTACTCTGTAATTAATTTATATGGAGTTGTGAGCAGGAATCTCATGACTCAGACACGCTGAGATGAAACTAATCAGGCGTGGTTCTAGATGTGAAAAAAATTCACTGATGAAATGTTTTGTTTTTTATCTCAAACTTCACAGAAAAACCCCAGAAGGCCGAGCCAAAGCAACATTTGTTATAGTTTATAATCAGCTCGTAAAATATAACTCGGCCAAAAATGTTCCTCGAGAAGTATCTGAGAAGAAAAGATGGAGCAGTCAGAGCTGAACATTTCTGCAGATTTCATCAGAAAAGAATAGAGAGGTAACGTACAGTATTTTATTCCAGCAGCCCGTTTGCAGGAAAAGGCGTATAAATGCCACCATAATGCGCGTGGCGTTTAGCGTGCAATAAATACGCCCTTCTTGTTTTCAGTGTGTTATTTGTGCGCCATGTATCCTGTACTGACTGCAATGTAAATGTATCCGCGTATAAATGCTACGGTAAGAGTTAGTGACGTAGAATAAAAGCAAGAAAGACCACTTAAGATGGGCGGGTCCAACTAACACTAGACTTTTAACCAGGAGACTCGTATTGGAGACTCATAGTGTTGACCGGTGTTTTGTTTTGTTAAGTTACGTTAGTGATGTTTTGTCACGTGACGATTGTTGCGTGTTTTTTATTGATGTTTGTGACGTTTTATTCGTAGTTGTTTCTGTACATGTTTTACTTAGTTTACGTACTTATTTTAAGCCCATCCATGTTTTCCCTAACCCTAACCGAGAGGGTTTTCTTGCCTAAACGTAGCTGTGGATGTTTGTGTGGCGTAAAAATGACACGCAAAAAGGCTAAAATATGTACTCATGATATGCGGAAAATCCGTGTAATGTGGTATTTATACGCCTTCCTGTGAGACCTAGTCGGTTTTGAGGGTAACATATTTTCTTCTGGATTACATTTGTTATTGACGTATCACATATACGTTTGATAAGTCCCGCCCCTTCTGATGTACGACCATGGGAAAAAATATGAACGGTAGTCATCGGAGAGAGACAAATAAGTCATGAGTCACACAGATGATGTCATTTAAAAGATAATTTTGCAAGTGAAATTAGTTTATTAAGAACTATGGTGTTGATTGGAATTGGGCCGATGTCTGGGTCAGCAGCTGGCCTCCAGGTTCCAGAAAGACTTGCCTCCATCCTGCTGAAGTGCTCTTGAGCAACACTTGCCAGAAACAGAGCCATCGCTGCTGCTCTGCTGACCTCTGATTCCTCCGGAGAAGCAGAGGATTCCTCTTCAGGGATCAATACTGTAAGTGCAACGTTTACATTAGTCCCACATTCCTGACATTAGTCCGCGTTGGTGATCATAAAACGTGGCGTAAAAACTGGTAAACAAGCTGCATTCCTGTGGAGAGCTCAGCGGGAGAGCTGTCTAATAACTCTTCACACAAGTGACGAAGACAATGCAGCTGTGGCCGGATCGCTTAATCTGTTTTATTGGAGGAAGAGAAGAATTGAAGGAGGCGTCCTGAACCAAATATGGATGTAAACATATCACCTTGCTCATCTGTCATCATGCTGACAGCGTATATATGTGTTATTTATCCTGATCCTGAACCTGTTGACCTGAAATCAAGGCTTTTAATTAGCTGGAGCAGTTTGATCCCTCTAACTGCTCTAGTAGCTCATTAATACACACACATCAGGATGCTTCAAACAAAGTCATGAAACTAAACTACACACTGACTCCAGATCAGTGCTGTACTGCAGCGTCCAGAGGCCAGCGCTCACACACAGCCAATGAGAAGCAGGCGTCTGAGATCTGGACGGGGTTTTAGAGGAATGAAGGGCAGAGCTCGCTGGCAGCAGCAGAACCACAGACGATCCCACCGGGCAGCCGGCTGAAACGCCTCAGAGGCTGACACAGAGCTGCGGTGGCGCTGAGCCGTTAGTCCGTCTGCCCATCCACTTCAAAGACACTTCGGTATCAGTCACGCTCACTCCGCTCCGCCTCCGGCTGACCTGGAGAGCGTTCACAGTGAGATGAACTCGTACTTGGAGCCAAAGTTTCTTTGTTTCTCAATAAAATCAAGTTGTCCTATCAGTTGGCGTTTGCAGTTTAGTGAACGTCTTTCATCCCAACAACTGAGCCCTACAGTTAGGGTTAAATGAAATAAACCCTCTCATTCCACCTATTTTAAAAGTTTATTTAGAGTATATTTGGGGGAATTGAAACAGAAAGGACACGGCAGCTGTCTGGGACATATCACATTTCTCCAAACATTTGAGATGAGAAAGAAACCATGTAAATAAATCACTCATCCTCACCCAGCTGATGGGAGCTTTGTGAGTTTGGAGGGGTGGCATGTCAAATCAGCAAATCTCCTCATAACACATATCTGGCCCGGCTAGGGTGACCCGGTGTCCCACTTTATGTGGGACTGCACAGCATTTTTATCCCTTGTCCCACGTCCCACATATTGAGACGATGTCCCACATTTTCATTGACTCTAGTTTTCAAAAGTCCAAATTATTTTTGTGCAAACATGTTCGTCTTTGTAGGAGTCAGTCGAAATGTTGCCTCCTATAGCCAAGTATTCCTGCAATGCTCCAACCACTGATATGAACCACATTCACAACTGTGCACAAGCATTGTCTGATTAACAGAAACCAGAAGTTATTCATTCTAGTTACATTTTGCATTCCGGTTTTTGTGTTTGAATCAGACCATCAGAACAATCAGAAATATAAATGGATGGCTTTATTTTAACAAGAGAACTAACTAACCAAGTTTATACTCGTGATTTTAATGATGATTATAATGAAACATGCCATTTTTTTTCAGCCCATTCCCTCCAAAAGTGTCATTATCGGGCGGGGCGTTGCCGCTCACGATCACAAATTCTTGTCATTCACCATCGTTGGATCATTTCATTAATCAAGAAAACCAAGCTACGCAAACTACGCTTAGCATTGTGGTCACAATAAAGGCCTTTACGCGCCAAGTCAGTATGTTTTGAACAGAAATGTTGCATGTTTAAAAATAAATTGTGTCAATCATGCTTGTACATCGACTCCGAAACTTTCGACCGTCATTAAAGTTTTCGGTACAGGTTCTATTTTCTGCATTTTTTTGCAGCAGGCAAAAGCCAAAAGAGGGTTGTTTGACCGCTCAGAGCCACCGTCCACTAACGTCATCATCCAAAACATCATCTGATAAACTGATTCTCGTCTCCCAGCACAAAGCACCTCACGATAAAGAAATAAAAGATATATTGTGTCAGCTGATGGTATCAAAACAAAGGATGTAAGAACGATTAGACAGTATAGTGATTGAGCTCTATAGGGCGCTAAACGAGAGCTTCTAGCTGATGTCATTCATTCATTAGCCTCGTTTGGGAGTAGCGTTACCCGTTGCACCCACATAACTGTTAAGGGGATGGGATTGTGTCTAACAAATGGTGCATCAAAAGTGAGAATAGAATTAGAGCAATGACAAATATGTTTCTGGATGGCATAAACAGGAAACAGCACATACACTCATAGAGTCACATCAGTTGCATTATCAGTGTAGCTCAGTGAGGAGGAACAAACAGGAACACTTTGTCCGTGACCTGATTCACACTGAGCTGTAAAGGTGTGTGTAGGCGCTGTGTTTTACAAGAGAGGCGTCAGGTTAATATGACTTTTATGAGAAGAGGAATGTTATTCAGGGAGTGACTCAGAGGGGAAACATGCGAGCAGCTGCGTCGGGTTTGACCTCTTTCTACACCCTCTGTAAGTAAACATTATCACAGGAGGTCCTCATACTGTCACACTGATCTTATCACGGTTACGGTGCATTAACACTCAAAGCAATGTTTCACTGTCACGTCGACGTGTTTGCAAAACAATATAATCATATTATCGCGATACAGTCCCGCTGCGAGACCTCCAATGAATGCAGCGATTGCTCATTTAAACACTAAACTTTGACTAGATGATTTGAAATTGTGTGATTTCCTTTTTAATTTCTCTAAACCAAGAGACAATAATCCACGTTGATCCTCCTTCCTCCGTTCACCCAGAGAGATGTTGATGGAAAAATAAAATCTGCCCATATGGTTTCTATTTCAGGGTGGTTTCTGTTGAAGTATTCAGCTCTGAGAATATAATAACAAAATTATAACTAAGATGACTAACACATTTCAGATATGCTTGGATATTATCCCTTCGGGTTGGGTTTGGTCCCACAACAAGAATGACGAAGGCTGCTCATCATCGTCGTGTTAGATGGACTCCGTCTGTCTCCTGGTGTTGTTGGTTTCCACCTGGACAGAAACACTGCAGGTTATTTACATCCCCAGTGTCCCTATGATGTCATCATATCCTGTGAAATAAGAATGAAATAGAAAACATTTATGATATGATGGAGCAGAGAGAACGTCATATAAACCTTTCATGGTGGTGGAATATAATCCTCTCCTGTTGTTCTGCGAGGTCTGATTCAGTTTGAAGTATTTACAGAAGAATGAAGAAATCATTTTTAGAAAGAAAACATGCACAAATCAGATGATATAAATGAGTATAAGCGGTGGTATAAATGAGGAGTTTTTCCTAAAAAAGCATATCCTCATTTATTTAATTCTGAATTTCAAATATTTGCCACAAACATTTCTGTATTTCAGCACCATGCTGCGTTTCAGTCAGTGAGTGACTAAAACATTTTGAATTAAATGCACATCTGGAAAACATATAAAAACAAATAAAAACAATAACAACAACAAAAAAACTAAATGTGAGAACAACATCTTATAACTTGTTTTTATAACTTTGTCACTCAATCAACGAGAACTTCCTGTGGACGAAGTTAAAGCTCAAAGTTAAACCTAAAGTCACGTCTAAGTCTGTCTTAACCTCTTTTACCCGACAGACCTGCTACCGGGTAATAATATGTTTGACTGTTTTTATATTGAATGTACTTGACTTTGCATTTTTGTTATCTTATTTACATTGTTATTGATCTTATTTGTTATTATCTACTTGATCATATTTGATTATTGTAATAAAACTACTCCATTTGGAGTCAAAATTATACAATTAGTAGTTTTTTATTGATTTTCTACTGTGCACAATGGTAGAATGTAATGATGCACAATGGTAGAATGTGATGATGCACAATGGTAGAATGTAATGATGCACAATGGTAGAATGTGATGATGCACAATGGTAGAATGTAATGATGCACAATGGTAGAATGTGATGATGCACAATGGTAGAATGTGATGATGCACAGGGTAAACGTCATGGCCAAAGGCTCCATTATGTGCACGTAGCCTCCTGTCGTGGATATCAGGAGGATTTTAGAGCCAGATTCCCTTTCAAGAGGTAGAAAACCCCATTTGGAACACTTTGGGTATCCAAGTGTGCCAAACGGAGAGTCCTCCTGGTCCTATCCTGACTAAAACCTTTGTAGAATCTATGTGCTTTGTGTTATTTATATCTGCTTTGGCACAGTTGTAGTCGAGGAGTTGCTGAATGAATTCAGTGGCGTCTCTGTGCATGGCATCATTGCTATAATGGTTTTATCCACTGTCTGATCTAGAGAACATTTTAGAAGAGGATACAAATGTTTCCTTTGGTTCATCACAGTTTACTCAGACATAGTAACAGTCACAATGTTACTGACACTGGGGATGAATTCTCTGAGGTCTTACCTCTCCATAGAGACTAAGATCATGCAGATAGACCTGCTAGTTGTGGAGCTGTTCTTCATTTATTTTAGGTATGTCTGTCTAGACCAGGGGTCAGCAACCTGCGTCTCTTTAGCTCCTCTCCAGTGGCTCCCTGTGGATCTTTAAAAAAATTAGTGGAAATGAATAACTGCTTTTCTGTTGACATTTTCATTTTTATGTATCATTGTTGTAGGTCTATGATATGACGGTTTGACGGAGTATTAGGACCACATTGAGGAAAAAAAATCTCAATAATTTCATGAATAAAGTCATAATATTACGAGAAAAAAGTCGTAGTTTTATGAGAATAAAGTCATAATATTAGTATATATATATATATAGTAGTATAGTAGTAATAATTTTATGTGTTATTTTCTTTTTTTCTCGTAAAGATACTTTATTCTCGTAATATTCTGACTTTATTCTGTAAATCTCAGATGTTTTTTCCCTCAATGTGGCCCTAATACTCCGTTGTACATTGTCTCTTTGGCCCTCACTGCATTAGACTTATATACTATATATTTAAACTATAAACTGTGTTACCTTCATCACAATGATCACATGTTTTGCGGCTCCAGACAGATTTTTTTTTTTCTGCCTAAAATGGCTCTTTGATAGTAAAGGTTGCTGGTCTAGGAGAACCACACCTTCCAGCACCCTATAGGGCTTAAGAGGTTAAATCAGGTCGTAAGTCCTTCAGGAAAAGTCCATATAAAGTCACAAGTCTTTATAAGTAAATTGCAAGTCAGTACCGGGTCCATCGGGTAGAAGAGGTTAAAGGAAACGCTACGGCGCCTGCTCTATGGGCCCAATGGATGTGGAAGATCGCCGGAAGATCATCAGGACATCATGGTGTCCAATCACTCCATAATGATTCCTCTGTGAACCATCTCATCGGTCCTTCAGTCCGATAAAAGCAGTCGAACATCATGTATGGGCGGCATCCTGAACGTGAAGCTGGTTTCATAAAAAGTGACCACGGCTCGCCTCTATAGAGGAGAAAGATGTTCATGGTCTGCGGCTGCAGAGGAACGAATCACATACGGTATCATTCAAGCACATCATGAAGTCACTTCTTTCTCTCAGTCCCCTGTGGATCGCATGGTTTCAGAAACATCTGTGGTATGTTGGGGACTTTATCCTCTCTCTCTCTCTCTCTCTCTCTCTCTCTCTCTCTTTCTCTTTCTGTTTTTCTATCTCTTTCTCCTTCTCCACCCTCTCTCCACCGCTTTTCCAGAATGGTCTGTATTTTGGGTGTTTCCAAAGTATATATATAGCTGCATACGTCTCCAAACCCACTAATCAACATGACCACAATCCCAGACTTCTCCAGGAAGCCCGGCATGTGGTCGCTCTCTGGAGAGAGAGATCTCTGATTGGCTAAAGGAGCATAAAAATACCCCTCAGATTGGTAGAACGGAGGTCCTTTCTGAGGGAGGAAAGTCTGATATCTCCTCAGTAACTTTATGGACTGGAAGACAAACAATATGAGACAGGTTTTAACCATTTGAAAACATGAGTCATGAAGCTCAAAAAATGACAAGGATGGCTTGACAAAAAAACCTGATTTCTGGAATTAAGTTTTTTTAAATATTGACACATATCTCATGGAAATAAAGTCATGATTGAATGCACCACAGCAGCATTAAAGTCCCTCCAACGCCGTGTGCCACAGTGCCAGAGATAGATGGGACCGCCGGCTGAATGAACACTGTAAGATGACTTAAGGAGTGACACTGTGTGACTCATTCTGTGTGAATCACCACTGTGTTGGAGCCTCAGAGATGTGGTCGACAGCCACATCATTCAGACGCAACAACAGAGGCTTTGACTGTTGAAGGGGGGGGGGGTCGCTGTTGAAGGAGGTCGCTTGAGGCCGGACTGCTTCTCTCTGAGTCAACTCAGGCTACGCTCAGAGCATATACTCACTCATCACTAGTGAGCACTGATGGAGGAACAAAATGTCCATTAACCACTCAAATGCAACTAATTCAGTGTGTTTACATGCATGCACGTATTTCTGCAGTCACATCATATTAATAACAAGAAAGCAGGTTTTCCGTAGGCGGTTTACTGCAGGAGGTCAGGTCATTTATATTCACCTTGACGACCACACGGTATGTAACATCACAGTGTTTGTTTTCTGCTGGAGGAACCTCATTTCTTCACTCTCATACACCGGTCATATGGAGGATGTCGGGGTGGATGGGTGGATCAAAAAAACACCAGACTTTGGCCCAGGAGGACGGTGTTCATGTCCCGTGTGAAAACAGAAGTCAACCTTGATTTATTTGTCACTTCCTGAGTTATTTTAACCCAAATCACCATCTTTTCCTAAACCTAACTAAGTTGTTTTGTTGCTTAAACCTATCCAAGATGTTTCCTAACGCACAAAATATTAGAAATAATTGTTCGTAAGATATCATATGAATTGTTGTATGAGGATACGTTGACCAGGAACATGACAGACTTCAGACAGTGAGCAGGCTTCACAGTGTGCACATTGGCGTCCTGCACTGGGTCGGGTACTCACCACGGGTAACCTTCAAATGAGTTGGATCAAAATGAATTATATGCAGGTTTGGCAGATAAACCAACAACACTGTGGGACATAAACACGTTAATACGTCATTTAGTGCCACCGGACCGCTGCAATCAACGCTAGTGTGTTTCAGAAATGTGAATGTACCTGAATGCACCTTTTTCTAACGTTCCTCAGATTCATGGTTTCCATTCATACCTGTATGAACATTGCCGTGCAGAATGTTTGTGCATGTGTATACAGTTACTAAACCCAGCAACAGTGGCAGCTCTCCCTGCTATCTATTCCCACTGAGCCCTGCTGGACGATGACCAGCAGATGTTCCTCATATATCTCACTGCACGTCCCTGGTCTGTCGTCGTCTCGGCCAGAACTCTCACAGCCAAAGATAGACACAAGACGACGGGCTACAGCATCCTCCCATGCCCTCTTTTACGTAAACGCCGTGCCTTCCGAGGAACCCGACCATAGTTGGCTGAATGGTGATCGCACTCAGACGTACATCCTGTCATTACACAACCGGCCGGCTTGGCAGGGGCAGCTGGGAGAAGCCCCTCGGCCAGATACTCCTCCTTCCTTCACTAAATGAAATGTGAAGGCCGGGGCTCAGTGTGAGGATATATGTAGGCCCCCGGGGGAGAGAGAGGGGAGTCAGCTGAGCACTTAAACCTCCACCTATCTCACATCTCACAGCCTCAACACCATATATTACACATCATGTCAATACATTCACCTCATATGCCTTCATGAGATGTGGCTTATTGATGAACAAGAAGGAACACTGAGGACATTGAGGTGAAGCAATCAGCCAACAGCTGAGGCAACATCTGGAGAGATGAGACCAGGAGCACCCGGTCAGGCCTTCAGTAAGAGCTTTATAATAAGTTTCTGCACCTTAATAAAAGTTTATTAAAACTGAAACTTAATCACCGCTACGGGTAATTCCAAAATCAATGTTTTTGGTATTATTTGGTTTAGATATTATTAAAAACAGGACTGGAACCTAGAATCACTTTTATATTGATCTAGATAAGTTACCACGTTTGTTTACATTAGTTATTTTGTGATATTCTGTGTCTCTTATACTGTATGTGTCATGTTATCATCTTGGCAGACTAGTTTTTCCTTGTGTTTCCTCTGTTTCCCTGCCCTTTTGTCTCCTGTGTGTTTTCCCTGTGTGTCTAGTCTGTCAGTGTGTTGGGAGATGTGGCCTTCCTCCTCCCCCTCCTCCTGGGCAGGCACTGCTGGAGCAGCTGACAGCAATCAAGTAATCAACCAATCATCACACACACCTGCAGTATATCTACCCCGGTCTTCCTGCCACTCATCGCCAGATCGTTCCGTCACCCACAGTGGTACATGACATATTCAGGCTCCCTTATATTTTGGCTTTTGGACTTGCTCATGCTCGTGTTGTTTTTGGATTTTTGGATTCACACTGTTTTTGTCCTTTGTTCAGGTCTGTTCACCTGTCAGCTGCTGCTGCTTCCTGGAACCAACCTGCCTGCTCACTCCTGCACGCTGCTCCTCCTCGACCTGGATCTTTACCTCCAGGAACTCCAGCCCCTGTTCACAGTTCCAATTTATATTATTGTAATAAATTTATATTTATTACACCTTCAAGAGACTTGTGTTTTGTGCCTGCAATTGAGTCCACGCTTTTGTGAACAAGATCATAACAGTATGTGCAAAAAGTTTAGTTGTTCCAATAGAGATACCAGTATCCGAAATGCCTCCGATACACTCTAACATGCTGGATCGGGTATCGGCGAGTCTGTGCACCGGTCCGATATGACGTCATCATATCATTTATTGGAACAAAAACAACAAATGTCACTCACTACCATGGATGTATAAAGAGAACTGGGTACAGCGTTGGAGGCGGCGCCCCGTTCGTTCCTATGAAAGTTGCTCAGTGGCGCATGAAGCAAAACATTTTCAATTTATGAGTAGAAAAGTACCCGGATCCTCAGGCGATCTTCTCCATCCATCGGGCCCGTAGAGCAGCGGAGCAGCGTTTCCTTTAACTCCGCCTCCCCATCCTCCTGAGGCTCAATCACATGAACGGAGGAAGGGAAAGTTAGTTAGTACAGACGTCTCTTTCATAATGTAAGTCTATGGGAAAAAGTCTTTTTGGGCCCAATGGCATCACGTGACTGACACGGAAGTTGTAGTACCGCCGTTTGACCACTACAAAAAATGTGCTTCAAAGCCCGGCGCTCTTCCTGGAGGCTTGCCCGCTACCTGATCCGCACATCTGACCCGATTGGTACTGCACATGTGCAACTCTCAACAGAGATGATAAAGAAGCGAGATGGCTCACTCGTTGAGAGTTGCATTAGTTATCCCTAGATTTATTTATTTAAATTATTTTCCAGTTCTGACTGTCAAACTAGATAATAAAATAAAGTTTTATGGCATTCGTTCTCTCTATGTAATTACTCATGTTTTACAGGGTTTAACCTGAGCCAGACGATAATAACGATAGCGATCATTTCACATCCATACAGGGTTAGTAGTACATTGTAGTACATTGTGAATTACGTTTCGAGGGAAGTGTTTTGTCGAGGATAACGTTGATGTATCACAAATATGTTAGTAATGATCGCCCAAGGAAGTCCAACATCCTCTGCAATTTATGTCCGTAGTTTAATAACGTAACAGACATTTAAAGCCAAAGCGTGATGTTTTACTAAATCTAACCAATTAGTTTTGTTTTGTTTTGTTTCAGTTTACATCGTTAACCACGTGTTGTGGTTGAAACGTAACGGAGAATGCAGTTTAGTTGTATGGGAACGCAATTTTGTAGGAGACAGGGTTGCTGTATCAACCAATATGCAAGATCAGCCATCAGAATCGGTATCGGGAAGGAAAAAATGGTATCGGAACATCTCTATGTCCCATTCTTTCTTCATTCAGGACACTAAAACATTATTCAAACCTTTACTTGTATAAGGACGTCTGGCTGCTCCGTCATGTAACACACCGCTTCATGCCAGCAGCCTTTGGTACATAACTGAACCTAAAGTTGTGATTACATCAGCTGGCGGTAAAGAGACGCTTGTTTTCACAACAGAGAAGGTATTCTGGATCAAACGTGGATTTCAGGTCCGGCCCAGTGCGTGGCTCTAATCTAGGTGTGTTTGTGTTCAGGTTATTTTGGGTGCACATCGTCGGGTCAGTCGGTGTAATAACAGCACCCAGTGTTAAGTTTGATTCCCACCATATTAAAAAACCTTATCCGTTCACAGTCCTGTAAGACACCTGGGATCAAAACACCCACTAAACACCATGTGTTATGTGTTTGTCATGTTGTGTAATGTTGTTATGAAAGGCAAACAAAAGGCATTCTTTGGGTTTAGGAAACATGTGTGGGAGAACTAAAGAGACGGTGTTAGGACTACTACTACAGGTTATAACATTCCTGTGATATTGATCTGCTCCACTACTTCACTGATTCTCTGTGGACGGACGCAGGTTGAAGACTTTTTCATGTATATCTTTGAGAGACAGGAAGTGAACTGGAACCACAAAGATCATTGTGATTCACAGAGATGTGATTAAATGAACACAAAGTCTGTTTTTTGATGTACAAAGGGTCAAAAGTCCACATGGTTTAGACCTCTTAGTTACAATTAAAGAGATCTGAATGCTCGATCATAGAATGATATTTTAGACAGTAGTGGTTCTAACTTTCTGCAAAACTTTGGAGAAGACTCTGGTGTGTTAACATGACAGTGACAGAAATGGTTTTCCCAATTTAGTGTAAACTGGGATTTGAACCTGGGACCGCTCACATTGTTGGATAACTAGAAAGAAGCAGAAGCTCATAACACTTTTCGTCACAGGCTTTATGCAGCTTAGGAACTGGCTAAAGAAAAACCTCACTTGACCCCTAACACTGTTATTTTTGGACGTTATGTTACAGCTCACGATGCTAAAGGGATTTCCAATTTACTGTTAATTGAAGTATGTTTTCTTTAGTGTATAATCACCTGAAAATAAGAATGGTTGTGTTTCTGTTAGCTCAGAATGAGCCGTTTATATCTACATACGGAGCGGGTCCTTTTCACGGAGTCCAGCATGTTTCTACAGTAGCCCAGAACGGACAAACCAAACTCTGTTAACTGATTGGGCCGGAGTCGATGAGGATACTCGCTCCCATCGCCGCCGCTCTCTCTCTCTCTCTCTCTCTTGCTTCACCACTCACTTCCCACGTACACACACACTCTACACACTGGCTCTAGAGAGAGACATTCATGTTTTTGCATCGTTGTAATCTCCTCACCTCACCGCTAGATACCTCCAGATCCTACACACTGGACCTTTAAGTGCCTTAATCCTGCATTCTCTCTACCAGCCAGCAGGGGGCGACTCCTCTGGTTGCTAAAAGAAGTCTGATTGTATAGAAGTCTATGAGGAAATGAGCCTACTTCTCTCTTGATTTATTACCTCAGTAAACATTGTAAACATGAGTTTATGGTCTCAATCTCTAGTTTCAAGTCTTCTTCAATACAGCATGATGTTCATTTAGTAAATTATGATCCCATTTAGAGTCAGATAGACCATAAAGCAGGGGATGCTTTAGGGCGGGGCTACCTTGTGATTGACAAGTCACTATCACCTCATCTTACAACTTTAACCCTTTCACAGTGTGTTTTCACTTCATCAAAGGTAATTAGAAAATTTTGGTCGCCTAAAAAATGTCTATTCAGCGTTTGATTGGACTTCGCTCCACCTTCTCGTGTCACGTCTGATTGTAAAAAAACCAAGATGACGAAGGACAAAAATGCCAAATTCAAGGCTTCAAAACGGCAGTCCACAAACCAAAAGGGGACGTCACGGTGACTACGTCCACTTCTTATATAGGCCTAGGCGTGGAACCTGATTTAGTAAAACCTTACTAGTAGTTAACACCTCAGGAAAGACTTCACACACAAACTTAGTGATTAATTATTGATTTACAAATAGCCGGTGTAACCCGATTCCTGGTGACTGTGAAGGCCATAACATACTGTAAGATTCATTTTCATACTCATCTAACTGTTCACTCCTGCTCTGCATGAAAGCATCTGCATTCGCACATACAAAAACGTGTTTACAAAGCTTCACTGATGTAAGTGCAGTGTGTGTGTGTGTGTGTGTGTGTGTGTGTGCGCGTGTGTGCGTGTGTGCGTGTGTGTGTGTGTGTGTGTGTGTGTGTTCGTTCTTCAGGTGCAGGTTGTCTCGACCTACAAACATGATGAATAAACAGCTCGATCAGCTGCTAAAAATAAACCCCCGGGGTAAACGGGACAGACGCTAAATAGTGGCGGTGACTTACACGGCGAGGCAGCCGTAAAGTTTTTTGTGAATGTTTTACAAAATCAGTTCATAAGAAATATGAGAGCAAAGTTGTTTTTTTAATGAACTGCTTCTCTGGTTGTCCAGTATGTCACGTTAAAATGTCTTCTTTTCCTTTTTCTTTCTGCTGCATCATGGTCCAAAAAAAGATGACTGGAATGGAAAAAGAGCCACAGTTTCCAGTTTCCAGTTTCCAGTGTCAAAGTCAAGCTATTTGTATAATTGGACGGGAGTAGGAAAGAAATAAGCTCTTTGTTTTTATATTTCAATCAAGGAGATGTAATCACATTAATTACCCGTTCTCTCTCTCTCTCTCTTTTTCTCTCTCACACACAATCAAAACATCGGTAGAGGAGGATATTAAAGTTGTCATCCGCTGAAGTTACAAATCTTACTACCAATCTTTCATCTCCATGCTCATAAAAACTAAATCCTTACAGTCACAAAGGACCAGAATGATGCACAAAGCAAACAGAGAGCTGGAAGAGAGGGATGTAAAGCTGGTGTTTGTCGGTGTTTGTTGGGTCTATGACCAGATGGTGGATGTGGCATCTATTAAGGTCAACGATGTTTCACATTTCCTGAAAGCCCTGCAGAGGAGAGCCGAGCTCAAAGGAATCAGAATCAGAAGAAAATCTGTTAAAACTTAAAAGACCCATCCACTCTGGTAACTATTATCACTGATGAAGAAATGACACAGAAATGTGAATCATTCACAGAGCTGTTACTGATGTTAACATGCACTAACGGAGACATTTAAAGCCACAACACGACATGTTACAGGTTGAAACCATCAACAACAGAAGAATATGTGGTTTGTGTGTTTCCAAAGCACGATGCTGCTGTCAGACGTCACTGCAGGGCGTCTGAGAGGACGGTCTCTGCCATTCAGAGTGATGTAGGTTAAAGATTTTAAGGTCTTCCTGCGGCTCATTTGTGTCCGACATGTCATCAACTGAAGGCCACATGTGCTGTTAGTTGTTGTTAGTTTGTTTTTTAGAGCCACTGTGGTTTAAAAGTGAAATTTATTTAACCAAAAGTAAAGAAAGCAACAAGAAAGGAACCTGCTATCACTCTTCAATTGGCTTTTATCACATAAACACTAATTACAAGACATATTAATAACATGGCGTTAAAGCAGATCAATATTTCCGTGTATGATCAGCTACAAACAAAATATTTATTTCTCATCCTTTTATTTAAAAGCCTATTAATTTGCACGTGAACATATTTTTTTGCTTTTGTCATGAATACTCATAGAACGTGAATAATTATATGGCGAAAAAGCAACCCCAAATTTGTGGTTTGGGTTAAAATAAGTACGTTGTTACGGAAAATAAGAAGGCTGCGTTGCTATGTAACTTACGTTCGCGAAGTTCGTCAAGTATGTTACGTAACAAGGTAAAATAAGTGAACGCTGACTTTTGCCCAGGCGCACAGCTGTTCAGGAAATAGTCATGAAGCTGAATGTATTGATTCATGAACATACACACGAATTTCACTAAATGTCAGCACTAAATCAATTCTTATGAAATCCACATAAATGTGAACCAGGAAGGCCACGTAGGGAGGACGTGGGGAGGACGTAGGGAGGAAGTCGGGGTGGATGGGTGGGTCAAAAATCACAGGACTTTCAGCCAGGAGACTGGTCTTCGTTTCCCGTGTAAACCAGATGTCAACGTTGATTTATTTGTCACGTAACTTCCGTACTTAAGTTACAGCACTTCTGGTGTTATTTAAACTCAAACTGCGATCTTTTCCGAAACCTGAACTAAGTAGTTTTGTTGCCTAAACCTAACCAAGTCGATCTACTCCTAAATCTAACCAAGTCGATCTTTTCCTAAACCTAACCAAGTTGATATTTTCCTAAACCTAACCAAGTCGATCTTTTCCTAAACCTAACCAAGTGGATCTACTCATAGACCTAACCAAGTCGACCGACTTCTAAACCTAACCAAGTGGATCTACTCCTAAACCTAACCAAGTCGATCTACTCCTAAACCTAACCAAGTCGATCTTTTCCTAAACCTAACCAAGTCGATCTACTCCTAAACCTAACCAAGTCGATCTACTCCTAAACCTAACCAAGTCGATCTTTTCCTAAACCTAACCAAGTTCATCTTTTCCTAAACCTCACCAAGTCGATCTACTCCTAAACCTAACCAAGTCGATCTACTCCTAAACCTAACCAAGTCGATCTACTTCTAAACCTAACCAAGTTGATCTTTTCCTAAACCTAACCAAGTCGATCTTTTCCTAACCCTAATCAAGTCGATCTACTCCTTAACCTATCTAAGTAGTTTTATTTTGAAAAGACTGGAGTGGAAATTGACCCGTGCTCCACGTGGGAAATTAATTTCTATGTACAGTCTTGTGTTTGTGTGACCCGTCCGTCCACCCCGATCTCCTCCCTACGTGGACTACAACAGCTGACTTCTGTAGTCGCAGCCCTGCACATCCTCGATTACGTGGGTTATATACGTATTACATTTCATTACTTTTCATAAGTATAAGAATGAGAGGTGTTGTTGTTCAGTGCTTGGTCCATTCAATGAGGACTACTCACCTTTATTGGTAGCAAAATAGTCCGACACATTTATCTCAAAACCTCAGCAGATAAACCAAAACTACTACTGCAAACAAGATATCTTTCTATAATTAGGGTGAACTAACTCTTTAAAGATAATGGCACCAAATAGTATCATCTATGGGAAACCTTTATAGATCAGCTGGGACGTTGAACACATGATAGTGTCTGAGTCCAACACCAACATTAACCCTAAAGCTCGTCCACCACATGTTGTGTTCTGTTACGTAACTCCAGTAACGACGAGCCGCGTTCTGCTTCAGTAACAGTGAAAGGAGACACAGTTTAATTGGTCCAGTTCACATCAACTACACTCTGCATCTTCTCTGTTAACAAGCTTTGAGGTTGACTTAAACATCTTTGATGTGCTGTAAAATAATGTCTGAACACACAAACACACAGAGACATGCTGTTCTCTCTGTTGTTGCTGTTGACCGGTCCAAAGCATGACACATACTGAACAGTATGCAGTGAAACAATGAATTCCATGAAGACACTAATTATTGAACAATTACTTGGTGCATGTCTTTGTCTAAACAAACATGAAGTACTTTCGCTTTGTTAACACACACGTGTAACAACGTGCTCTTCCAGTGTCACATACAGGAGCAGAGGGCACATGTTCACTGGCAGCTTACAACATGTACAAAATGGTTCAAGTTGTAACCTTTTAAAGGGACTGTGGTTAACTTTTTACACGTATAAATCTACCGGGTCGGGATCCCATGCGGCTCGCATATGCACGCTCGCGTGTGGCTGAAGTCTCTCCTCCTCTGCCTGCCTTCACTCACACATCGCGCGCATTCTCGCTGTCTCGCTCCACCTCTAGACGTGCATGCTGCTCACTCCACACTGCAGAAGAGTTAGTTTAGCTCTGAGAATATCTAGTGAATGTACAGTGGACGTTTGTGCAGAAATAAATAATGCAGCTCCTCCAGACCAACAGAGGTTTCCCGTGTCTTGTGAAGTGACTGACTCCGCAGAGAGAAATGTTATCGTCTCCGACCGGGTGCCGGAGGGAGACGATAACGTTTCTGAAAAGCCAACACTAGGATCAGCAGTGATTCATGGAGAGCACTTCGTCTGGTCAGCTAACATTACTGCCAAGCAGCTGAAATATAGTGATATTGTGCTTTTAGCTGACGTGTGTCGCCTCACTGTGTTGAGCGATGCTCGTTCATGTCTATGTAGAGCGAGCACAAGCGCCAGCACGACGCTGACTTTCGTTGACTTAACGGCCACAGGTGTCGCTGTTAACAAGACATTTCTGAAAGTTACAAATAGTCCCTTTAAGGCCTTAACATACCCCAAATAAATGAAGAATAGCTCCACAACTACCAGGTCTATATGCATGATCTCAGTAACATTGTGACTGTTACTATGCCTGAGTAAATTGTGATGAACCAAAGGATCTGCTTCCAGCTTCTCAAATGTGAGGATTTGCTGCTTGTCTCTGTTTTATATTTCTGTAAATTCAATACAACAGCAATTAATTAACAAGACATGACTCAGTAAAGAAAATAATCATTAGTAGCCCAGTAACCACACAAACCTTGTTAGAATGTCTTCAGTGTTAATAACACGTCTCTCTCTGTGTGTTGGTTAAAATTCACATAAAAAGGCTTATAATAATATTTAAGTGTAATATATCAGCCTTAATTGTATAATACGGTTATAATGAATTAATTTAACTGTAGTGGAGGTTTATAAAGCGGAGAGAGAGACTTTCAGAGCTGCAGATGTTTAAAGTGGTTGTTTACGTGGAGATTTGGAATCGGGTGATTTAGATGCTAACGGTGCAGTAATGATGTTAGAGTGCTAGAATGAATCAGCGGACGATACTCGGCTGGTGGTCGGAGGGTTGAAACAATCCGAGCACTCAGGAACACACACAGATGACTACAGACTACAGCAGGGCTGGACCATGTGTAACATTAGTGACCCTTCAACAAAACCGTTATTTAAACACCTGATTTTCTTCATGTTTGCTTCAAGCAGGCTGAGACTGAGCGAGAACTTCAGACACATTTTCTAATTATTTCTAATACTAGGTTCTAACTACAATAAGTGGTAGCCTACTAACGGCTCTTTGCAAGACTCAGAAAGAGTTTTACAGTGGTCATATATTTTCAGGTTCATACTTGTATTTTGTGTTTCTACCAGAACATGTTTACATGCTTGTATGTTCAAAAAACACATTATTTTCCTCATAGTGTCTGTCTGAATTTTTTTTTCAGAATTTTGTTTTCAGAATTTTTTTTTTCAGACTTTTTTTTTCAGAAAATGTGATTTCTCCTGGATTATGGTCACAGTTTTAAACAGTTTTAAACAGTTTAAAAACACGTAGTTAACACGCTCAACAAAACAAGAAATGCACCAACACTACTTAGGTTTAGGCAACAAAATTATTGGGGTAGGTTTAGTAAAAAAAAATCATGGTTTGTCTTAATATGACTATGTACTGTAAGTGAACGTTGACTTTTAGTTTCACACAGGACAGGAACAGCAGTCTCCTGGGGGAAGTCCAGTGTTTGTTGGACCCATCCACCTCACCTCCCACCCACCCTTAATGGACTTTCTCGCTTGCTTTACTCGTTATTATACCAATAACGGTCGCTAAATATACTACGTCACCTGCTCAGCGCATCGCTCGTTGTATTACGTCACTCGCTGCGGTCGTCTACGGACACAACACCAGTTGTTTGTTTTTTTATTTGCTATTTTTGTGCCAGTCAGTAACATTTCCTCTTTAACACTAAGGCTAATAAATAAAAGAAATTCTTAATTTGTTTACACATCCAAGTAAAGATAAAACCTTAGATCCAGAGATAGATAGAGAGAGTACAGACTTAATGATACTGTAGGAAGGCCGGGCTACAAACCCCCGCACCTTCTCACACCACGAGGACTTTCCTTATTCAACAACCTTAGCTTTCCCCTCAGGAGCTGTTGGAGGAGATGAGGGTCCCAAAACAAACATCACCTCCGACCTCTCATCACAAGCGGTCATGAGATGCTCAGACACCTGCGATGCTCTCCCATGACTCTTGCATAACTGCCGTTTCATTAATTAGCATCAATTTCGTAACACTGTGATCAACCGGGGGAATGTGGAGGAGGAGGAAACGGCAACTTTGATTTCATAAAAATAATTATATGAATATGAAGATTTATATATGTGTCTTTTAATGCATGTGCATTGTTAACACTCTTTTAGGGTAAGAATGCTAAAATTCTACAATTAAGATGTTAAATCATGCAAACATTCTGCAGCAGATTATACTGCTTAGTTTTACTCTTTACCTCCCTCTCCTCCTCCTTTATTTCTCTTCTCGCTCGCTGTCTGCTCGGCTTGTAAAAGCCGTCGGTTTACAGTAACCAACATCTACACGACCTGATACTTTCCCCTCCAGCCACCGTCGTGTTGTGTTTGTCTTCACAGGCGCGCCCGGCTTCATCCACTTCATTTAGAAGCTGCAGTGCGTCGGGTCGAATCAAGTCAAGTCGATTTTTATTGTCAGACATCCACATAAACACTGGGGGGGAAATTTACTGTCGTTCCTTCAGTGCTGCAACAATAACAAAACATTACAACACAGTGCAAAGAACATGATGTGCAAAATGTGCAACAAAGTGCACAGAAGAAGTTGGAGACAAAAATGTGGTCTTCACAAGGTAAAAGCTGGTGTTTTAAGTTTACATGTGGTGGTTAGTTAAAGTGAAGGTCTGCAGGGAATTAATGTACGTGTGTGTGTCTGTGTGATGAAATGCGTGCTGACAACATTTAGACTCAGTAACCCTTAAAGGTGTGCCGATAACTCACACATGAACACACATATAGAGACAGACAGAGTGTCTGTAGGGTGAGAGTGGTAACAACATGCAGTATGATGTCTTCATTAAAGCCATTTCACAGGCTGTCAGCACGCATCAGTTCATCCACCAGTATGACTTTCTTATTCTATTTTCACCTTTATTTGACAGAGAACATTGTAGAAATGGGAGAAAGAGAGATAGAGAGAGAGAGAGAGAAAGAGAGAGAGAGGGGTATGTGCATCAAACATCCCGATTCCAGCATCAAACCTTTCACGTTGTGGTTATATGACATGTGCTGTAATTATTCAGCTATAAGGTGCTCCAACGCTCGATATCCTTTAAAGGTGCAGTTGGTAGGATCTGCCGGCATCTAGCGGAGAGGTTGCAACCAACTAAAACTCCTTCGGTGGTCCTAGCGTGTAGAAGAACTACGGTGGCCGCCACAACAACGTGAACGCGTGAGTGTCCCTATCTGGAGTCAGTGTTTGTTCGTTCTGGGCTACTGTAGAAACACGGCAACTAGCTCCATTCTAAGGTAACGAAAACACAATGATTCGTAGTTTCACTAAAGAAAACACGTGTGGAGTTTCCATGTTCTCCCCGTGTTAGCGTGGGTTTTCTCCAGGTGCTCAGGTTTCCTCCCACACTCCAAAGACATGCAGGTTCATTGTTGACTTTAAATGTCCCGTAGGTGTGAATGGTTGTCTGTCTCTATGTGTAAGCCCTGTGATAGTCTGGAGACATGTCCACCCAATGTCAGCTGGGATCGGCTCCCAAACACCAGACACTGAGAACAAAAATAATATCAATATCATGTGCAATACTACTTCTTCCATTGCCATGTGCAATATTACTTCTGTTTCTGTTTTTTTAGCTTACTTTACCTTTTTTATTTTTCTTATCTTATTTACTCATTTTCCTAAATGTATCTTACTTTATTGTTATTCTATTAGGCACTGGTGCTAGAAATAGTACTTTTTATTTTATACACTTGAATTTGTTGTTGTAATTTTGTTGTAATTTTGAGCAATCTCCGGCACAAGAATTTCCTTCTGGATTAATAAATCTCTATCTTATCTTATCTTATCTTAATTGCCAAAGACTGTTCACATTTCTCATCCTGTTGTGCATCAAAATGAAGTCTCTCTTGATTGAACTGAATTTCCTCTCTGGGGATCACTAAAGGCTTATGTCTTATCTTATCTTAAATAAATAAATATGATATATATTGTATTTTTATACACTCACTGGAGTTCCAAGATTCCCCCTGATTGAATAAATATGAATAAATCAATCAAGAACTTTAATGTCATTATGCAATCATAACGAAACTGAAGGTGTGTCAACCTCAAATGGTGGATTGTAATAAAAGATTTCACACATATTACCAGGAATAAATGAGGCACGAGTGAGATAAAAGATTAGTAATAAATAGAACTGGCTTACTGACAAATATATTCAATTTAAGTTGCAGTTACTGTACAAATATTCTGTTTTAAAATAACACCTACACACAGCTTTATCTCTTATACTTTATTTTGTCTTGCATGTACTTCCTTCTTTCCTTCATCCCTTCATTCATGCCTCAGAGTCTTCACCCATTTCTCCTCTGTTGCAGATGCATGTCTCGTCTTCATGCACCTTTATGAAACCTACATGCAGGTTTCACTGTTGTTGGCAACACACTAACAGAGCCGACCGGTTATTACACACATCACACAGCTCTGAGGAAAGCATTTCATTTAACCGACACATTTTGAAGTTAATTACAGGGATGTGTTTCATAGTTTGTCCTAAATTCTACAGTAAACAGTGAGGCTACATTTCATGTTTTAAACTAAATGTTTGCAGGTAATTATAGGTGTACATGACACAGTTTTAACCCAAACGCTGCAGTTAATAACAAGGATATACATTTCATAATTTGCTTCAACAAGCAGAATATCCACTCAGCGGTGCTCTAACAGCCTCCTTGGCATACAAGCAAACAGCTATTACAAGAGAGAGAGAAAGGTTTGACTGTGAAGCCCTGGAGGACAGGAGCAGCTAGATTGGCTCGACACGTGAGGAAAATGTCAAGGACGAAAGATATAGTATGTCCCTGATAGACTGACGGAGCCTCGTGTCTCAGATTCTGGTTAGAGCATTAGAGCTTTCTACCTCACACAGACATGTTTCACATTCATTTAATTATCACTAATCATCACGTTTTATAGAATCAAGTCCTTATCCAATTGGTGGCTGACAAGATTATTTATCTTTGATGAGAAAAAATGATTCATTCATTTTTGAAAAATTGTCCGAAAAATGATCGAAAAAAAAGTTTATAAAAAAGCTTTTTTTTTTTATGTCAGAAAAATGTCTGACAAAAAGTAAAAAAAAAAATAATGTCAGAAAAAAAAGTTTTAAAAAAAATTCTAAAAAATGTCAGAATCTTTTTTTTTGTATGTCAGAAAAATGTCTGACAAAAATTTAAAAAAAAATAATGTCTGACAAAAAGTTTAAAAAAATAATGTCAGAAAAAAAAGTTTTAAAAAAAATGTCTGGAAAATTTCAGGTTTTATTTTTCTTTTTTTATGTCAGAAAAATGTCTGACAAAAAGTTAAAAAAAAATAATAATGTCAGAAAAAAAAGTTTTAAAAAAATTTCTAAAAAATGTCAGAATCTTTTTTTTATGTCAGAAAAATGTGTGACAAAAAGTAAAAAAGAAAAAACAGAAAAAAAGTAAAAAACAAATTTCTAAAAAATGTCAATCTTTTTTTTTGTATGTCAGAAAAATGTCTGACAAAAATTAAACAAAAAATAATGTCTGACAAAAAGTTTAAAAAAATAATGTCAGAAAAAAAAGTTTTAAAAAAATGTCTGGA
The DNA here is from genome assembly GCF_015220745.1 of Sebastes umbrosus. Lineage (NCBI taxonomy): Eukaryota > Metazoa > Chordata > Actinopteri > Perciformes > Sebastidae > Sebastes > Sebastes umbrosus. The sequence continues at coordinate 2,202,496 of NC_051281.1, forward strand.
AAATTTCAGGGTTTTTTTTCTTTTTTTATGTCAGAAAAATGTCTGACAAAAAGTGAAAAAAAAATAATAATGTCAGAAAAAAAGTGAAAAAAAAATGTCTGAAAAATGTCCAAATTTTTTTTTTTATGTCAGAAAAATGTCTGACAAAAAGTTTAAAAAATAATAATAATGTCAGAAAAAAAAGTTTTAAAAAAATTTCTGAAAAATGTCAGAACTTTTTTTTTTTTATTTTGTCACACAAATGTCTGACAAAAAGTTAAAAAAATAATAACGTCAGAAAAAAAATTTTTAAAAAAATGTCTGGAAAATTTCTGTTTTTTTTTTTTTTTATGTCAGAAAAATGTCTGACAAAAAGTTAAACAAAAAAATAATGTCAGAAAAAAAAGTTTTAAAAAAAATTCTGAAAAATGTCAGAATTTTTTTTTTTTTGTCAGAAAAAATGTCTGACAAAAAGTTAAACAAAAAAATAATAATGTCAGGAAAACAAGTTTTAAAAAAATGTCTGAAAAATGTCCTAATTTTTTTTTTTTATGTCAGAAAAATGTCTGACAAAAAGTTTAAAAAAAATTATAATGTCAGAAAAAAAAGTTTTAAAAACATTTCTGAAAAATGTCAGAACTTTTTTTTTTATTTTGTCACACAAATGTCTGACAAAAAGTTAAAAAATAATAATAACATCAGAAAAAAAGTTTTAAAAAAATGTCTGGAAAATTTCTGTTTTTTTTTTTTTTTATGTCAGAAAAATGTCTGACAAAAAGTTAAACAAAAAAATAATGTCAGAAAAAAAAGTTTTAAAAAAAATTCTGAAAAATGTCAGAATTTTTTTTTTTTTGTCAGAAAAATGTCTGACAAAAAGTTAAACAAAAAAATAATAATGTCAGGAAAAAAAGTTTTAAAAAAAATTCTGAAAAATGTCAGAACTTTTTTTTTTTTTTTTGTCACACAAATGTCTGACAAAAAGTTAAAAATAATAATGTCAGAAAAAAAAGTTTAAAAAATTTCTAAAAAATGTCAGAATCTTTTTTTTATGTCAGAAAAATGTGTGACAAAAAGTTAAAAAAAAAAAAAATAATGTCAGAACAAAAAGTTTTAAAAAAATTTCTGCAAAATGTCAGAACTTTTTTTTTTATTATTTTGTCACACAAATGTCTGACAAAAAGTTAAAAAAAAAATAATGTCAGAAAAAAAAGTTTTAAAAAAAATTCTAAAAAATGTCAGAATTTTTTTTTATGTCAGAAAAATGTGTGACAAAAAGTTAAAAAAAAAAAATAATGTCAGAAAAAAAAGTTTTAAAAAAAATTCTAAAAAATGTCAGAATCTTTTCTTTATGTCAGAAAAATGTCTGACAAAAAGTTAAACAAAAAAATAATGTCAGAAAAAAAAGTTTTAAAAAAAATTCTGAAAAATGTCAGAATTTTTTTTTTTTTTGTCAGAAAAAATGTCTGACAAAAAGTTAAACAAAAAAATAATAATGTCAGGAAAACAAGTTTTAAAAAAATGTCTGAAAAATGTCCTAATTTTTTTTTTTTATGTCAGAAAAATGTCTGACAAAAAGTTAAACAAAAAAATAATGTCAGAAAAAAAAGTTTTAAAAAAAATTCTGAAAAATGTCAGAATTTTTTTTTTTTTGTCAGAAAAATGTCTGACAAAAAGTTAAACAAAAAAATAATAATGTCAGGAAAAAAAGTTTTAAAAAAAATTCTGAAAAATGTCAGAACTTTTTTTTTTTTTTTTGTCACACAAATGTCTGACAAAAAGTTAAAAAAAATAATGTCAGAAAAAAAAGTTTTTAAAAAATTTCTGAAAAATGTCAGAATTTTTTTTTATGTCAGAAAAATGTGTGACAAAAAGTTAAAAAAAAAAAATAATGTCAGAAAAAAAAGTTTTAAAAAAAATTCTAAAAAATGTCAGAATCTTTTCTTTATGTCAGAAAAATGTCTGACAAAAAGTTAAACAAAAAAATAATGTCAGAAAAAAAAGTTTTAAAAAAAATTCTGAAAAATGTCAGAATTTTTTTTTTTTTTGTCAGAAAAAATGTCTGACAAAAAGTTAAACAAAAAAATAATAATGTCAGGAAAACAAGTTTTAAAAAAATGTCTGAAAAATGTCCTAATTTTTTTTTTTTATGTCAGAAAAATGTCTGACAAAAAGTTTAAAAAAAATTATAATGTCAGAAAAAAAAGTTTTAAAAACATTTCTGAAAAATGTCAGAACTTTTTTTTTTATTTTGTCACACAAATGTCTGACAAAAAGTTAAAAAATAATAATAACATCAGAAAAAAAGTTTTAAAAAAATGTCTGGAAAATTTCTGTTTTTTTTTTTTTTTTTATGTCAGAAAAATGTCTGACAAAAAGTTAAACAAAAAAATAATGTCAGAAAAAAAAGTTTTAAAAAAAATTCTGAAAAATGTCAGAATTTTTTTTTTTTGTCAGAAAAATGTCTGACAAAAAGTTAAACAAAAAAATAATAATGTCAGGAAAAAAAGTTTTAAAAAAAATTCTGAAAAATGTCAGAACTTTTTTTTTTTTTTTTGTCACACAAATGTCTGACAAAAAGTTAAAAAAAATAATGTCAGAAAAAAAAGTTTTTAAAAAATTTCTGAAAAATGTCAGAATTTTTTTTTATGTCAGAAAAATGTGTGACAAAAAGTTAAAAAAAAAAAATAATGTCAGAAAAAAAAGTTTTAAAAAAAATTCTAAAAAATGTCAGAATCTTTTCTTTATGTCAGAAAAATGTCTGACAAAAATTTAAAAAAAATAATAATGTCAGAAAAAAAAGTTTTAAAAATAATTCTGAAAAATGTCAGAATTTTTTTTTTTATTTTGTCACACAAATGTCTGACAAAAAGTTAAAAATAATAATGTCAGAAAAAAAAGTTTAAAAAATTTCTAAAAAATGTCAGAATCTTTTTTTTATGTCAGAAAAATGTGTGACAAAAAGTTAAAAAAAAAAAAAATAATGTCAGAACAAAAAGTTTTAAAAAAATTTCTGCAAAATGTCAGAACTTTTTTTTTTATTATTTTGTCACACAAATGTCTGACAAAAAGTTAAAAAAAAAATAATGTCAGAAAAAAAAGTTTTAAAAAAAATTCTAAAAAATGTCAGAATCTTCTTTTTTTATGTCAGAAAAATGCGTGACAAAAAGTTAAAAAAAAAAAAATAATGTCAGAAAAAAAGTTTTTTATAAAATGTCGGGGGAAAAAAGTAAAAAGAAAAGTCCAAAAAATGTCCTTAAAATGCCCGAAAAGCAAGTACAGTATATCTCCTGAATAAAGGCTTACAGCATACAGCCCATGGGTGTATTAGAAGATCATAAAAGTGATGAATTACTGCCAATATATCCATTATTACAGCCACATACAGCTAGCAGGAAGTTAGTTAGTTAATTTTACTACTTTTAGGACATCATGATTTAAATGAGGCCTATTTAAGTGTTTAAGATGTCTCTTCATACATCCATGGCCACAGACTCATTTGTGTTTTCAGTCCAAAATGGCGGCAGCGCCGGAGTTTCGTCTCTTTGCTTCTGTGTTCTTTGTGCATATACGTTCATTTTTCAACAAGAAGTCTTGGACAGTCTTGGATAGATTTTCCCAGCCAGTCTGGGGACTTGGAGACCTCAGAGGGCCATCTCTGTGACCTCTTGGACTACTGTTTCCAAACTGGGTCTGAGGACTCCCAGAGGGCCTCTCAGAGCTCTTCATGGTTTCCATTTAACTACTAATTAATAGAGGAGAGAGGTCTCATTTCCAGAACTGGTGCAACTCCACCAACATGACCTACATGTTCTCAGATAAGGGTTTTAGGGGTTTTCTACCTGACCGACATTTTGCCAAGAAGACATTTGTTAATCTCTGCTGTCGGCTCCACGTTCCCATTAAAGTGTATACAGTAAATATATGGCAGTTGGCAGCCCGGTGGCTCGCTGCTCCGTAACAGATGGACTTCAGTGTGCTGACTGCTCAGCCAGGAGAGCTTTTTGGCTGTCATCTCCAGGAATAACTGTGCAGTATAGCCCAACCAGAAGATCCAAGCCACAGCAAGGCAGCTTTGTAAATATGTCTGCTGTGTCAGAGACGTCCCCGTGGTTTTACAACAATCAGTAGAAGTAGGAGGATAAATCCTTCACTGGTGTGTACGACATGATCGATTTCCTGTTGCTCCTGGACAGAAGGACGATACTTTTATCCTGGAAATCTCAGAATCTGGTTTATTTGCCAAGTACATGTGCACATACAGGGAGTTTTATTGCATCTCTCTCAATATACTTACACAGAAATAGAAATAACAGTAAAGGACAAGGATGTGTTATGTACACAAGCATGTGAACAAATATGTATATATATGAATATTATATAAATATAAATAATTATATAAATACACTCCATGGCTCAGTGACACCATGTTCTTCCACCAGTTAGAGAAAATTAAGTACACCCTCAAAGGGTCGAGAGACTAAATCTTCAAGAGGTGGCGACCGTTTTTTACTTATTTTCAGAACTTGCCTGTAACCCCACCAGATTAGGATTTATGAAATTGAAGCTGTCTAATATTGGTTATAACCACCTACCTGGACTTTTAGAATTTATTCACAGATGTCAATTTTGGTGATTTTACTGTCTTTATGGTCAATTGTTATTTATTTATTTATTTATTTATTTATTTATTTATTTATTTATTTATTTATTTATTTATTTATTTATTTATTTTCATTTGATTTCTATTTTATTTTATTTATTTTAATGTTTTTTTATTTTTATTTATTTATTTTAATGTATTTCTTTATTATTTTTATTTTATTTATTTAGATTTATATAACTTAATTCATATATAATTTTTTAAATATTTGTCTTTTCTATGCCTTTTATTGTATTATCATCATTATTATTATTATTATTATTATTATTATTATTATTATACTTCCTTGGTGCTTTCCACTACTGATTGTGATGCCCTCTTTGCATCAATAAAATGTTTAAACTAGAATTAGGAGACTAAGTTCTCCTGAAAAAGTCTGTTGCACTCTGACTTCATTTCCAAGAAGAATTGTGAAGAAAAAAATCAATCAAATTGGCATCTTAAGTTATTAAAGACATACAAATTGTTAGTAAATATTCATATATTGTAGAAGACAGTGTTGCTCTGCGTCCATCGTGAATTTAAATTGTCCTCAGCTGCAGACCAGCCAGTCCTGCAGTGGCTGGAATATGAACCAAGCAGTTCAAATTTTAATAACTACGGTCTTAAAACTAGATTTTGACACAAAACAGAGCCACACAATGAGCTCATAATGCAGGACCCGCCATATTTAACTTCAGTGTTAACAGATTGGAATTGGTCCGGTTGACACGCAGTGATAATTCTGCCGCATGGACGAACATCCAGCCTGTTCTGTTCAGAAGCGTCAGGGTGCTTCGTCCAAGTCTCCGTCCAGCCAGGGAGATGAAAGAGCATGTGGAGCTGTGGCACATCTTTCTCCAATGAGCTCATCCAAACACAGACACAACTCATTCAGTAACCACAGAGAGGACGGAGGAGGAGGAGGAGGATGGAGAGAGAGAGGAAGGTTGTTTTTGGATAACACGGTTGGAGAAGGGAGGGAGGGGTAGAAGACGCTCAGCACCTGTGTGGTTTTCTTGGCCGCGCTGACGTCCGGTGGTGAGCAGGGATTTGTTGGTTGTGTGTGTGAGGAATCATGAGAAGCAGCCAACCACAGCAGTAATTAGTCAGGGAGAGAAATTACAACCATATTACATCTTATTCATCACCTGCACTGGAAGTCTTGTTTTGCTGCGTTCACACGGCCAGATGGACTCCAGATAGGAGGCATCAGTAGGAGGGTCGGCTCATATCTGGTGTCCATCTGTGGTATTTTTCAACCCTGTTTTCCCATGCTTTAGTGTCTCAGTGTGACAAACGGGTACATCAATTTTAGAGAGAATGCTGCAGCTGCTAAACGAGCTGTAATGTCAATGTACGTCCACTAAAGGTCTTGTTTTTGCTGCTGACAGGTTCAGATTGTTATTATACGTGTCTGACAACATCATGGACAGGACCCTACAGAGGAATAAAACCCTTTTCTTACCTTTCACGTTAGTGAATGTACATCGACGGTGAGGTGTTGCCCCAAATGATTACATCGCAGCCCATTTAGTGGCAGCCGTCTGCAGCGTTCTCCCTCAATACTGGAACAATTTCAAATACTGTTGTCCCCATTAGACACTTAGACACAAAAACAGGGGCAAATAGAGTTGAATAGGGTTGAAAAATAGCAGTAATACCACTGTGTAAAAATAATAATAACTCTTGCATTCAAAACCTGAATATACACAACAGAGTCTCACGGCAGTTTGTGAAATAGTCACGAAATTCAATCTATTCTGATTCGTGTAAATAGACACGTGACGCTCAGAACGACTTTCAACAACGTATTTTTTGTGCGTTTTCCTACGAATGTCCAGCAACACGTGACGCACATGTCAATTTCCGCTCCAGTCTTTTCAAAATAAAACTACTTAGTTAGGTTTAGGAATAGATCGTGGTTTGGGTTAAAATAACTCCGGTAGTGCTGTAACTTAAGTACGGAAGTTACGTGACAAATAAATCAACGTTGACTTCTGGTTTCACACGGGGACACAAACACCGGGTGAAAGTCTGGTGTTTTTTGACTCAGACATCCTCCCGTCCCTCCCTGAGTGGCGTTCGCCGATCTCTATACTTCCGTTATGTGGTTACATATTACAAATTGATTTCATGCTGACCATCACGAAAAAAATTTTGAAATTCGCGTCTATGTACACAAATCAATACATAACATTTCTTGGCTATTTCACGAACTGCTGTGCGACTGGGCTGATATATAATCAAATAATATACATAATAATATAATTAAAGTACCAAAAGTAAAGTACTCATTATGCAGAATGACCTTTGCCAAAAAACAGTCGCCTTTGGAAATGCCTTTGCCGAATAAATTCTGACGTAGCGAACATTTAAATCACATGACTGATCAGCTGTTTCTGCTGTCGGCGTGTCCTCAGATATATATTTATATTGTCTTCGTCTCCGGACAACATAAAACCTGACCAATACCAGCTGACATGAAAGAACTATTAAAACTGGCCAATTGTCCTGAAGACCTCTCTCCATGTTTCTCTCGTAGATGTAGATGGGGACTTGTTTTGTTTCTGGTTAGCAACTTCTGCTTCTTCTGCTTCTTCGTTTACTGGCGGATTACACCCATGCATAGCCTTCAGCACCAACCTCTTATGAAACTACAGGCTGCAGAGGTCACATTTAATGCATGTTTTTAAAGTTTAAACCAGTTTCTCTTTTTGTGACATTTAAAAAATGTGCTTTAAATTGGCTTGTGAATCGACTACAGTTTCCTTGATAAAATAATGAGTGAAGTTTCAAGTGAAGTTGTTGCAGCATAATGATGTTAAAGTTGTCACGTAGCTTTAAGCACTAACGTCATTACAGGAACTCCAACAGTAACACATTACACTACGGTGTTTCTGGGAATGTGATCACTGCATGTTGTTACACGTTACTCCGTCGTCACTGATAAAACCAGATAAACACATCACACCGGCAATAAAACTAGTTTGCTTTGAGGCAACAGATCAGTGAGCTTCTGGCCACCTGGTGAGGACGACGTCGGTTACTTTACCTTTTTAATCATTACTACTATGATGAGAAAACAATCCACAGCGATCCATCCTCCCTTCTGTGAACTGGAGGCCAAGAAGCTCTGCCAAGGGGAACACATCTCTAAGAAAAACACGTTTCTCTGCCAGCTGACCAAACCAGGCAGCCACCCGGAGATTTACTGTTGTTTCAGTACTAATCAGCTTCTCTGGCATTTAGTTCTCTTCTTTATTATTTCAGTAAAAATATCAAATACAAATTGGTGGTAAAGCAGAGGAAGAGGAGTAATTTGGGTTTCATACTGTGCATCTTTTTCCATTTTAAAAACATGTATTTTACAATGTTTTTATTGCACTTAATTCTATTTTCTATTTATGATTCTGGACTTTTCTTTTCTTTCATTTATTGTTATGCACCAAGGGCCAACTTCCTCATATGTGAAAACCTACTTCCTGATTAAAACATGAATATTCACATTGTCAAATATAAATGAAGTTATTTAAAATCAGTACCTGTCCCGCTCTATAGGTGTTAAATAAGTATTTATGTAACTTTGGGAGTTAGATAACTATTTAAAATAGTGTGTGTTGACAGCACACACACACCATCAGTGTGTTTATGAAACATCCCTCTGAAAGGATGTCTGGTCTTCTAACACATTACCTAACTGCAGGTGTTTTCACAAAACACATTTCCTTGAAGGTAACACATGACCCCTTCATTATTAATTAACCTAATGATGAGTTCTCCTCCAGAATATCCAGCTGTGTTTATATCCAGGTTGAAATGTATTACTTTGAATTCATCATTCACGTCTCAAGAGATGTCCTCAAACATTCATTATTTGGGATATTTTACTTTCTATTGCAGCACCTGGATGTCTTTCATGCATTTATACTGCCACAGGTGATTGATGAAAGTTCCCTTATTGATCTCACAGTACAGACTAATTGTGATTTCAACAGACTCTGTGACACCTATTAATATGTTCCAGGTTGAATATTTCAAAAAGAAAACTGTAACACCATCAATATATTCTGTGCAATGTCAACGTTTCATATTTCATATGTGCAAATTAGGGCTGTCAAAGTTAACATAAATTTGTTTTAACGCAACTAATTTCTTTAACGCATTAACGCAATCGATCTTTCAGAGGTTTTAGAGGGCTCAGTTATAAAGCTAGAGTCAAGATAATGGCCTCATATGACACTAGAAAACCTGATGGATCCATTGGTACCAACCAGGTCATACTAGCAGGTCATGAAGGAGGTTAAATAACGTTACGAACTTACACATACACGGACTTTGTCACTCTTTATACTACATCACCTGACTTCCTTAGCAGCAGCCCTGCACGTCCTGGCTCACGATTTGTACGTTATATTATATTATATATTATTACACGGCTTTGTTGAATACTCAATTCTGATTGGTCAATCACAGCGTTTTACAGTCTGTTATTTCTTCATAACAGACTGTTGCTATGTATAGCAGACCGTTGCTATGTATAGCAGACCGTTGCTATGTATAACAGACCGTTGCTATGTCTAACAGACCGTTGCTATGTATAGCAGACCGTTGCTACATATAACAGACCGTTGCTATGTATAGTAGACCGTTACTATGTATAACAGAGCGTTGCTATTTATAACAGACCGTTGCTATGTATAACAGACCGTGGCTATGAATAACAGACCGTTGCTATGTATAACAGACCGTTGCTATGTATAACAGACCGTTGCTTTTTGTGTCAAATAATTGATTTCTTCAGTAAGTAGCCGTGTAATAAGCGGGATAATGTACAGCTAGCAGGGCATTGTTGTGAAATGAAACCCCTTCAGGGGTGCCTTAAGCATCGGTATCTAACGCCGGCCGACGGCTGCGACAAAGCATCAGTATTTGACGCCTTGGGATTGAGAATGGACTGAAAGGAATGGAGGTGAAGGAAAGGAGCAAGCCTGGTTAAGAGGAAGGGAGTTAAAGGAGGAGGGAGGAAGAAAAGAGCAGAGTTCAAGGGAGGGTAAGACCAGGGGAGGTAGGGAGGAGGAAGAGGAAAAGCTAGTCCGGTTCTATTTTGGACTGAGACCCGGTGTGATCGCAGTTCGGTTCCAGCCAGCACCAGTCACCCCCGGTTAATCACCACCCGTCTGGACGCCGGCTGGCACTCAGAAAGGCCCGGAAGCAATCTGTGCCGGTCCACTGATCCGTCCACCCACAACTCCCCATCTTCTCCCCTCTCCACCCCCAAAGTCTGGGCAGCCCTCCGGGATGACTCGCCCATGTCAGACCTCATCTCGAGGTCTACATCCTGTGGCGTTTGCTCCGCCGTCGACTCACCTTAACATCACTACTGTTGCTCCGACACGGTGCCGTGACTCGGCGGAATCCCTCTTTTCAACCCCGATCCATATCTCTGTATTTACAGCAGAGTTAAGCATTAAACGCACATGAGGGGTCAGCTTAGGAATGCCTATTGTGTTCCTGTTGATCAGGTGTGTTGTAATCCCGCGCTATCAACAGTCAGACCCAGCTCTTGACGCTTGTTATCAACAGAGCTCACAGCCAAAGTCAACTCCTTTTGTGTGTGAAATTCCTCTCTGTGTGCAGCATGCCACTTGCATCATTACTGTACAAAGATCCTCCAGACAATGAGAGGGTGAAAGATGAAGTCATCTTTAATTTTGAAACATGCCAGGCATGCATCTGGGGTTTTATTGTCATCTTGAAATGGGGGATTAAGGAACGTGAGGCGTCGAGGAATGTGGTGGCGAAGGCACCGATCGGGGCAAAAGGAGTGTTTGTATTTCACTCTGTGAAACGAGTCATTCTCTGACCTACATTTAGCGAGACGGTACGAAGATCTGACGTTCCACACGGTAAAGCAAAGTAAAGACACACCAGGAAAAAGCCACACTGTGCTCAAATATTTACATTCTGATTCAAACAGAGAGCTGGGGAGATTTTACGATAGCCGCCACGCAGTGTTTTTCCAAAGCAACTCTTTTTTTTCCTGTTGTCTTTACAGGGTAAATGTACTAAACCAGTCCAGTGATGTTGTACTGGTAGTTTGACAGGAATAAACCTTAATACACATTAATACTTAAGCCTCATTAAATCTGTCTCTAAACCGTTTTCTTGGCAGGTGCAACGTGATATCTGCAACATCTTCCTAAAGAAAAAGTTTATTTTATGAAGTTTACTTAAGTAAAGTTCAAGTATATATTCCCCATGTAGAATTTATGCAGTAAATATACTAATATTAATGTACTAGTAGTATACGTATAAGCGTACTGCTCTTCTTGGGACTAAATTGTCCCACTTTTTAGTTTATAAAAGTATACTTTAAAGTATACTTTAAAGTATACTTTAAGTGTAAGAATAGTAAACTTTGGCTACACAACTAGTTTACATTTAAGTCTTATTTTGTACTGCATCTATAATATACAGACATATACTTATAAGTGTACTACTTCAATACTTCTTGGGACTAAATAAGCCCAGTTTTTAGTTTATTAAAGTATACTCTTTAAGTGTAAGTATTGTACTGATAGTTTACTAGTTTTATACTTCTAGCCCACTTTTTAGTTTATGAAAGTACACTTATACTCTCAGTAAACTACTAGTTTAATAGTTTTTATACTGCAAGTATACTTGTATATACTTGTAGCCCACTTTATAGTTTATTCAGTAAACTACTAGTAAAGTACTTTTCTTGATCAAAAGATTAAGTACAAGTATAAACCAAGTATACTTAGACTTTTCTCTACACTTGTCAGTATGAGCCAAGTATACTTAAGTATACTTTTGTTAAGTATATCTCTAATAAGAGGAACTATAAGATAAGAAGTATACTAATAGCTCACTTAGATAAACTTCTCTTTGGTAAGGGCATGCTGCAGGAATAAACCTTAATACGCATTAATACTTTAGGCTCATTAAATCTGTCTCTAAACAGTTTTCCTGGCACGTGCACGCTGATATCTGCAACATGTCCCGTTGTGACACAAGCTTTTAACAAAAGTCCAGTAATAGCGTTTACAGACAAGGCCGGGCCAAGACAAATACAAATCTATTCCTGGATCACGTGCACGTGCGAAAAAAACACCGACGTCATCCTTACATCCTTGGCCCCGTGCACTCTCTTTTCAGTGCACTTATAATCAACTCCATGTACTGTATGTCTCCCAACACCACCTGTTGCCGTAGTAACAGATAGTTTTACAGGATGATGCTGGCGGAGCGAGGCAGCAGGCGTGCACAGATAGAATGAGTTCCATGTGTGGATGTCGGTGGCGATGGTGGTGGTGGTGGTGGTGGTGGTGTTGGTGGTGGCGGCGCCGCAGCGAGGGACGAGTCATTAGTGTCAGTGTAAACAGGGAGGGTGTGGGCCCGATGTTGCCCGGCTCATGCTTCTCCTCAGACTAACACACAGTGAAGGCTCTGGAAAGAAATGAAGGAGAATTCATGATGGATTAACTAATGCTAGAACTCCAGCTGATTTTGCACGCTGGACTCCATTAATCCAAAAATAACATGACGCCGCTGTCGAGGCTCCCCGTCAGGTCCAAGGTCAACATCAAGAATCAAGTGGTTGTTCAGTAAACAGTGTTTGGTTAACCACGCTCAACAATACCGTCTCTTTTTTATATGTTTATATGGTTAGTATTAGGGATGCAAAACCGAACCATTGCAATGACGTACAAACCGAACCGTTGCACCACTATTAAACACGGACCTGCTAATTATCTGATGAGGTGCCAGAGTCATAGAAGAAGTAGTTATCTTCAGTTGAGCAGAGATGTTTGACAGGTTTTGATGCACATGAAATATATAATTTCAGTGTTTAATTGTACAGATCTGTTCATGTACTGATTATCCTGTGAAGCAACACGCTGTAAATGAGTCAGGAATGACTGACCTGACAGGCGTCTCATCAAACAGACAGCAGCGTCTGTTTACCCCACCGAGTATCTTTTCATTATACTGACATCCATCCCTCTGAGTCAAATGTACAAGTACTCACATGCTTCGCTATATGTGCATCGGTGCTTGTTGTCACGCTGCAGAGCAATGTGTCTCCTCTTCGTCTGCGTGCTTCAGCACTAATAATGTAGCTAATGTCAACGTAGAGCCTGAAGCTGAGAGCTGCACACTGGAGTTAACGAGAGGGGACGTCTAGTGAGCCGTTATTATGAAGGCCCATTTATGGGAACATATGAAACGTGACTGGCAGCGAGCAGCAGCAGCTCTGGGAGGGGACGGACAGACAGACAGACAGACAGACAGACAGACGGAGATGGGAAGGAAGGTCAACTAAGAGCCTGGAGAAACCAGAGAGAAGAGATGGAAGAGAGGCGATGCAGAGAAATGTGAGGGCTCGTACAGCAGGCGGAGGGAAGATCTCTCTACTGTCTATTGAATAAAGGCCCCCCTATAATAACTAATATGTAAAGAAGGATTATTGTAGCCTGGAAGGTGTTCTGTGCAAATGAATGCATCAGTTGTGAAAGCTGTCTGATGGCCTTCAGCAACATTTATCAACATCATGCAAACAAATTCTTTCCTGGACAAGAAGATGTTTTAAATTCTCTGGCTGTAAATCACTCAGTCTTCAGTGACACAAAGTAAAAAGTGAGATCAGGTGTCACACACACACACACACACACACACACACACACACACACACTGCTCCGATACATAACTGGAATTCTGTTGTTCTCCGCTGTCATCTCAAACATCCTTTTGTTTTTCAGCTCTCTTCCTCCTCCTCCTCCTCCTCCTCCTCCTCCTCTTCCTCCTCCTCTCTTCACTGGCAGACAGTGAGTCTCTATTATCACCCTCCTCTCTCTCTCTCTCTCTCTCTCTCTGTGCGTCACCGTAGACAGACAATGACAGCAATGCCATCAGCTGCCAAAACCAACAACCATAATTATAGCCCTCACAGCGAGCCGGGCCGTCCTCCTTGTCAGTCAGAGCCACAGTAAACCGTGACAGTGGCCGCAGAGGAACACCTGGGCAAATGTCTCAGAGGTGACGAAAGGCTAATGCGGTGGTGAAGTGTGGCGCCGCGCCACAAGCTCATCATGCACTCGTGGCCCTGTAATCTGGGGAAGGTGGAAGGAAATGAGTGACAGAATGACTTCCTGAAATGTTAGATCTGCAGTTACACAATCAGGAACGGAGTCGTCTCCTCTCACAGGGCCAGATGGGTGTGACGGTCTGAGCAGAAAGGATTCAGAGAGGATTGTTTTCACTGTTAATGTCTCTAAGACATTGGTGATGGAATTATTTTAAATACTTGAATAATAACAAATGTTCTCATCTGTGATTTTTGCACTTGTTTCCTCCAAGTCTCCATTAATCTCATAATGATAAAGCAACAAACATTGACAAAATGTTTTGCATATTTGTGCACTGATCTTCCGACCTGTCACTCATTCTCTTCTTTTTAATGAATTAACTCTTTCCAGGAACTGCTCACAGTACTTACAAAGGCATGTTTAGTATGTAAAGCTATTATGTAAACATGACAGCTTGTTTCCTCTTCTTTGACCAATTTGTCTTTTTTGTCACTAACTTGTGACATAATTGTTAAAAGACAGTTCAAAGCTGACTGATGGAAGTGTGTCTCTTGTTTTCTAGTTCAACATGACTGAGGCACATTATGTCCAACCCAGTCGCACTGACATTGTATGTATTGATTTGTGTACATAGACACGACATTTCACAGAGTCAAACTTTCTTTAACTCGTCAGTGCCTTCCTTTGTGTGAGGAAAGGAGGACAGCAAATGCGTTTTTGAAAGGCTAAACGGCAACAAAATATGGATTGAAGCAGAATTCACAAATCATGTTGTGAACTTTGGGAATGATTACATCTACCTTTTTTGCAATAAATCTTTGACTTTTGGACTTTACAACGCTCTGGAGTTATTAGAAATGTTTGTTGGAAGTCAATTGGCCAAAATGGGTTTTCTCAGGAGGGTGGCTGGCGTCTCCCTTAGAGATAGGATGAGAAGCTCAGTCATCCGTGAGGGACTCGGAGTAGAGCCGTTGCTCCTTTGCGTTGAAAGAAGCCAGCTGAGGTGGTTCAGGAATCCAGTAAGGATGCCCCCCCCCTGGTGTTCTAGTCACGACCAGCTGGGAGGAGGCCACAGGGAAGACCCAGGACTAGGTGGAGAGATTATATTTCCACACTGGCCTGGGAACGCCTCGGGATCCCCCAGTCAGAGCTGGTTAATGTGGCCCGGGAAAGGGAAGTTTGAGGTCCCCTGTTGGAGCTGTGGCCCCCGCGACCCGACCCCGGATAAGCGGTTGAAGATGAGTGATGAGTGAGTGGCCCTTACAATGGCACGTCGACCAGGGTTGCAGCATCAGTCACACTAAATTTCTGACATTGTCATAATTTTTCTGATGCAGGCTCTCATAACTTTGTAATGTCATTTGGGGGAAAACCCAGTTATTAATCTCTGAGCTTGAAGGATCAGTACCGAGAAGCCAGTTTCACAATCCCCCCTCTGCACACACAATATATTTCATGCTGCCTGCGAGGAAGCCAGAGAAGACGCTGCTTTAAAATCCCTCCTGAGTCTTTTGGACTCGCTTGCTCAGACACAACGCCAACTTTCCTTTCATTTGTCTCCTCCGTCCTGGCTCAAAGTATCACTCCTGCCTCTGGACCAGGTGTGTGTGTGTCACTGTAAATACTGTAAATCCCATCTTATTTAAACACAACATGCCTGATGATTAACAGTATCTGTGGTTGTACTTCACGGCAAAGCACATCTTAACACATAAATTGTGGTTTAAACAGCCTCCTCTGGTGAACCTGTCAGCTCACCACTCTACCGGGAAATGAATTAAGAACAGCTGATTCCTGCCAACGAGCCCAGGTGTTTGCCCCCCTGCAGTTCCCAGGAAAGACAGGTGAATTTGTGATTCAGGATTATGACGTAAGGGTGTTGATGTGGCTCTGGGGAAAGAACCGGTTCCCATTTTTGAACTCCAGTAATCCAACAGCTCCAGCACGCATTGGTGCTTCTTCATTTGATACCTGTTGCTTTAAATAAATCAAGTTTTCACCGCCTTAAGATACATTTTTAGAACAATAACCAATCTGCAAACTAAATAGTTTCCTCTACTAAGTACATACATAAACTAGAATGGCACTCGGAGAGCGCAGACCTCCGCCAAGCTGCCCGAGTACGATTGACCACCTCTCTGTGCAGCTGGCGCCATCATCCACGTGTATTCTTGTTTATGTTGAGATCAGCTGTACGTAGCGGAGCATCGTAAAACACTTCATTCAAACTGGACAGAAACAAAGTAAAACTCACCTAAACCGTCGTCGCTTCTCTTTCCAACAATCACCAAGTGTGTTCTGGTCGAACTTAACTCTAATTTCACAGAGTTTAATGTGAAAAAACGCAGAATCTATAGGTGTGCAATAAGTACGCCTTTCTTGATTTCTTTGTGTCATTTGTACGCCATATAGTCTGTACTGACTGCAATGTAAACGCATCTGCGTATAAATGCTACGATAAGAGTTAGTGATGTAGTATAAAAAGAGAGAAAGACCACACATTGAGGTAGACGGGTCCAACAATCACCGTACTTTTAACCAGGAGGCCGCTGTTGACCGCTGTTTTGTTTTGTAAGTTATGTTAATGACGTTTGAAATGTGACGTTTGTCACATGTTTCTGTAGTTGTGTTATGTGTTATGTGTTTCTATATTTTACTTAGTTTACATACTTTTTTTAAGCTCAACGATGACGTTTTCCCTTACCCTAACTAAGTGGTTACCTGAACCTAACTGTGGATGTTTGCGTAGCGTACAAACGACATGTGAAAAGGCTAAATGCGTTATCATGACACGTAATATCTGTGTAATTCCCGGTTGGAATATTTAATATGTACTCCTCTGTGGTACTGCTAGAAACAGTTCTTTAGTCTAAATTATTCAATAAATACTTTAAAGGTGCAGTGTGCAGGATCTGGCGCCATCTAACAGTGAGGTTGCAGATTGCAACCAACTGAAACTTTTCTTGTGTGCCAAGCGTGTTGGAGAACTACGGTGGCTGACCCGTAAACATGAAAACGTGAATGTCCATATCTAGAGCCAGTGTTTGGTTTGTCCGTTCTGGGCTACTGTAGAAACATGGCGGACTCCGTGAAGAGGACCTGCTCCCTATGTAGATATAAAGATAACAAAAACACAACGGTTCTTATTTTCAGATGATTATACACTAATGAAAACATACTTATTGATTTTATTATTAATATGCACACTGCTCCTTTAAAATACCCTTCAATTAGGCCACATTTAAATGAAAGACATACATGAACATGGAGAACATGATTCCTCCTGCGTCATGGGGCGTTCCAACATAAATCAGACGCATGTACATAAATCAAAGTTTCAGCTATAAACAACACTGTCATCATATTTCAGCTCACAGTGAAGGAAGAGTCTTTCTCTTTCTTCTGCCAAAGTTTTAAATTCCAGTTGAGTCACCCGAGCATCTGTTCCTCCGTCTGATTCATGCATTAATGATGAAGGTGGGAGAGCGGTTCAGCGCCTCGGTGGATGCCAGAGACCCGATGGTGGAGGAATGCGTCCCGGCCGAATCATGTCTCCTGACAGATGTCACCTCTTGACAAAAAGAAATCTGTCAGCGGTACGTTTTACCATCAGTCAGACGACACAGAAAGACATTCTGCTCTGCAGAGAGGAGACGTTTTTCCTTTTGTGTCTCAACGTGGACGTAATAACTCCTGCTGTGTCCATCAGCAGCTGGACTATTTCACTAATTACCAAGTTTATTTGTCTAAAGTCAAAATATCTCATAACATTTAATATAAGATACAATCTAACAAGTAGCATTTCAGCGAGATATATGTAGGGACTTGTTTTTGAGTATCCCGTTAAGTGAACAAATACTACTTTTGAACATTACAGGCTTATTAAGACACAAAACTCCCTAAAAGCAGTGAAATATAGTTCAAAATGAGTTTACAAGCTAATTTCAAGATCTCTTTTTTATCTCTAAAGGCCTAAATATTACATCTGATTTCAAGAAATCTTACCAAGCTAATTTTTACTTTTTCCACTGGCAGATTTTTTTTTACTTGTTACAAGTAAAAACACCTTTTATTTGTTTATTTGTTTATTTATTTGTTTGTTTGTTTGTTTATTTGTTTATTTGTTTGTTTGTTTGTTTATGTATTTATTTATTTTTTAAGTGTCTTTTTACAGTGTAGTTTCTCAAAGGTTTTCATTTAAAGGACCAGCGTTTAGGGGGATCTTTTGGCAGAAATGGAATATAATATTCATGACTATGTTTTCATTAGTGTATAATCACCTGAAACTAAGAATTGTTGTGTTCTCGTTAGCTTAGAATGAGTCCTTCATATCTACATAGGGAGCGGATCCTCTTCACGGAGTCAGCCATGTTACACCGTCATGTTTCTACAGAACGGCAGAACGCACACTCGAAAAAAAAATGTTGTCATATGGTGGCCGTCCAAAACGTATTACAAATGATCTTTAATATACCCATATAATTCAGCATCTCAGATATGTTTCTCCTGCATGTATTCTTACAGTATGAATGTGTCCTACTTCTAAAAGACTGGGGGGGTGTGTTTGGGTCTTTGGGTCTTGTGATAAGGTAAATCAGCCAACACTAACTTTGCCTTCCCTCCTTCACCCCTTCCTATCGCCCACCCAGGAAGGACGAGGCTCTCACGGCCTCGGTCCAACCGCGGGGCAGCTGACAGGTAAGAAAAACACACACACACACACACAAACACACTATCACACTTATACATGTTCTTTCTCACACACACGGTCAAAAGTGTCTCTCTTTCACACACACACTCCCACGTAGATCTGAGCCCTCTGTGCCGACCCCCACCTCGCCCTGAGAAATGTGCCATATCGATGCTGAGAAGCAGGTCAAGCATTCTGTAAGTGCAGCAAAGTGAGATAATTGCAACAGAGACTGCTCTCGGCTTACTATTAAAAACACCCCCGCCTCCCCGAAACCACCCAGGCTCCGCCCCCCCTTTAGACGCAACCCTTCTCAACATACAAAACAACCTGCTCTTCCAAAGGCGGCGGCCTCTGGTGTAAAAGGCCGAGCGGCGGTGGTGGTGCTGAGCTGATCATTTTGAGGATGGACGGGTCACGAGATGCTAAGCGACAGAGCGATACGTGAGCCCCGGCTAACGAGCTGCCCGATTGGTCTGATCTCTCGCTCTCTCCCGATCCTTCCCCTTGATGTGGATCCGTGTGATGTTCGGCGGGTTTTAGGTCACAGAGCCGGTCTTAAAAATGTACAGAATGACTGGCACCTCGTCCTCTAACCGCCACCGCCACCTCCGCCCTCTGACTATGCCTTTGAGGGGATGAAGAGTTGAGTGTGCAAGGAAGTGTGACCAAGCACATGTGAATGAATGTGAATGTACGGGAGGATGTGAGACAGGAGGGAGGGTGACTGAAGGTACAGAGGGTCCTTTGGGTTGTTTTTAATGAGGGCTTGTTGGAGCTACTGTGGCCTCTCTTTAGGTGGGATGTACGCTGCTGGCACCGGTTTGTTGTAGGGTTAACTCCACAGACTCGGATGTACACAATCCTGAAATAAATACTACCTGTGTGACAGACCATTTCACATTTAATTCCCACGTATGTAAATACGTTACACAGTTTATTGGGAACACAACTCTTCATGTGTATAAAGCCTCGGTTATACTTTACAAAAGGACATGAGCTGACGTGGAATTGTGACGAGGAAACGTTTGGATCTTTTATACTCCGTGTCGGTTCTCCTCGTGGCAAACCATCATTCTCAAAGCTCCTTAAAGTTCTGTATTTTCTACGCCGATCCGCATCAACGTAGTTACAAAAATTAGGATGTGCACGGACAGGCAAAAACCTACTGCACGAAACCCCTGAGAAGGGTCATGTCTGGTGGCGTGACGTCTGTTTGGCCACGCGGACACTCGCAACTCTCGCGGGTACAGCAAGCATAAATCATGCTTTAGTAAGGTCATATTTTGCCGCAGCCATCTTGACGCAGAAGGTTTGTGTGTGCTTAATGTTGTGAATCGTGGCGGTTAGGTTTGGACAACAAAACCACTTGGTTAGGGTTAGATAAAACGGCATGGTTTTATTTTTAAATAGGTACGCATGTTATGGAACTTAAGCTACAGACATAGCGTCATGTGACGTTACGTTGATGTTGATGACGTTGATGTTGATGACGTTGATGTTGATGACGTTGATGTTGATGACGTTGATGTCATGACGTCGTCAGTCAAAATAACTTGGTTTCACACGGGACACCAACGCCGGCCAAGACAGCGTGTATTTGGACAGACTACAGTAGGTTAAAGAGACCTCAAAAGGCCCCGAGCCTTATAAATCACTCAGGGCTGTATATTGGAAATCTGTAACCTCTGGATATAATGGGTCCATTTTGAGTGAACAAATATGAAACATCCCCCCACCCCCCTAATATCAACATCATTGTGCGTCACTTCACATTAAAAAAAGAGCAGTCCTGTGTGTGTTTGTGACAGCTGACCTGGATCTAATTATAACCTCCACTCTCAGGCAGACGTCCGCCAATCAACAACAAAACAGAGACGTAAAAAATGATGTAAAAATGTGTGAAACTATGTGTATGAAATTTAAGGAATTAGGCTGAATTATACAGCCAGATGTTACTCTGGTTTTTATCGGCTCTTCACTCTCAGATGTGCTTCTTCTTTGTGTGACGGCAGGTCTTTCTCTGACCAGACAAAGAGATCGGGGGAAACTACAAAGCAACCGTCATTTGCCGTCGCCCCTGCTCTCTTAATGCTGCGACCAAGTGGCCTGCAGGCGGGGCAACCACTTAAAGCCAGTCCATGAGTCTCCTGGGCCTCGCACGTCTCCTGACCTTTTCTTGTTTTTCTTCAACCTGAAAAGAGGGCAGAGGTTGTTACTGCACCATGCTCCCAAAGCTAGTGGGTCAGTGGGGCGTCTTCGGAGATTCAAAGGGAGATAAAAGGTTCCTTAAATGGAGAAAAACAAAATCCATGATGCTTCCTCGGAAGAAAATCTACGTGCTGACAATCGATTGGAGGAATCGGGTCCAAAATCAGCTTTATTCTTGTGTAATGTGTACCCAGCATTATGCAACAAAACTACTTAGTTGGTTTCGGAAAAGATCGCGGTTTGGGTTTAAATAACACGGGAAGTGGCGTAACTTAAGTGCGGAAGTTACGTAACAAATAAATCTACGCTGACTTCTTCTTTCACACAGGAAACCAGCAGCGGTCTGCTGGGTGAAAGCCTGGTGTTTTTTGACCCACCCATCCACCCGACCTCCTCCCTACACGGCGTTCTCTATACTTCTCGGTTCCTAATTAATTTTGTGCTGACCATAACAAAAAAAGTGTAATCCATGTCTATGTACACGAATCAATACATTAAATTTTGTGTGATTATTTCACAAACAGCTGTGCGACTGGGTTGTGCGACCTTCTGGAGGGAAACAAAGGAACAGGAGGGAGGTTGTGTGTTGTTTAATAAGACCTTTGAGGTCCACACAGATAGACGGCGTCCTATAGACATCATCCCCTGTCACCAGAGATCAGCCCCCGATAAGTGATTCAGGAAATAGCTGGATGATAACAATGAAGCGGACGGATGGTTGTACAATGTGAGACATCAGGAGGGAGCTAACGAGACCATGCCGCTTAATTAAGAGCATCGTTAAGTGACTTGATAAGGGTTATGGGCGGAGGGGGGTTATTGTTCGTACGGAAGCACGAGGGAAATCACCCGAGGATGGGAAGTGACCCACATTTGGGAAGATGGGGGGCGACCCCCCATTCCCCTAACCAGCACCCCCTCATCCCCCCCTGGGCGGCCTGCTGATTGGTTCATTACCCAGTAAACACGTCTACGACCCCCCACCCTGGTACACACGCACGCACACACACCCTGCCCCCCCTTCCAGTCGATCATCCGATGGCCAGATTCCTTCAGATTCATACATAACTCCACATTCGCTCCATCTGCTGGAATTCAGACGAGAAGATGGAGGGAATATTCTTTTGTTTGACAGAAAATTTAACAAAAACCTGTTGACAGACACGGAAAGAACAGATCTACAGTACTTTATCAATCTAAAGCAAGTTTTACAGGTTGTTTTCATTGATTAGATTCTTTTACACGAGCTGTGAATTAAAAAGAAAAACAGGTTCAAAGATGATTTTGTTCACAGAGGTGAAGTTAATTCATTCATTCATTCAGCCTTTAGAGATTTACGATGTCATCTAGTCAATTACAAAAACAAAGAAAACAACAATGAGATATACAAACTAGGTCAATCAATTAAATATATAATCGTGATTAATCACATGATTGTCCATAGTTAATCACAGTTAATCTTGCATACAAAAGTACCGGAAAACAGACAAACAAAATCAAGTATAAAAAGATAATCCCCATAATAATAATAATAATAATAATAATAATAATAATAATAATAATAAATAAGAATAATAAGAATAATAAGAATAAGAATAAGAATAATAAATAACAATAATAAATAAAAATATATATTATAATAATATAAAACTGACATTAAAACTAAAAAAAACAATAAAAGACAAGGTGTGCATGGCGCTTTAGAGTAAACAAATTCTATAGCAAATGATGAAAACAAACTTTACTACATCTCACAGCTGCTCACTTGTTATTTTCCTAATAAAGACAGAGGCTATGTCAGATCCATTAGTGGTGTTAAACCTCCCTGGGCCAGAGTGTTAACTGATCTGGGATGTGTTTCTGCCTCCTATTAGCACACAGGTGTATTTTTATACCTGCAAGCATTGGGACACCCCTCACCAAGGTGGTCTACTTTCACCTCAGATCAACGCCAGCAGCTGTATTCATTCGGACACTTATGCAGAGGTGGGAGTTGTTCTGTTAAATCACATGTACCTCAAGTTGTATCTTTGGGGCTGCATCCTGCCAACTCCAAAAGAACAGACCTCCCGTGATGCGCTGCACTTTCATCCCCCCATCCCTGCAGGGATTTGGGCTGAACGCTCTCTGAAGGTTAAAGTTTTGGTTCGTGTTGCATACTAGATGATTTTACCTTTACCATCTGATGTCTGTGCCTCTCTGCTCCCCATCGGCTGTCACTTCCTGTTACTGCTGCCTCGCTGGGTGGCTGTCCGTTGTCCTCCGGCGGCGGTGCTGCTGCTGCTGGAAGAGACGTGCTGCCATTAGGTGGAGCCTCGCTATTGGTTCAAAAGGAAACAAAAGAATATATCACAACATACAAGAGGATTGTGATACATAACAGAGATGATAAAACAGATAAGAACATACAAAAAGTAAAAACTAGGGCTGTCAATCCATTAAAATATTCAATCGTGATATTTTTCATCTGATCTAAATGTAACTTAAAGGGAGATTTGTCAAGTATTTAATCCTCTTATCAACATGGGAGTGGACAAATATGCTGCTTTATGCAAATGTATGTATGTATTTATTATTGGAAATCAATTAACAGCACAAAACAATGACAGATATTGTCCAGAAACCCTCACAGGTACTGCATTTAGAATAAAACAATATGCTCAAATCCTAACATGGCAAACTGCAGCCCAACAGGCAACAACAGCTGTCAGTGTGTCAGTGTGCTGACTTGACTATGACTTGCCCCAAACTGCATGTGATGATCATAAAGTGGGCATGTCTGTAAAGGGGAGACTCGTGGGTACCCATAGAACCCATTTACATTCACTGATCTGGAGGTCAGAGGTCAAGGGACCCCTTTGAAAATGGCCATGACAGTTTTTCCTCGTCAAAATTTAGCGTAAGTTTGGAGCGTTATTTAACCTCCTTCAAGCTACAAGCTATGTTGCGTTAATGCGTTATTATCGCGTTAACTTTGACAGCCCTAGTAAAAACACAACAGGTTAAAAACATGGTTAAATGATGCAAGCTCATACTGTTAATTCCACACCAGACACTTAAATGAGGCTTTCCTTGCATACGTAAGCATCTAATATCCATACACCATCACCTGCAAGCAGAGATCCAAAGACAAAGAGATGTCAAATTGGATATTTCCAACAAATGGAGATGTCATGTGATGCCAGAAAGATGCATATTTACCGTTTTTCAGGCTGTCTCACATAGTATCTGTCAAAAAAAAAAAACATAAAGTGAATATTTGCACATGTGAGGAGCTCTAGGGTATAATTTTCCATGTGGCCTTTGTGAACCCATCATCTCACAGAGCACCTGTGTAACTGCCTTAGTCTCTGTTGCCCCCAGGTGGCCACAGAAAAGAGCACACCGTTCAAAATAATGACATTATTAGCTGATTTTACTATCTCATTTCTATTTATGTTGCCATAACTGACATCAATATTTTCACTGAATGAAAACAACAGATTATGTCTTAGCTATATATATTATTAGAAACAAACAACAGACGGACAAAATTATATAATTGTTGGTATTTTTTTAATGAATTGCTTTTTTGGGGGTTGTCCCATATATTATTATTAATATGTAATTTAACACTGAACTTTGTAGTAACCTCAATACAATAAAGGGAATTTCATCAGTGATTAGTATGATGACAAAATGAGGGTCAGGTATATTTTTCAACAGATCAATCAATTAAATTAAATTAATTAAATTAAATTTAATTTAATTTAATTTAATTAAATTAAATGTAATATTTTTAAACACATTCAGACACGCTTACCTGTTTCTCCTTCTATTTATAAATCATTTGACAGTTTATGTAGGAATACTGTTCTTGCAGACCACGCTTATAAATAGCTGTGAAAGTTGGTGGAACAAGATAAAACCTACAAAGACTTCACATCTAGTGACACAATGCATGCCCATACTCATGCACACATCACCAGCATGTCAATAGAGCTACAGGGAGAATATTACCTGATGCAATAAGGCAAGACACATTAAAGTGCATTTAAAGTAAATGACTGAGCTATTAAAGCCAGAAAGGCAACGTAATTAGTTTGGTAATTAAAACACATTATTCTTCATTAGTCAAGGTTAACTCTCATGTGAACTGGGCCCTGAACGCACCTTCCTGGTCACGCGACAAACACTGGCCTGTCTAGAAGGGGAACCAGCAAACTGGGAAAACTCTCGCGAGATTATTAAGGTTTGGCATTTATCTTGAATAGTTAAGATTAGGATAGGTCAGGGGTCATTTTAGGCAAAAAGTCGGAATCTGACGAAAATAAAGTCATAACTTTACAAGAAAAAAAGATAGATAGATAGTAACTTTATTGATCCCGAGGGAAATTCAAGTCGTAATATTTCGAAAATAAAGTCATAACTTTACGAGAAAAAAAGTTGTAATATTAAGAGAATAAAATCATAACTTTACGAGAAAAAAGTTGTAATATTACTAGAATAAAATCATAACTTTACGAGAAAAAAAATCGTAATATTAAGAGAATAAAATCATAACTTTACGAAAAAAATCTTAATATTACGAGAATAAAGTCATAACTTTACGAGAAAAAAAGTCGGAATCTGACGAGAATAGAGTCATAATTTTACGAGAAAATAACACGTAAAATTACGACTTTTTTCTCGTTATATTACGACTTTATTCTCTAAATCTCAGATTTATTTTTCATACCGTCGTACCATAGACCAACAACAATGATAAATAAAAATGAAAATGTAAACAAAAGAACAGTTATTCATTTCCATGTTTATAACTCTGGAGAGGGACTGAAGAGCTGCAGGTTGCTGACCTCTGGGTTAGGTCGTCGGGCAGCAAGTCTCGCGAGATTTTGCAGTTTGCGGGATCCCTTCTAGACACCTGCCGCACCTTGCCGGTTGAGAGGCAGAAACTCCCCAAAGAAAGACATTAAAGACATTAAAGATGGACCGAGGAGACAAGCCCAGCGCTGGGATCTGCAGGTTCTGTGGAGAAGCATTCACTCTGCCTGGTAGGACATTTACATCCATTTAAATACACTTTAACGCTCCGTTATATCGAGTTTTATGACAACTAGAGTTACCGAAATACGTCAATGAACTTCTGATAGCATGCTAGGTGGTAGCAGCTAGCAACCGTTACAGTCCAGGCAGGCGAGGGTCAGGGGTTAGGGGTTAGGGGTCAGGGGTGAGCAACTCATTCAAAGTCATGGAATCAGTAGCTGAAATAAAAACGAGTAATACAACTAATAATCATATAATCTATTGATTTGTTTCAACCTCGCTGGAGGTTGTTGTTGATTTCCTCTGCGATGTGCTAAGCTAACGTCAGCTAACAGAACTTCAGCTCCACGCTGCATCGAGAACTTCACATTACAACA
Source organism: Sebastes umbrosus (assembly GCF_015220745.1). NCBI lineage: Eukaryota > Metazoa > Chordata > Actinopteri > Perciformes > Sebastidae > Sebastes > Sebastes umbrosus. The sequence continues at coordinate 2,228,530 of NC_051281.1, forward strand.
TGGCATAGTACAGAACAGTTCACAACTACAAGGGAACAGACACGCCTGGGAATTGGTGTACCGTACATAAGAGTGTGGATGAAGAGAGAGAGAGAGACTTTTCAGACTTTTTTATCGGACATTTTTCAGACTTTTTTTTTTTTCATTTTTTGGACTTTTTTACAGGACATTTTTCAAACTTTTTTTTTTTTTTTTTCAGACTTTTTTTTCGGACATTTTTCAGACTTTTTTTTTTTTTTTCAGACTTTTTTTTCGGACATTTTTCAGACTTTTTTTTTTTTTTCATTTTTTGGACTTTTTTACAGGACATTTTTCAAACTTTTTTTTTTTTTTTTTTCAGACTTTTTTATCGGACATTTTTCAGACTTTTTTTTTTTCAGACTTTTATCGGACATTTTTCAGACTTTCTTTTTTCATTTTTTGGACTTTTTTACAGGACATTTTTCAAACTTTTTTTTTTTTTTTTCAGACTTTTTTTTCGGACATTTTTCAGACTTTTTTTTTTTTTTCATTTTTTGGACTTTTTTACAGGACATTTTTCAAACTTTTTTTTTTTTTTTTCAGACTTTTTTAATCGGACATTTTTCAGACTTTTTTTTTTTTTTTTTTTTTTTTTTCATTTTTTGGACTTTTTTATCAGACATTTTTCAGAATTTTTTTTTTTTTTTTTTTTTCAGACTTTTTTTTCGGACATTTTTCAGACTTTTTTTACCGGACATTTTTCAGACTTTTTTTTTTTTTTCATTTTTTGGACTTTTTTACAGGACATTTTTCAAACTTTTTTTTTTTTTTTTTCAGACTTTTTTTACCGGACATTTTTCAGACTTTTTTTTTTTTTTCATTTTTTGGACTTTTTTACAGGACATTTTTCAAACTTTTTTTTTTTTTTTTTTCAGACTTTTTTAATCGGACATTTTTCAGACTTTTTTTTTTTTTTTTTTTTTTTTTTCATTTTTTGGACTTTTTTACCAGACATTTTTCAAACATTTTTTTTTTTTTATTTAAGACTTTTTTTAATCGGACATTTCTCAGACTTTTTTTACCGGAAATTTTTCAGACTTTCTTTTTTTTTTTTTTTTTATCGGACATTTTTCAGACTTTTTTTTTTTTTTTTTTTTCGGACATTTTTCAGACTTTTTTTACCGGACATTTTTCAGACTTTTTTTTTTTTTTTCATTTTTTGGACTTTTTTACAGGACATTTTTCTGACTTTTTTTTTTTTTTTTTTTCAGACTTTTTTATCGGACATTTTTCAGACTTTTTTTTCAGACTTTTTTTTCAGACATTTTTCAGACTTTTTTTACCGGACATTTAAAAAATAAATAAATAAATAAAAATATATACATTTGAAAATAATAAAAATAAATGAGGGAAAATTAAACAGAAGACTAAATAAATAAGGGAATTAATACAATGATAAATGAATAAAGAAGCAAATTAAAACAGAAATATCAATTTATGTCACATTTTATCAATTAATTAATGGCTATATTTATTTTTAATATTTTTGCTGCATCTAATGACTTATTTATTGAGTCATTTATTTATTTATTAATTTATTTTAGATTTTGGCAGGTTCCGAAAAAAACACAAAACTATTTTTCAGACTTTTTTTTTATTTTACATTTTTCAGATTTTTTCTTTTCATTTTTTGGACTTTTTTATTGGACATTTTTCAGACTTTTTTATCACACATTTAAAAAATAAATAAAAATATATACATTTGAAAATAATAAAAATAAATTAGGGAAAATTAAACAGAAGACTAAAAAATAAGGGAATTAATACAATGATAAATCAATAAAGAAGCAAATTAAAAAAAAAATATCAATTTATGTCACATTTTATCAATTAATTAATGGCTATATTTATTTTTAATATTTTTGCTGCATTTAATAACTTATTTATTTATTTATTTATTTATTGAATCATTTATTTATTTATTCATTTATTTTAGATTTTGGCAGGTTCCGTCCTCCCTAGTCACCATCAACATCTTGAGTTTGTGCCTTTTCTTCTATTGAATATCTCACATGACTATACATTGCGTTAGCAGAACAGCTGAATTAAATTGTATAGAGTCAAGTTTGAATCAACACATCTCAGATTTTGACAAATGTGTCTGTATTGTTTTCGTATGGGATTATGGACCATCATTTTTTACACAACAATGCAGTACTAATAATAATCGATAACATGTCATACTCACAAATGAATTATACAACTACTAAACATGTGATGCATTGATAGTAGTATATATGCCAGCTTTTATGGCAGTGCAGTTCATTTAACATTATTTTAGATTCTTATCATCTAATAGTTGCTGCAGAGCAGATGACAGGGTCAACCTCCTTATCTGTGCACGAATTCATGTTTAGATTGCATTATTTCATTACCCTGATGTTGCATTATTCCTGCTTGTCTTTATTGTGTATTTCTTTTTCCTTTTCAGAGGATGAAGTAGACGGCAACCTCCCTCGAATGCTTTTATGTAGCCACATCTACTGCACATCTTGCCTGATGTCCATTCAATGTGACGGTGCCATTAGATGTCCAGAGTGTGAGGTAGGGCTGCACAATATGAGGAAAATATGCGATGTGCAATATCATTGTTCAATATTACGATGACGCAGTTGTGCAGCTCTAAATTTGCAAGTTCAAGGCTGCAAATGTTCAAGTGGTAGGATGACAATGAAAAAAACAAAGCTCACTCTCTGCAGGTTGAGTCCACTCTTCCTGAAGCCGGGGTGTTTGGCCTGCAGGAAGATAGCAGAATCATTGGCCTCATCTACACTTCTAAAATGAACAAGATGAAAAGGTAAAATGTCATTTTGAATGTTCGATGAACCGCACTACTGACACACCTGTAGTTTAACAAATCATCTCAACAACTTTGGCCTCCTCTTTGTGTAATCAGATTGTATAATATAAGTATTTGCAATCTCCTGAAGGTGTGAAAGATCAAAGAATCGCAAAAGGTACAACTTGTCACCATCAACAGACAGCAGCCACGCCAGTACCGAGGATGTAGAGCAGGTATGTTTGGGTGAACACAGGAGTGGCAGGTGGGGAATTCTAGTTGTCATGTCAGCCCTAATGTTAATGTTTAAACTGCCTGTCTTAGGGCTGGGCGATATGTACCAAAAATCATATCTCGGTAGGCTGAATGGCGATTCACGATGTACTGGATATCTCGGTATTTGCTACTAAGTGGGCTAAATGTTAAGTTGTAAGTCAAAGCCACATGTGAGAACACTTGTATTAAAACCAATATCATATCATATGACGTGGTTTAGCTACCTTTGAGACAAATAATTGAGGACTGCTTTAATTTAACAATATTATAGTGCTATTTTCAACCATTTATTGTTCTGGATTACTCATCTATAAAGTGTTACTTTTTTTGTTAAACAGACCAGATCTGTATTTGGACTAACTGACCAAATATTAAATGGTCACTATCTTGCCTGAAAACATATTAACACTTAATAAAGTGACACATATGAACAGCTTTAATCCTGTCGCTCCGCAAGTAATCTGATATTCAATTATATTCAATATGTTTAATATGTCTAGGCCTCTATCTTTATATGTTTCATAGGCTATGCAATGCTGTCAGAGAATATGCAGTATGTTGCTGTAGAAATAAAGATTTGATTGAGGAATAAAAACGCATTTGGTATATGCAAAATCTTTATGTTTTTTTTAATTACAATTAATTATTAATGTTACCAATTGATTTAGGAAAGAGCTTACAATTTGCAACCCTAGCTCAAATTCTACTTTGAGCATTTGCATTGCTGCATGGTGACATAAATTTATTGTCCGCTCTTAAATCTGTGAATTGGGCAGGAGGATAAAGGCTAAAGTTTTATGGTGAACATAAATGATTCAGATTAAAATGGATAAACTTCTGTTTTATTCAGCCAGCTGATATGGGCAAGATCAAGAAGGTGGTGGATGAGGTGTTGGCCCGGGCTGCAGAAAATCTTACCCTTCTGGACAACATCCATGAGGTGAAAGCTGCACTACACCAACAAAAACTGCATGCACTTTGTAGAACTCAACATTATTTTCAGAAAGGAAAAAGTAGATGAATAAAGAATTTTGTTCTGTGAGTGTTTTTCTGGAGTGTCCAATGTCTATGTTTCATCTGTGCAGACTCTGACAACCGGTCTGGCAGAACGGGTGAAGAGAGAGAGAGCTCGGCTGGAGGTTGAGATCAAGCAAGCTGCAGACAAAGCTTTACATGCTGTTCAAAAGTGGTACGGATATTGAGATGAAACCTGTGATACATACCGGTCTTTTCTTCTCTCTTCAGATTGTTTAAAGGGATAGTTCAGGTGTTTCTCACTGTAGTTGTATGAGGTACTTCTCTATAGTCTAGTGTATTACCTACAGTAGATGGAATTTGGAGAAACAGACAGGAGTACTAGCACGGGAGCAAAGCATTGTGCACAACACATTTTAGACGCCTACAAAAATCAGTTTAAGTGTACGCTATATTTAGAATATCTCACCGTCAGACAGCCCTTTCTGACGGGGAACTGAAGCTGTTATCTATGCTCTCTTCAAAGCCACCAGGCTCCATTGACAACCCTTTAAAACACCAAAGTCACACAATTACACAAACTAACTAACCGATCGAGGCAGCGGTAGACCAGCAACTCCCACGTTCTGCAAAGTAAAATGACTGTTTTTGTCAAAGGAGTCTGGTGGCTTTGAAGAGAGCATAGGTTATAACTCTTGAAAATCAAACAGAATAGTATCAGGTTAGTTCTCAGGTTTTCTGAAGAAAGTCTGTAAATCGACATTTCTCTTGATGCCTGTCATTTCTTTGTCAACAGGAAGGATGTGCAGTTGAGTAAGCTGACACAACAACTGGAGGCCCAATTCTCCACCAGCCAATCAGAGGTGTGCTGTGTCCAGAAGAGGATGAAGGCCCTGGAGATTGCCATGCAAATAGCCAGAGAAGTCCGCCGTGTCCCCTTCCTGGAGCAGTACTGCACCCTGGATAAGGTATGAAATGTTATGCTTATTTACATCCCAACAGATACTTCCAAGTAAATGCTGGTTAACACTGGCTGCAGCTTTTACATTCTTTTTTTCCAACAATTTTCTCCTTTTAAAGAAATAGAGTCAAACAAAATGATTCAAAGTACCATGGCTGCTTTTTATTATGCCGCTTGTTTGGTGGTGACAGGTTCTGGAGACGTTGCAGGCTCCTGTGGATAACCAGTCCCTCGATATGAAATGCATCACTATGGGCTCCGGTTTGAGGTTCGTCATTTGCAGTGTTTTATAATAGACCTTATGTGTTATTTCACCATTGCAACTGTATGTGCATGACACAAATAAACAGCAATAAAAAGTACAATATACTGTATACAACTGTGAAAAACTGAAACACACAGACATTTGAAATATTCATGTACTTGCCACTGATCATTTCCCCTGCCCTTCAATTTTCTCTTAATGCATGAAGCATGGGAGGCTGTCCAACGTGACGGGCTTTGACTTCTACTGTATTTGTGTTGTAGCTGTGTTTTCCTGTTAGAAAGTCTGAACCAGAGTCTGACTTTGTCTCTGAAGATGGAAGTCGGCGACCCAAAGATGTGAGTCCTTAAATATCTTCCAATTAGGAGTGGGGCTGTGTATTGTATAAGTAAGGAGATATATTGTGATTTTTTTTAAATCTAATTTTAGGAAAACTGACATGGTATAAAGAACACACCATCTTATGCATCAAATCTCAGAAGTAATTTTGTTATGCAATCAGAACAGTGGGATCTGCATTTGCATTTATCACAGTCCCTGTAACATCATAGCACTACTTTGACAGGACAGATACACTGAGAGGTTGCATCTATTTGCAAATTAAATAAAGTATTGACTGAGTTCATCTTTGCATGTAAACTATTAATTAAAAAGCGGTAGTGTTTTTGAGAATCAATGCAGTATCACAAAATGAAATATCGCAATATTTTCTTACACCCCTAGTTAGGGGTGGGCGATATATCGAATAAACTCGATGTAATACGAACATTGAGTACAAATTATCACATACTTGGAGGGCAGGGAGGTGCGTTGGTTTAACAGATTGTCTCACCAAACACACCTGTAACTCTTATCTCATTAAAAAGTAAGGGGATTCACCTGTTGGTGTGGTTAATATATTTTTGATCGGTTAAATTATTAAAGTTAATTAACCGATTACCTAATTACATAAATATTATGTGTGAATGTTTTAAAATGACATTCTTCTTCTTTCATCTGGCTCTTAACTCATGTGGCGTCTGTGTTTTGTCATCTTGCTGTTCTCTTTTAGCTTGTCCGAGTCTCCACCCAAAGGCCACCAGCCGAGCAGCTCCAACAGGAAGTCCCCCTGGCAGAGTGCAAAGAGCAGGAACAGAAACTGTGTCTCACCGCTGCTCCCCATCCTGCAGAAACCGGACGAGGAGAGCCCGGCAGCTAACAGTCCGTCATCCCGAGGCTCCTCTCCAAGCCCGACGCTTCGTTCCAACCGGTCCAACCGTTCTCGCCAAAGCTCCGCCTCAGACCCTGGATCTCCAGACGTGCTTGTCGAGGAGCTTTTAATCGAGGGACAAGAGAAGAACGGTGTGTTTGACTTTGATTTAAATATAGTCGGATCCAATCAGAACAGTAAGTCTTTTATGATGGAGGTTAAACGCTTTGTGTCTTTCCTCAGCTCTCCCTCTCACCGGTCCTGAGCTGGCTAATGACAAATGGAGAATCCACAGGAGAAGGAAAAATCAGTCGTTTGGCAATAGGAGGAATGGTAGGAAGAGTCAACTGTTTAATCGTATAGTTGTGTTGTATATTTATAACATGATACAACATTGGCCTGGATATAAGACAACCCACATTTTAAGACAGCCCCTTTCTTTGTCTAATTTTTACAGTCTCAAGATGTTCAGCTTCAAATCTTCTCACGTGACATTTTGTGACTTTCGACAGATTAATCTAATGTCTAGTTCACACTACACAACTTTAGCCCTGATTTTCTGCCCCAGATCTGAGGCAAATCGCCGTTGGCTCGCCGCTCGCACATCGGCCCTCGAGCGTCTTGTGTGAACTGCTCAAAGACGAGAGCCAAGAGGCTCACGGACACATTTCAGATAACTAGCATGCTAAATATCTGGACCTGTCGAGGACTCGGGTCACGAGCTACAGCCAATGAGAGCGCGAGACACGGGTTGAGGGTAAACCTCGGTGAGGAGGGGTCGCCTGTAACAACAGGAACTTACTGTATGTGCTGCATTTACAACACGGAGCAAAGTTGTTGTTGCATCTAGAGGAATAAATAGTAAAAAAAGAGTGTGGAAACCTTTTGTCCTTTTTCTCTCTTATCTCTGCCTACTCCCTTGTTTCCTCTCACCCCTACTACTACCGCCTCCCTCCCTCTCTGATTCTCTTTGCTCCTCTCTCCTAGTCACCCAGTGGGTGGTGGTAAGCCATGTTGTGAATCCAAGTCACTTCTACGTCCGCTACGTGGCCGAGAAGAGGGAATTCGAGATCCTATCTAAGAAGATCAACCACATGTGCTGCAGAGACAGTTGTCGCTTCACTTCCAGAGACACAGTGGAGACCGGTGTGTGTGTGTGTGTGTGTGTGTGTGTGTGTGCGTGCGTGCGTCCTCATGAAGACAATAATAAATATATACATACGTATTTGCAAAAAGCAGCATATTTGCCCACTCCCATGTTGATAAGTGTATTAAATACTTTTCTTATCTCCCTTTAAGGTACATTTTGATCAGATAAAAAATGTGTGATTAATCGTGATTAACTATGGACAATCATGCAGTTAATCGCGATTAAATATTTGAATCGATTGACAGACAGTTTATATTATAAACCATAATTAACCTTCTGGTTTCTTAAGGGTTCTGTCCTCGGGAGAACACTCTTAAAACTGTAAATTGAGCGCTATTATTATAAAAAAAAAACTAAATGTGATAACATTTTTGGCCATATCATCCAGCCCTGTTGTTTCCATATAGCAATGATGATTCAGCTGTCATGCCTGTGCTCCTCTCCAGGCTCCATGATCTTTGTGAAGTGGAGGGAGGGACTCTGGAGTCGGGCCACTGTGGTTGAAATCTTGCAGAACGGATGTGTGGAGGCGGTGAAATCCTGCCCAGTGACCCAACTGGCCAACATCCGAGTCTTCTTCCTCGACTGTGGCCTCGGCAGAACCCTCACCATGCAGAGGTACGCACACGAATGGACAGAAGGTTTACCGCGTTTCCAACAGGTTGAAAATGGAGGCTTGCAGCTCGGGCAGGGAAGGAAGCTATTTTAAAGACCCTGGACAGGTCTAGATCTGAATTTGAAATATATATCTGCATAATTTGCATATTTTTTTCCATATAATCCAGAACCGTGTCCCTTTCTGTACTGAATAACTGAAAGATGCAAGTCATTATATCAAGTTATTGAAATATATCAGCAAAACATCTTAACATCTCAGCATTGCTTCAGTTTAAAGAGATCATTCCACCAATGTGTTTTGACTGATGCCTATTTCTTCTGAGCTCCACTCTTGTCTCTCACCTTCTCCAGTGAGGACGAGACCACTGAGTCTTCATTGAAGGCTGTGAACGGCCTCCTGAGGAAGGTGGGCGAGGAGCTGAAAGCGGAGCTGCGTTACTTTGTTCCTCAGGCCATCAGATGTTCACTCAAGGACCTGGTCCCCTACGACCTGGTAAGACCACTGAGACTTCTCTGATGAGGGACACAAGAAAAGCTCTCGAGTTTCAAACATTTCAGAAAACACATTAAGGAAAGCAAAAATTAGGGCTGTCAAAGTAAACACGATAATAACGCAAATTCATTTTAACGTCACTCATTTCTTTAACGCAACTTGCGATTTTTAAGTTGCATCATCATATGCATCATAATTTAGCTGGGTACTGTAGTTTTTTGTCAAATATTACTCAAAAAATTTAAAAATTTAGTATTAGTTGGGGACTATTTTTTACTATTACAACAATTGAGCTCTATGACACAGAGGAATAACATACACTCACCGGCCACTTTATTAGGTACACCTTGCTAGTACCGGGTGGTCTTCATCTGCTTCAAGGTTGGACGTGTTGTGCGTTCGGAGATGGTATTCTGCATACCTTGGTTGTAACGAGTGGTTATTTGAGTTACTGTTGCCTTTCTATCATCTCCAACCACTCTGCCCATTCTCCTCTGACCTCTGACATCAACAAGGCATTTCCGTCCACACAACCCCCGCTCACTGGATATGTTCTCTTGTTGGGACCATTCTCTGTAAAACCTAGAGATGGTTGTGCGTGAAAATCCCAGTAGATCAGCAGTTTAATACTCAGACCAGCCCGTCTGGCACCAACAACCATGCCACGTTCAAAGTCACTTAAATCCCCTTTCTTCCCCATTCTGATGCTCGGTTTGAACTTCAGCAAGTCGTCTTCACCACGTCTAGATGACGTAATGCATTGAGTTGCTGCCATGTGATTGGCTGATTAGCTATTTGTGTTAACAAGCAATTGAACAGGTGTGCCTAAAAGTGGCCGGTGAGTGTATATAGAACTTTAGATAATACATTGTTGGTTTTGGTATTTTCATGAGATTTGTTGAAGTAAGAAAAACAGAGAATATTGCCGGACTTATCCTTTAGGTTGGGATGCAAAGTCTCCACTAACAAGTAAGCTAAAACTAAAAATGTCATTGTTTTGTTTTCGGGCTGTCAAAGTTCACGCGATAACACTATGAAAACAAGATGTTTTTTTTCTTATCTTGGTAAAAGTGCTCTTGGCTACTCTTAAAATGTTCTCTTACCTAAGAAAATAAGAAAACATTGGTGTATCCAAGCACTGGTTCTAACAAAATAAATACAAATCGTGGAAACAAACAAAAATAAGAGATTTGTTGGTATATTTCTTTCTGCATGAGGTCTGTTGTTTCTTAAAAGGATGTATTTAATATTATGTATTTAATGCAGTGTTTTGTCTTTGATTTGTTTTGTGAAATGTAGTGTTATGGTGTGATGTGTTTTTTGCAAACGCAGCAGTAGTAGTAGTAGGAGGTGTGTTTACTGTGTGTGTGTGTTTGTTCAGACGAAGGGCTGGAGTAAAGAGGCTCGGGTTGAATTCGTCAGTGTGGTTGGCTCTGCAGCGGTGGAGATGAGGCCTTTGGGTCAGGACAGAGACTCTCTGTTGGTGGACCTGAGGAAAGCTCCCATGGACCAGTCCAGTGATCTGCCCATCTCTGTCAGAGAGTACCTTGTCTTCATTGAAGTGGCCAGGTACACATTATCACGTTATTGAATATATATAATTTCTGAATATGGAGCCCTGCTACTTAAGTCTAACTCTGGCTGTGCTCTTCCAGATATTATTCTCCAGTGAAGTTGGGCAGGAGGCCTCTGCTGTACTACCCTCCGAAATATCCCAAGATCAACACCGAGCTCAACGCTGTGGTGTCGCACATCAACGACCCTGCTGACTTCTACATCCAGCTGGTACTAAATATGCACACATGCACTATAGTGTATTATTCCATCACTGGAAATATGTGAAATCGCTTGAAAAGCTGTTTGGTGTAAGGTCGGCATTAGATTAACTAGAGACTAGAAATGTTAGCTTTTTCCCATCTTCGTCCTTTTTATTGTCACTACATCTTTCTTTATGTCTCTCTTTTCTTTTTCATTCTTTGTCGATTCCCTCACCTCCCCTCTCTCCCACAAGGTTGATAACATGGAGTTCGTGTTGCTCTCAGCAAAGCTCCAGGATTGTTACGATGCGACGACAGTGACTGGAGAAGATGACCTCAACATCTACTGCCCCGTCATAGAACAGGCCTGTGTGGCTCGCTATGAGGACAAGTTGTGGTACAGAGCTCAGGTCATAGGTGAGAGAGAGAGAGAGAGAGAGAGAGTGTGTTTGTCACATGATGGAATAAATGTCTGTTTTACCACTGGGTATTTCTTTTTTTTTAATTCTTTATATAACTGTACGTTAGCTGTGAGCTAGCCAGAAATGGATGCACCAACTGTGTCTGTCTCTTTGGGTGCAACCGAGTATAAACACGTGCAGCTCCAGTTGTGGTTTCACATCACAGTTACTGTCGGCGTAAATTTTCATCAATGAAGGTCGGTTGGAGTCGGAGCAGCTCCGCGAAACTTGAGCATTTTCAAACAAGCAACACGTCGCTCAGCCTGTTCGCTGACGCAAGGAGCAGAGTCTGAGACTGGGGCTACTTGCAAACTAACGTTAGCTACTGGAATGTTTGCTATTAACCTATGAGCTAACTGTACATTTCAGCTGAAGATTGCTGGCTTCAATCACATAAATTGACACACGTCTTGAAGGTTAGAACATCTTCACTGGGAAAAAACAAAACAATCTGATGTTCGCACGTTCGCATCGCGTCCAGTTGGGAAGAGGTTTGAATGCTGTGGATGACTGACACTGCCGTCCCGATTTGTCGGCTGAAGGGTTACTTCACAAACTAACCAGAAGAGGAGCACACTAAAGTAACCGTGATGTGTTTTGTGTGTTTTTATAGGTCATCCAGGGGGCAGAAAAGTGGAGGTGCGGTACGTTGACTTCGGCAATAGGAAAATCTTGTCAGTCAGCGACTTGAGGAAGATCAAGGATGAGTTCTTCGCCCTTCCTTCCAGGGTGAGAACAAAGCGTTTCACTCATCAACTGAGATTTATTTCCTGTGCCATGCCGTGGAAAACAGGCATTTGTCCGTCCTAACTAAAAATCCTAAAGATTCTTGATAACATCTAGATCCTGTAAGCTGCAATCAGGCTGTTCATTTATGAAAGTTGGCTAAGATTAGTTCCTGGACATAGTTTAGTTTCCTGTTCATGCTTAGTAATAGTCCTCCAAAATCCTGTTTACATTGCATTATTTAATTTACTCATATGTTTATATACTTTACATTCTTGAAGAGTGCTGGGTTAAGGCAACAGGAAGTGTCTCTTCTGCTCTTCCAGGCAATCCACTGCCGTTTGTCAGATGTGATTCCTGTGGATGGAGACACGTGGAGCGAGGCCTGCAGCAACCGATTCATCAGCCTGGCTCACCAGAAACTGGTCACCATCGTGGCTACAGGTACTGTGTGCACGGCCGAAGAGTCTAGAAGCAAAGAGACGAAACTGACTTTCACTTCTTATCAATATATGTTGTTTGGCGTGGCTGTGTGTGAATTAGTAGTAACATGAAGTATTTGTTTGATTCTGACTTCTTTGTGTGCGTCTGTCAGATGCTAAGCTTGTATTTTTGATACTCGTGACTTTGTTTTTATCACCATATTTATTCTCTTCCTTGTACCCCTTCCAGTAAAAGTCCCTAAGTCAGAGCCTCTGCCGGTCAAACTGTTTGAAAGCGGCCTGAACGGACCGCTAGACGACATAGCTGAGCTGCTCGTCAAAGAGGAGCTGGCCTCCTTCAAAGAGGAGCGGGATTCCTCCAAAGAGGGGTGAGACTTCAACAATGTTACACTTCAACAGTGTTGTTGCAGTCAGATGTGATGAACCACATCTGAGGGCTAATAATGTAAATGGTGTAGGGGAGAAATGAATATCTGATTGGTAATGTAATCTGCAGATACTTGATGTCGTATGACCCACTCTCTCTTCTAATTCCTCCTCCTCCTCCCCTTCTGCAGACTCAAGTCCACGGATGGTGGTGAGGAGTCTGCCATATGGGATTCTCCGCTTCAGCTCGGCTCGGCCACGGAGGGCGTCGATGCCGCGGACCAAAATGTCCCCGAGGAGCCGCTGGAGTTTCAGCCTCAGCTTCACCTCCCCGATCAACTCAAAGACCTGAAAGTGAGAGTCAGCCACGTCAAGTCACCGAGCAGCTTCTACGTCCAGTTCTCCCAGTACGACTCTCAGCTCAAAAGGTCAGCAGTTAAAAACCAAAACCATGATTTTAAAACGAGCTATATGTGAGTAAAATTCTGACTGTCGATAAATTACTTTAAGCAGTTTATTAAGCAAAGATGACAAACTTTAGCTGGTTATGGCTTCTTAAATGTGAAGATTTGCTGATTCTCTCTTTTTGATATTGTTGTAAATTGAATGTCTTTAAATTCTTTGCAGTGATAGTAGGAAAAAACAAACAATTCAAAGTCTGTTTCAGGGTGTGTGAGATGGTGAAGAAGGAGTCTGCGCTCATAGAGCCCCAGGATGTGGTGTGGAAGGCAGACATGTACTGTGCTGCTCACATTAACGGGGTTTGGGAGAGAGGACAGATCTGCTCTGACGTCACATCCAGCAACATTGCAGAGGTATAAAAACTGTTTCTCCCAAAGAAAGTAGAGTTTGTCTACTATTACTTCACAGGAACATTTGAGTCCGTACGTCAGGGTTTTGGTATTTGTGTCCTCGTTTTACGATGATATGCTTCTGGGCTGCAATGTGAAGAGTCACAGGTATATTACCCATCGTACTGAAGAGAACGTTAGTTCATTCATTAAATGGTTTTATGACTTAAAGAGTCTTTGAATTGATAGCAGTGACTCTCTCTCTCTCTCTCTCTCTCTCTCTCTCTCTCTCTCACCAGGTGATGCGCTGTGACCACGGCAGCACAGCGAAGCTCCACGTCAGCAACCTGCACCCCCTGTCATCCTCCTTGACAGGCTCTCTGGCACTGGAGTGCACTCTCACAGACATCAGGTTACACACACACTGTATTTAAATATAGATATATATAGCTGTCAGTGTGCTGACTTGACTATGACTTGCCCCAAACTGCATGTGATTATTATAAAGTGGGCATGTCTGTAAAGGGGAGACTCGTGGGTACCCATAGAACCCATTTACATTCACATATCTTGAGGTCAGAGGTCAAGGGAACCCTTTGAAAATGGCCATGACAGTTTTTTTCTCGCCAAAATTTAACGCAAGTTTGGAGCGTTATTTAACCTCCTAGTAGTATTTGTATCTTCATTCTACCTTTTAAAACTGAGCATTCTACAACCGAAAAAACTAAACTTGCGTCAAAGAAATTTGCACTAACGCGTTAATTATCACGTTAACTTTGACAGCCCTATTTCATACGTCTAGTGTCGATGTAGTTTTTTTATGAATAAGGTATTTTCACCAAAAACAATAAATAGTTGTATGATATATAGCATGTTATTTTCAATCTTATATTGACTAAAATATGACATCAAACACAAACACAGTGGAAACAGTTCCGTTCTGACTCGTGTGCAGAGTTCCACAGTGACCGCTGCTCTTTAAATGTTTACATTCAGTTTAATGTGATCAGTTTGTTTCATCTCCACTCAATAAGTCAGCATTTCATTTAAGGGTTAAATACAGATGTTTTTAGGATTCGCCACAATTGCTTGTTTGTGCATACTCTTAAAATACGTCCATGTATGTGAGTTTAGAAGAGTAAGAATTTTCCCACTAACCCCCTACTTTTGCCGCTGACAGGCTCAGATTGTTACATATTTATTTATTAATTTATTTGACAGAGACAATACATGTAGGCATTGTTACACTTAATTAAAGTGCAACCGATGCAACGTATATAGGACTTCTAGCCGTAGCTAGTTTGCAGACCTTGTCCCTGGTTAGGCTTTTAAGAACAAAATAAAAATACATATTACAACATGGTACATGAAATCACATATTACAACATCGTACATTACAATCAATTTACATTTGTCACATGTTCCATATGTTATTATAGCCTAAGTGTCTGACAGCATTATGGAAAGGACCCTTCAGAGAAACACAGCGTTTTTCTTTACCCTTCACTTGATCCGGTCTGTTCGTTATTGCGTCCAAGTCCTCGTTGTGAAATCTGAATATCCGTATTCTAGAGAGACAGTCTTTCATGGTTCACTTTTATTCTCACCTTGACTCACTCTCCTTTTCTGTCTTCCAGGCCAGCAGGAGGCCGATCCACCTGGACGGCTACAGCCTGCGACTTGATCTCCTACTACCTGACCGGAGCCTCGGCTGTCGTGACCATCAAGGTCTTCCTCTCTTCGTCATGCCCGCATTTCTTTCTCCCTTTCCTTTTGCTCAAGTTTCCTTTCTCTACATATTGTAGTTTGTAAAGACGAATCATTTCTTCGAGTCAACGTCTACAGCAGTGCTCTTGAATACTCTTTGCTCTCCACTATGCACCTCTTTTCTTTGTTGCTGCACTGACCTAGTTTCAGCGTGTGTCCCTCTCCTCTTCTTGTTGTCCAGGAGGTGACAGATGAGCGTCCGTGTCCCGTCACGCTGTTCTGCTCCAATAAGATGGGACAGTTCGTCAGCATCGCAGACTTTCTGGTCAGCGAGGGCCTCGCCCTCAGGGAGAGAAAACCAAGGTCTGTGTGTCCGTGTGTGTTTTATTAGAATTTATCGGTCTTAAATAACAAAAGCAACCTTTCTTTTATCTTTCTTCTCCATACTGTATATCTCTTCCTGGTAGACATTATGTTTTATCTACTTTTGATGATCATTATAATCTTCCATTGGACTATTTTGCTAGCTTTTCATTATCTTTTTGAGAGCCAGTACTTTGTGCCGATAGTCAGTGGCTGATATTCTGTTTTTAATGTCCATCTATTGTTGGTGGACACCTGTTTTTTTCTTAAGCGTGTTTCTATCCTCTTGCAGAGATGCTGTCGTTCAAAAATCTAAAGAAAGTGATGCCCAGTCTCCAGCGAGCGAGACCCAGACTGATGGCTCTGATGCTGAGAAAAAAGAAACTCCCCCAACTCCTTCCGTCATCCCTCTCCCCGCCCCATCTTCCCTCGTCGCCACTCCAAAACCAGCCCCCCGCACCATCATGTCTGCTGAGAAGGTGATGTCACAACACAAACACTCTCTGAGCAGGAAACCATTTCTATCCACCTGGATTCTGTGTAAATACAAAAATACATGTTATGCTAAATGCAGTACCTGTGAGGGTTTCTGGACTATATCTGTCATTGTTTTGTGTTGGTAATTGATTTCCAATAATAAATATATACATACATTTACATAAAGCAGCATATTTGTCCACTCCCATGTTGATAAGAGGATTAAATACTTTACAAATCTCCCTTTTAAGGTACATTTAGAACAGATAAATAATGTGCGATTAATCACGATTAAATATCTTAATCGATTAACAGCCTTAATATTTACAAATCTGCATACGCTTCTTAACCTTTCTCTGTCCAAATTAAATATCAATGACATTCATAGAACCCATTTTCATTCAGATATCTGGAGGTCAGAGGTCAAGGGACCCCTTTTGAAAATGGCCAGTTTTTCCTCGCCAAAATTTAGCATAACTTTGAAGCGTTATTTAGCCTCCTCCCCGTTAAGCTAGCACGCCACGGTTGGTACCGATGGATGTCTTAAATTGTCTAGTTTCATATGATACCAGTTTTTTCGCTAGCTTTAAAACCGAGCCCGCTACAACCTCTGAAAGACAGTCATATCGATACTGCAGGTCTTAGAGGGTTAGACTACATTTGGGACTATTTATTCAGATCTTGCACTGTAACTTTACTATAATTTATAATTTGTGTGTTTTTCCTTGGGTTTCTTTTATATATGATCTTGTCCTAATGCCTTTTATGTCTTATTTAAAGCTCTTTGAATTGTCTCATACGTATAAACCTGCCTTGCCTTGTAAAAGATTTGAGGGACATCATGAAGAGAACATTTTTCAGACTCTAAAGTATATAACAAAAACAAAAACACATATATATATATATATATATATATATATATATATATATATATATACATATATATAAATAGAAAAGTGTACGTGAATAATATACTTGTGGTTGTGTTGTGTGTGTATGTGCAGGTGAAGACTCAGTTGTACGAGCCCCCAGAGCTGCCGTGCCTCGGTCACATCCAGATAAGTGTTTCTGCCATCGGAGAGGACGGCCTCATCTACACCAGAACACAGAACGCAGGTGAACATACGAGCACATCGTCACTGAGACGATGCTGAAATGATTCTGGTCAGAGAATAGAACGACAGATGAAACTAGGAGCTACATGAATGTTTGTTTGCTGTGTGTGTCAGAGTGTCAGCTGGAGCAGCTCAGGGAGAGGATCCAGCAGAGCATGAGCACGTTGCCCAGACAGAAGCCCTACACCTGGAAGTCGGTCCAGGGCTGCGCCGTCATCGGACCTGACATGTTGTGGTATCGAGGACAGCTGCTGGAGGTGCTGGGAGGACACGTTAAGGTCAGGAAGACGCTCACAAAACAAGGAGACCTTTCATGAACCATTTAAACTACATTCAACATCCAATAATAATTAAACAACAGACAAATTTATACTTACATATTTTACCTTGAGAGATAAAAGCCTTTTAAGAAGGCAAAGTTGGTAAGGTGGTGGCTGTCTACATTTTTATCTTATATTTTACTCATCAGCCCCCGAGCACTTTATCTTTGTCTTTGTTATTATTGTCTACTACATTTCTGGTTTCGTGACATCCCTATACCGACCACATTATATGCTAAACTGCATATACAGTAAGCCTTTCCTCACAACTCTAATGTGTTTTGTTGGTAAATGTTTATGTGTGTGTGTGTGTGTGTGTGTGTTACCAGGTCCAGTATGTGGACTACGGCCTGGTGGAGAACATCCCAGTGGTCCATGTGTACCCGATGCTGCTGTGTGACGATGTTCCTCAGCTCTGTATGCCCTGCCAGCTGCACAGCATCAACCCTGTAAGAGTTTGTGTGTTGTGTGTAGGTATAGCCAGGTAAACCGTGTTGTATTTATATGTTTAAATCCATGATTAGTGGAGTGATCTCTTCTCTGTGTCTTCAGGTTGGTGGGAGGTGGCAGCGGGACGCGGTGGCTTTGCTGAGGGAGGTGTTGCTGAACCGCTGTGTGGACATGCAAGTCATGGTAGAGCTACACTCAGTACCTTGTTATAGTCTCACACCTGAAGGAGCTGGCATCCCCTATTGTGTATATTGTGTATATTTGTGTGTGTGTGTTAGGAGATGCCGGCGGACCGGAGGGGACCCCTCACCGTCGAGCTCTTCTTGGACGGCCTGAGCCTCAGCAGGATCCTGTGTCACCACGAACACGCCACCGTGGACCGGACCGTCTCCACACAGAAGGTCCGTCTGCGTGTTTGTGTTGGTTTACTGTTTCCCAAGATGAAGCAGTGCTGCCACAGTTCGCTCAGGAATATGTGTGTGTGTTTCTCTGCAGGGACACTCGGTGATGTCTCCAGCCCTCCTCCTGGACGACTGGGACATCGACACCAAGGTACTAGAGTTAGAAGGAAGTTTAAGAACAGTCACTTGAATCCTTTGAACCAGATTTACAACTATAATTTAAAGTGTCAATAAAGCAGTAATTTGCTTTAACTTCTCATTATGAAGTAGTTAAAGTAGCTGTTGATTGCACAATGTAATGGCTGTAGAATAGTGACACCGTCGGCATTCAGCGTTGCCAGATGTACGATAATTATCGTATTAGTACGACTGTAACTCACTTCATTTTGAACTGAGATTCATGAAATCTGTTTTGTTATAAACGTGAGAACTTGAACATGATATTATGCAGACGCATAGCAGCGACGCACAGCAGCGACGCATAGCAGCGACGCATGGCAGCGACGCACGGCAGCGACGCACGGCAGCGACGCACGGCAGCGACGCACGGCAGCGACGCACGGCAGCGACGCACGGCAGCGACGCACGGCAGCGACGCACGGCAGCGACGCACAGCAGCGACGCACAGCAGCGACGCACAGCAGCGACGCACAGCAGCGACGCACAGCAGCGACGCACAGCAGCGATGCACAGCAGCGGCCAAGCGTACATCCGGCCTTGCCTCATCTTCTTCTTCTGTTAAGAGTGTTGCATTATGTCTAGTTCACACTACACGACTTTAGCATTGATTTTCCGCTCCCCGACAGTTTTTGGAATTCCCCGACAAAAGCCCCAGATCAGAGGCAAATCGGCGTTGACTTGGCGCTTGCACATCGGCACTCAAGTGTCATGTGTGAACTGCTAAAGAGCCGAGAGGCTCGCCGATGCCTCGCAGACACATTCCAGATATCTAACATGCTAAATATCTGGACCTGTCTGGGACTCCGGCCACGAGCTACAGCCAATGAGAGCGTGAGACACGGGTTGATGGTCGCCTGTAACAACAGGAACTTACTGTATGTGCTGCATTTGTAACACGGAGCAAAGTTGTTGTTGCACCTAGAGGAATAAATAGTAAAGAAGAGAGGGGAAACAAGCTATTTTGTAAACACATGTGCCAACGACAACATCAGTAACGTGTCTCGGGGATGGTATCACGTCATTTACCGTGTATTTCTCACGTGTTTTCGTGACAAAACGTAGTTTGGAGACGTCATCGGGGATTCCTCCTGGTGAAAGATAGTGTAGTAGTGTGTGACCACCTGACGCCGGTCAGTCATGTAGAGTGAAATCCACAACGACTTAAAGATTCCCGATTTCAAGACAGCAAGTTGTGCAGTGTGAACAGTGCAGTGATCTGATGACTTTGAAAGTTGTGTAGCGTGGACTTAGCTGTACCACCATCTGCTGGACTGTCCCTTGCCCCGTCTGTTCCGGCGTTGCAATGGCATGTGTGGAAAGGTGCAAGATGTAAATGTTCCTGAATGTAGTATATGTGTGAATAGTGAAGATCACTAGCGGTAACTGTGTGTGAAAGGGGCTTAAGACTGATGCTGTGTCTCCAGGATCTGAGGGGCCCAAAGGAGCCGATGCTGGGGCCCTTTATCTACCCAAACCTGCCACAGGAGGGAGAGCAGTTTCAAGTCAGGGTCAAGCACCTGTGGACCCCCAACGAGGTAACCACTAACCACAGATTCTCTATTTACCCATGAACTAACCAAGTACGCACTGATGACAGGATAACGTTTAAATGATTACAGATGTCAGCTGTCAGCCATTAACTGGTGATAAATGAAGCTAAACTGATGTTTAAACTGATACTAAATGCTTTATCTGTCCATCTGTCCTGCAGCTGTTCCTGTGGCCTTTGGAGGGAACAGCTGACGTGGAGGTGGATGGAGAGACGCTGGACGAGGCTCTGACCCGGATCAATGCCGACCTCAGTGGTCTGCAGAGACTCACCAACTTCCCTCGGGGTAACGTCTCACCGTGTTCACTGCCTGTGTTTCCACGGATGTTAAGAAGTTCCCATCATATCAGCGTTACCTTGGCATTTATTTACAAAAATGAACAAGTGACAAACAGTCAGTTTTGGAAATGTATGTACATCTTATCTTAAATATTCTGATGCCAGATGGATCTTTGAATATCCTACTGTGATCTAAACAGTTTTTAATCTTTTCATCAAGTGTTCCAGTGGCCTTGCACCTTTTAGTAATGTGAATAAAATTATTATTTTATCAGAAATTAGATAGATAGATGGAATGATTATCAGAATATACAGTCAAATGTTAGGAAGCTTATATGTAACCACAGAGAGAATTAGTTGAGTTTCAGTACATGATGTGGAAACATCTGCTCATAATAATAATAAAGTTTATTTGTATACCTCTTATCAAAACAAAGTGCTTTACAGCAAACACATAAAACACAACAATAAAATACACAATGTTTGAATAACCAGGCACGAATAAAGGAAAAAAGTTGTTTTTATCTGACAAAATATTCTGCTTCATCCATATTTGTTGGTGTTTAGCCTTTCAAAAAACAACATTTTCCCGGCACCGACGAGTTATATTCATTAAAGAAAGTTGATTTAATACAAAAAGACCAACTCATTAAATACACTGAATCCCTTTATTCAAATTTAAGGATTTTGTTTGAGGATTTAAAATGTTTTGAGTGACGACGTCATGAAATATGACAAACGTTCAAAGCTTCATTAAAAAAAACCTCAATAGAAGCTTAGAATGTAAAACAGATGACACGAAGTACAGAACTAATCGATAGCTAAGAATACAAATAAACCTCAAAATGAAAGGAGAAATGATCTTTGGATAAAGAGAAGTCTTGATGCTGACTTGTTGCTGGTGGTTTTCAGGCGGTCCGTGTCTGGCAGAGTACAGTGATGGGAAGTTCTACCGGGCCAAGCTGATCAAGTTCACCAGCGTGGAGCCCGTCATGATCCTGGTCCAACACGTCGACTTCGGCTCTGACGACACGCTGCCCACCAGCAAGTATGAACTTCACACACTTATTCAGATATCTATAATAAATTTCATTATTTAACCAACAACAGGACGACAACAGTCCTCAGGTCAGGACACAGACTTTTAAATGACGTCATGTAAACGTGGTTATTAGAGAAGTCATTAGAGGTTTTCAACGTGTTTGTTTAGCTCCAAGTTGATCTACGGTTGCTATGGATACACTGATGTTCTTCTGTCGCTTCCTGTCAGGCTGCGTCAGATGTCGGCCGAGCTGCTGCGGTTTCCGTCGCGGGCGCTCAAGGTCAAAGTCGCCGGCTTCAAGGCTCCGAGTGTGAGCAGGCAGGAAGACGTGCTGCCATACAGCCCCGGCTGGAGCGTGAGGGCGGCGATGGACATGATCGACATGCTGCACGGCAACATCACCGCCTCTGTCGTGGTAAGAAATGCATTTTGTGGCATCCTTTTACATGAACAATGAAGATCTTTAGTTTAGTCTAATGGATGTTCAATATGAAAATATGATGTAGAAACTACAGACGCAGCTCTTGGGTGGACTTCATCCGTCTCTTTACATGATAAATGAGGAAAGGGAGGTCACTCAGGTTTCTGTCCATCGCCATTCTGCGTGCTCCAAACCTCGCCTTCAATCGCCCAAAAGCACATTCAGTCACCATTCAGCCTCCACATGTTTAATGTGTTCCTGCTTTGGTTCCTTGAGACTGGAACGTTTCTCAAATGTAAAGTAGGAATTAGTCCGGGCAGTGCTAACAAAATGTAAAAAAGCTGGTAGTCCACCATCTGTGTTATTGTTTCTGGGGCATGCTCATTTCACAAAGCAACAATGGGCATGAAATGAGTTCCAATTCGCTCCGTTTTACATTTCCACGCCGATACTTATTACACGGCTTTGTTGAATACTCGATTCTGATTGGTCAATCACAGCGTTCTACGGTCTGTTATTTGTTTATAACAGACCGTTGCTATGGGCGCAGTTCTGATGTCGGACTCTGGCGGACCGTTTTTGTGTCAAATGACTGATTTCTGAAGTAAGTAGCCGAGTAATAAGTAGGATAATGTGGCATCGCACTGTCGGGGTTTATTTCACAACAATGACCGATTGGCTGTATTTTATCTTTTATAAAGTAACCAGAGCTTTTAAAAATCTGTACCTTTAGAAGGCATTTTCTAAAATATCTGTTTTTGCGTGTGGACAAGAGGCCAAAACGTAGAGGAAAATATTAGTTTTTTAAAATCTGTGTATACGTGTGGACACGGCCTGAGTGTCTTCCAGTGCTTCATCCTCTAAACACCACAGGGTGGCGACTGGAACACACAAGCTGCAAGATACACTGCTTCTCTGAACTTAGATATCACACAAGAGATCATCTCACATCCCATTCGCTTCTCAACTCGCTACTTCAGGCTGCGGCCGACACATGGCCTCTCTTTTGTTCCTGATATCTTAATATTGATTTTGGGACAATGACATGGCTGGATAGAGAATATTAATTAATGTTCGTATTGTTTTTTTCTTCTTCTTGTTGTCTGTTAAGGCCCGGGAACCAGAGCTCACAGTGCTGCTGTACAACGAGGATGAAGAGTTGGTCCATCTTCCTCTGGTGAGCAGCGGACTGGCTGAGATCGAGTGAAGCCGAGCAGAGACGACCCTTCAGGGTTCAGTTCATGTAAGTTCTCAGCTTCATTTCAAAACGCTTTTTAAAGGTTTCTCTGAACTTGGATGTTATTTTTACGGAGTCTGATTTGTAAACATCACATTACGTAGATTTCGATTCCAGACTTTTTATACACTAAACAATTGATCAGTTTAAGGGAAAGTTCACCACCTTTTATGTGGATGTCGAGTCAGTGCTGATGGTAAATGTACATGTAGGCATGCCGTGTCGGCTCTGCCTACATGTACCAGGATGCATTGCACATGAGCAGCGAGTTTACTACGTCTGATAAATAAACCTTTATACATAATGTCAATGAGCCAGCCCAAGTCTAGAGTAAAAACTAAACTGATGTTTAAATTTAAACTTTAATTTGAAGCTAGTTTTAAAGTCTGGTGCAGGATCATTTAAAGTTAAACCATGATTTTGATCCTTGTTGGTGCAACCTAGCCTAAATGTTGTAAACAAGTGAAACCAGCTGAGTCTTTAGGACCTAAAACAACGAGCTGCTGTTAATAAACTCCCCGTCTCGTCTTCCTCCAGGTTTACTGGCGGACGTCCTGTTTTCTCTTGATTTCCCTCCTTTGTGCTGTTTGACTGCTGATTTTAGTTTTTACATGTTCACAGTGATCCTGTACGGCAGCGTTTTATTTGAAGTTTGTTGTGTTTCAGTGAGCCGTGTCGACGTGGCACTTTGTTTTCTAGTTATTTGACTCCTGTGAGACGGCCGTGTCTGTGTGATGAAGGTGCAGATTAAACCTTCCAATGCTGTCAAACCTTTCTGAGGTGTTTTCTTTAAGTCAATAATATTATAAAATGTCCAAACGACAAAAACAAAGATTCATGATTCTAAAAAAAAACACATACATTTTTATTTTACAAAAAATATACAGTCAGCTAAGAAAATAAATATGTATTTAACATTTATACAAATTAAAATAGTTGTAAACAAACACTTAAAACCAAAAACACTCCACTCTGAAGCAGTTGTGTACAGCAGGCCTTCACTGAATGATGTAAACATTTAGATTCATAAGACTGATCATAAGCCCATAAATATCCTGTTACAAACAAAAGACTTAATAACGGAGTTCATCGCAAAACTTCAGACACAAAACATATTCTGTACATCATTAAAAGGTTCCTTCTGGTGTTCCTGTTAAGAAAACGTGTTGAGTAAAACTGAGGTAAAAAAATGTGTAAGTCTCTGGGGATGGTATCCGTACTGAGACGGCGTGTCCCTCCCTACGCTCCGCTGTCCAGGACGACGTTTCCGTCTTTGTCTTTGACCCGGAGCCGTCCGTTGGGATAGCGGGTTTCCTGCCTGCCGTCGCTGTAGACTGTCTTCACGGTGCCGTCGGGATACTCCCTCCTCTTGTAGTCGGCCGTGTGGATCTCCTTCTGGCCCGTGTTGAACAGGATCTCCTTGGTGCCGTCCCTGAAAGACGCAGCACGCGTTCACACCCAGTTAGTGCTCATTTAAGGTGGAATTTGAAATAGAGACAAACTTGTGTCACAACGGAGGAAATACTCCAATCTGTTGTCTAGAGCTGCAACAAGTATTCCATTAATTCAGTAGAAAAATAGCTGCCAACTATTTTCAGGATCGCCTTCGCCTAACCTTCGTCATTTCTAAAGCAAGTCCCGTATGTCTGTTCCATTCTCGGGAGGGAATTTCCTCACATTTGGCACAAACGTCCACTTGGACTCGAGGATGAACTGAATCGAATTTGGAGGTCAAAGATCACCGTGACCTCACAAAACATGTTTTTGGCCGTAACTCAAGAATTCATATGCCAATTATGGCAATTTCACACAAATGTCTAACAAGATAAAATGATGACAACTGTAGTTTAATGTAACTTGTAAATACAGTTGGAGTAGAAGTATGAAGTACCTCAATATTGTACTTAAAGGTACATTTTTTGTTATATTTGAAATTAAATTATAATTGAAATTCTCTTTACATCCTGACAGCAATCAATAAATCAAATACTCTGACAAAACAAAATCTGGTATCTGTGGCTGCTAGCTTGGATCATTTTAAAATCAAACTCTCCCACCTGCAGGAAGTGTCAACACTGGACAACAGTGAGCATTTTTAAACAGAAACTGTAATGTTCCTCCTCACTTGATGTAAAGTTTTCCTCACAGACTGAATTAGTTGATTTAGTACCAACAGAAGCAGTTTCCTTACGGGTTGACTTGTATGATGGTGCCGTCCGTCAGCACGCTCTCCTCCCGGCCGTTGGGGAAAAGATTCTTGACCGTCTGGTCTGGGAAGGTGATTTCTTTACGGCCGTCTGGGAAATGTTTCTCTGGAGCGGAAATAAAATAAACCAGCGTATTAATGTACAGAACAGTGTAGTAATAACCAAGCTGGTTTCAGGCGTTGACAGCCTGGGACAACATTTTCATTTTGCCATGCAAAATTCATTACCAGCTTTCATTTTATTATTTATTTTTCAATGTACTCCTTGTACAAATTTAGCCAGTACGCATATCATTTTTATTTTTTTTTATTTATCTGCCAACTGGATTAAAATAAAATCAGCAGTCTGTCAAAATCCAATGGTGGAACGCAACTAAGTACATTTACAGTTTTGAGGAACTTGTACTTGAGTAATTTCATTTTATGCTACTTTCTACTTCTACTCCAATACATCTTAAATGTTGTACATTTTACTGCACTGCATTTATTTGACAGCTATAGTTACTTTGCAGTTTCAGATTATCAAAATATAATTTATACAATTATTTATACAAAATATAAATCAAATAAATTATGATTATTTATTAATATACATTAAGTTGCACAGCAGTTTATAAAGTAGATCAAATGAGCCCCACCTTTACTATCTGCATCATTAAAGTGATCATCACACACTGATGCATCAATAAATATAATCAAATACGCTGCAACTGTTTTGATAACGGATTGATTTCACTGATGACTCGGTGAGAGCCTCTCACCGGTCTGGTTGTTGGGGAAGTGCAGGACCTCGATGCCGTCTGGGTAGGTGATGTGAGTCGTCTGGGCGTCGGCGTAGAAGTAGATCTGAACACAAAGAGCAGAGCCGTGATGAGAGAGTTACCGGGAGGTGAATTCAGATTTATGACATTAAACTGTGAGCTCTCAAGGTACACAAAGAAAAATCAACTCCTCTATTATTAGAGAAACTTAAAGTAAGTTCAATTGTCCACGTCAATGTCACAGCCAAGACTTTTCATATATAACTTCACAGTGCTTACAACCTTCCTCACTTTAACGGTGAAAACAAGTTTATTTCTACAATAATTAAGTCTTCAAAAGTCCATAAACAGCCTCACTAGAATACAGTCCATGTAAAACAATATAATCTCCTTTTTAAGACTGAAGATACCTTTTGCCAAAAAGATGGTATGAAAAATGATAACTAACAATTTGCTCAGTTTTAGTATTCCACATGGAGCATATCTGTGTTGAAATCCCAGCAGAGCAGGTAGATGGTGTTCATTTAAGCCCAGCTGGGTGCAGGAGAAAACAACAAGAGACCTTGAAGGTTGAATCATTACATCATAAACTATTTATGAGTTGCAGTATTCAGTGCGTGCGGGTTGCCTCTCGTTTTCCTGTGTTCAAATCTCAACCAAGGAAGTTTGACTGGAAAAAGTTAGTCAAAAGCGTCTGCCACATGAATTTAATGTAAACGTCTCACCACTCTCTGGTCGGCTGCGACCTCTTTGGTGTCTCCGTTGAAAAAGGTGACTTTAACCGTCAGTCCGTCGGCTGAAACCTCCTTCTTGGTCCCGTTGTTAAAGACGATGAGGCGATCGCCACCGGCCAGAACCTTCTCTATCTGGAAAGATCACAACACCAGCAGAGCTCCATCAGCAAAAAAACAACTACAAAACAACTTCTCCATACTAACACCAACTGGTGTGGCTTTGGTGAATCTGAACTAACCCTTTAAAACACCAAAGTCTCACAATAACACTAACTAACTAACCGATCAAGGCAGTGGTAGAGCAGCAACTCCTGTGTTCTGAGAGGTAAAATTACTCTTTTTTTCCAATGGAGTCTGGTGGCTTTGAGGAGAGCATAGATAACTGTTTCTCACCCTCCCATCAGGGTGTGTGATGACCTCCTGAGCTGATTCTGGCTCTTTGGCTTCGCTGCACTCTTTTGGTTCTTTTGGCAGAGAATCTCTTTTCTACGATGAGAAGATGATAGAAAACAAAACATTATTAAACAGTGGTAGACAGCAGCATGTCCACGACCCTGAACAGGACGAGAAGGTAAAGAACATGGATGATTGGTGGATCTGTTGAGAGGAGAGAGCAGCACTAACGTAAGCGTCTCTTACTGGAGAGCAGCTGTGTGAGTGTTCTTGGTTTGGCGGTCTGTCCTGGATCTTGCTGGCAGGTGTTGAACTCTCCTCTGTCCTCCTGCCAGGCAGCGAGGAAGAGGAGGAGGAGGAGGAAGATGAAGAGAAGACTGGCGCTGATGGCCTCCTCAGGCTGCTTTTTATCCCGCCTGACAATCGACCCAAAGCAGAAACATTTTAAAAACAAATCTCGACCTTTCTCAGATATTAAAATGTTCAAGGTTGATTAAATTAATTGTGGAGACTAAAATTGGGGATGTTGGATTACAACTAATTAGTTTTGCAGCCTGCAGGACTCAGGGGGTTTTGTGAGTCCAGTAACTTTTTCTTCTTTTCTGGTCTCAGACCAGCTCCTGAGGGAAATCTCTGTCTCTTTAGCTGTCAAATGATCCACTATGTTCACCAGCTAGTCCTTCACTTAGTCTGTGGTGCTGATCAGTAGTGTACAGTGGGTTTATCTCAGCTTTGCCTGCTGCGGCTGAAAACGACACTGAAAGCAATGAGAGTGAACCAAAACAGTGAAGTTACGGACTGAAAGTCACTATAAAGCCCCATTAACCAAGACATTTAAGCGGGCATTGGTAGAGTGCAGGTAAACAGTCCATGTAGAGAGCAAAAGAGGTGGAACACATTGCCGAAATGCCGGCTATCGTCTTGACGATTTAGCATTTATTAGCTAAAAAATAAACTGTTAACGGAGGGTAAATTGGCTACTTGTGGAGCTGCAACAATTAATCAATTAGTTGTCAACCATTAAATTAGTTGCCAACTATTTTGATAATCGAGTTGAGTAATTTTCAAGAAAAAAAAAAGTCAATTCTCTGATTGCAGCGTCTTAAATGTGAGTATTTTCTGGTTTCTTAACTCCTCTATGATAGTAAACTGAATGTCTTTGAGTTGTGGACAAAACAAGACATTTGAAGACGTCATCTTGGGCTTTGGGGAACACTGATCCACATTTTTCACAATTTTCTGACATTTTATAGAGAATTAATCAATTAATCAAGAAAATAATCAACAGATTAATAGACAATGAAAATACAGTAGTTGCAGCCCTAGCTACTTGTGAAAAGATCCAGTCGTCTCCCCAGAGGCTGAATCGTTGTCAGACCTACGGTATAGCCGACGGGCTACGAGATTGTGTGATCCTTCGTTAATATAAAAAATATTGATTATAGCTGCTTAAAAGTCAGATCTTTGGGGCAAAACAACCAAATGTGAGTCTGGTTACATATCTGGTGGATTAAAGAGCTCAACAGTAACACCACACAAATGGTTTAGTGATCCAAGGTAGAGTACTGTCCTGTATATCAAGCTTTGAAAAGAATTTGCTGTTTGAAGAACCTCCGTAGTGCCGTATGTTTCCATCAATGCTTAATTGATTTCATCCTCAAAACAAAGCACCATTATGAGGTTACGGGTCTGCAAAAAACCTGTAGCTGTAGAACCCATGTGCCAGATATCTATACATGGTGCTGATTTTGTTTTCAGTAGTAGAACTCTCCCACCGTACCTGTAGTACTCTGACTGATCTCTCTGGAGCTCCTTCTAGCCGCGCTGCTCTCTGGAGGACTGATGCTGCTTCTTCTGGTGTCAAGAGGACTCTGAAAACACATTTCAATATTATAGCAAGGTAAGTAAAACACACACATCGTCCAAGTCGCACTGATTTAAAATATTTAATTCAATGTTATATTTGTGATCCTACAATTGAAAAAAGTGATCTTTGACAATATATAACCAATAACAACTAGTATAAACATGCTTACAGCGAATTTCACTCCTTTGGTCACAGATGTCCCGTTGTTCTCACATATTTTGGGAGCGTCTTTCATTTCGTTGTCCTTCTCTGCAGTGACAGGGTTTTTCTTCCAGGCACTGAGGCGGAGCTTTTCCAACATACGGATCTGAAATTAACAGAGAAATTAGACTTTAAACATATTTAAATGGCTGCAACTACGACTAAATCATGACAGCAAAATAACACAAGAGTGTTATTATTCAGAGACTCAAAGATTATTTAACTATTACACTTTAGCTACAAGCATTCAGCAAAGATAAACACGTTTTTTAAAACAAATTTCATCCGATCACAATGCAAGGCTGACCACCTCAGGATGTGGTCTGGCTTTCTGCATTTACACCTGGCATTAACATGTGTTTCTCCTTATCCAGATACAGATGTGTGTGAATGGGGTCAAAGGGGTCAGAGGTCAGGTGGGTACCTCGTCCCGGAGAGAGCCGTTCTCCTGGCTGAGGGAGTCGATCTGCTGCCTCAGCCGGCTGTGAGTCGACGCCCAGCGACTCTCCCTCCCCCTCAGCTCCTCCTGGAGCGAGCCCAGCTGCTGCTTCAACACCTGGCCGGGACCACAGGGACAGATTAATATTAATATCCTCCTTTTGTGCTGCTCAACAGGTCAATTGTCTGTCAACTTGTTAGCAGACAGTTGCTTATTTACACATCCAGCAAACGTTGAAGTTTTAAGGAATGTGCATGTAAAGTTCATAAAAAGTCAACCTAACTATCCTGAGACCGGGCATGATTGACGTGTGAATTCACCTGGATTTCCTCTCGCTCCTTCTTGTCAGGGATGGCTCTGGCGGCCGACGCGTGCTTCTCAAACAGTTTGCGCTCCTTCTGCAACTTCCTGTTCTCCTCTTTCTTGTACTCCTCAAACTTGGCCAGCTCCTCCGCTCTCCTCTGCTCAAACTCCAAACGCTCTTTCCTACAAAGTAGACATAAAATTAACAAGTGAAGGAGGAGGAACAGGAAATCCAACGCTGTGGAAGGTAATTGAAAGGGTAAACATTAAGGGATGCATCACCTGAGATGTTCCTGGTTTTTCTCGTTCTCCTGTCTCAGTTTGGCAAGGGCGGCGTTCTCCTTCTTAAATCTCTCGATCTCGATCTCCAGTTCCACCAGTCTCTCCCTCAGCTGTCTAGACTGGACCTGCTGGCCTGGACACGAGGACACAAACACACATAAATTAAACACCAATTGAACTGTCTCTGTGACCAAAATCACACTGAAAACTAAAACTGCTGATCTGTAACCTTTTCTATTGGAGCTGCCTGCACCAATATGGAATTTCGGGGCCGATAATTATCTGTTAGATGTGGCCGATTACGATACAATGATCATACAAATGCAATAACGTGAAGAGGGCAATAAATACCTAAATTTTAGATTGACAAGTTTGTAATACAACACCAATAAAGATGTAAGGTGAAGTGGTTGATAGTGCACTTGTCTCCACAAACACATTTCAGAATTTTTTTTTTTAAAAAAGCTGCTGTTGATAATCAGAAGATTTTTAAAATTTAAGCCAGGACATATTTCTACCGTTATATAAATTCTTGTTGAGGTCTCATCTTCAAGTCTCATCATCAATAGGTAAAATCATAGGTAAAATAATAAGAACCGATATTGACAATGAAAATAAGTCATGAATCAAATGCCAATCAAATTCATGTGTTAACAGCGTTGAAAATGTGCTTCCTGTCTGACTGTAAATAGTGAAAATAAAAGTACTGAGTCAGGTTATGATGTTTAAAAGACCACAGGTGTTAATCTCACCTGTCTCCTCCTCTGACTTTTTGGACTCAGGAGCAACAGGAGCAGCAGGAGGAGGAGGGAGAGGTGCAGTCTGGGCCTTTGGCTTCAGTGAGGGGAACAACCTGGTCATGAGCTGTGAGGCAGGAGGAGGAGGAGAAGGAGGAGGAAGAAGATCCGAGCCCTTATCCAGCTCCACTACTTTGCTCGCTGCCACCTTCCTCAACAGAGTCCGCGGTGGTGGAGAGATCCCATTGGCTGGACTAACTCCTCTACTGTCATTGGCCGTGCCGACCGCGGTGTCCTCCAGGTCGTTCCACGTGTCGTCGTCGTCAAACACAACTCCACCCTGCTGCCCGTCTCTGTCCTCTATCAGAGTGGACTCGTCAGCGTTGCTGAGCGCGCCATCGCTCTCCCCGCCGTCGTCGCCTCGTGTCACATCTGAATCCCTGCAACTGTCCTCGTCCTGATACGACCGCTTGTCGTATGGCGGG
Organism: Sebastes umbrosus; assembly: GCF_015220745.1. Taxonomy (NCBI): domain Eukaryota; kingdom Metazoa; phylum Chordata; class Actinopteri; order Perciformes; family Sebastidae; genus Sebastes; species Sebastes umbrosus. Next base: position 2,259,750 of record NC_051281.1, read on the forward strand.
TTGGACTGTGCGGGAAAGCAAAGGCTGCTGGGAAACGAAGCTGGTTTGACCGCCACTTCCTGGTCTTCAGATTCAGAGCTGCCACAGGATGAAACATCAGAGATCTCCTGTCCTTCCTGCTCCTCCTGATCCTCGATGCTCGCCTTGTTCTGGAGGGCGTCGTCTCTCATCTTCACCACGACCACTTCTGAGTTCACGGAGCTGCTTTTACACGCCAAGCCACCGCTACTGTCAACACCGCTGCACCTCTGACTGCCTCCTCCGGGTGGCGACTTGATGGGGGTGGAGGAGAGCCGCCGTGGGTGCAGCCCCCTGTAATGCTGGTCCATCTGGAGAACCTGCAAGTACAGAACAGAGTCTTTGAAACCACACAGTCGACAGGTCAAATATAGTTGGATAAAATCCACACAATCAGGTCTGTCATATTTGAATAAAGGTTGAATAAAGCACCTTTATGACAAAGGAGGAGTTGGAGGAGAAGGACAGCTCCTCGGCCGCTTGCTCCAGCAGCTCAAACTCTCCCAGCTCCATGTTCTCCACCTGCAGGTCACAATCCCAGCGCCCGAGCTTCTCCTGGAACGACAACTCAAACGACTCCTGTGGAACTCCGTCTGCCGTTTCCACTCTTGAACCACAACTTGTCTCTCTAGCAGCATCGTGTTCAGCCTTCTCTGGTCCTCTTAACACACCCACCTGTTTGGTTACAGGGTTTGGCTGCGTGTTAGGACCGGTGTTCCTCACAGTCTGAGCCAACTGACCCACTTTCCTATTATCCTGCTCCTTTACTTGCCAAAGGTTATGTTTGGTTTGTCTCCCCTCCGGGTCAGTTTGAATGGACTCCGGTCCGTCTGTGTTCTGTCTTTGATGACTACCCAAAACCTTCATCCGTGCTGCCTTACTCTCAACTCTGATGTCCCGAGGTGGCGAGATGAGACCTCTCAGTCGGTTTTCCTTGTTGAGCGTGGCGGTTTTACGCTGAACGGGAAGCCGCTGCTGGACGCCACCTCTCTGGATAGCTGTAGGCTCTGAGTTGCTGCGGGAGATTACTCTGGCCTTGAGCGGTGGTTTTAGGTCCTTTTTCACCCCCATTTTTGGTAGCGAGGCTTTGCGATTGTTAGTAAATCTCGAGAGGCCGTCGCCTCGCTTCAGGAAGGCCCTCTTAGGAGGGACAGCTTCAGCTCCATCTTGGCTCTGTGAATGTCAGGAAACACAATGAAGGTAATGTGAATTTGGATGTTTGTTGCAGCACTTAAAACAACTTGGTATTGTAGCAACTCTAAAGCCTGATGCAGTGTTCACACTACAAGTGACTGACGTCTGACACTTACAGTGAGAGGGGATGAAGTAGCAAAAATGAAATGATAAAAATGGAGATGATGAAATTGCATGTGAATTGAAAAATGGAGCCATAAATATGGATGTGAAATGAAAAATAAAGGGATAATTATCAAGTGATTTGATTAATTTAAAAGCTGATTTGACTAAAACAGTCGTGAGATGATGAAAACAGAGCCATGTTTCATCATTTTCACCATCTTACATTCATTATTCATTATTCACAACACCCAACTGACATTTGTTTATAGCACACAATTGTTTTTACTTCCACCCTATCATAAAAAAAAAAAAAAAGAACACATCCACTCAGCGAACCGCAATCTCGACTTTGTGCAGACATTCGCCTGCACTGTAGTCAGTGGGCGTGGTTTTTGATTGACATTTTGGGAGGAAGTAACAACAATCACGACTGTTTTAGTCAAATCAGCTTTAAATTAATCAAATCACTTGATAACGTATCACTCCATTTTTCATTTCACATCCATTTTTACGGCTCTATGTCTCAATTCACATGCATTTTTATCAAGTAATATTTGTGACCTCCACCCCTCATAGACACTGGTGGCTGCATGATACACTACACATTAAAGTTGAGCTGGCTTCTTTTTTTCAGCGCTCCAATGACGCAGCGAGTGTCAACAAATCATATTTTTTGTTTCACCCCACAATTCCTGTTCCGTTACATCTAAAAGAATTAAAGAAAAACATATTCTTACATCTACGAGCGCTTGAGCAACACTTCAACGGCAACTCAGCGACAATATAGCTGGCCACACGCTGACCGTTTAGTTGCTTTTGTTACTCGTAGTGTGAACATTAGATGTCAAAGCTTCCTTGAATGCAACAATACAGAGAGGCTCTGCTTGCAACTACATTACCATTTGATCATAATAACAGTCAGTCCACTGTCCACTGTGTTTTCATACTGACTAATGATTTACTTTTCTTGTTTCTAAGGAGACCCTCGTTATATTCTCTGACCTGCTGTTGCCGGGCAGACCTCAGCCTCTGCTCCTCAACCCTCATCTGCTCCTCCAACAGCTCCTCAAACGTCTTCTTCTGACCCCCGATACCCGACTTTATAGGTCTGGAGAGGGACACAGACACACAAACACGGTAAACGTATGTACACAGGAGAGTTTGTCAACATATACACTCATAGAAAACAGTAAATATAGGAGCCACACTGGTATGTTCCTGCTGTATGACTGGCTGGGTTTATCTCTTCCTGAGATTCTAATTTTAACACTGAATAAAATATTAGGATATAGGATTTACCTGTCATGGAAGACTTCATCTTCTTCTCTGCTGTTGTCTTCAGTCAAAGCCCCACCATTACTTGGTATTAACGTGTCATCATGCTCATGAAAATGGCTAGTATCTTCTCTGGAGTTCCACATGCCTGTAGGAAACACACACAGTTAGAAGTGATCTATCTTCACAATCATGTCATGAAAGGTAAACTTGTGCTGGCTGCTGTACTCCAGATGCAAATACGAAAACTGTACAAAAACATTTCTCTCACCCTCTTCCTCATCGTCCACCTCCTGACAATCTTGACCTCTTGGTAGCCGCTCCGGACTTTGTGCAGGTGAGGGCTCTCGTTCCTGTCGGAGGCCACAGGTGGAGCCCTGTGAGGCCCCACGGCAGTTTATGGAGGGGCTGTATAGGCTCTCTGTGTAACGACAGGCTCTCTGCAGCGAGTTGTCCTCCCATTCTGCTCCTGACAGCCCTGAACTCTCTGTGTCATCTGTAAGATACATTACAGGAGAAATTATATACACATAAAGAAGCTGGAAGCAAATACACTCTCCAACCTATATATTTTATATCTTAAATGAAGCAGTTATTCTGGTCATTATCTTGTTTTACCTTCTATGCAGTGCTGGGATCCGTTCATCATTCCCAGCAGCCTCTGCTGCTCCTCTTGGAGGCGAAGCAGCTCCTCCAGCTGATGAGCTTTTAGCTGCTCCTGCATGTGCTGCTGCCATTTCCTCAACTGCACAAACACACAGTATTATATCTTAATTAGCCATGTAGGTATCACTCTTATCCACAGTGTCTCACTGTCTTTTTCAGTCGGCTTAAACACATTTCAACTACACACTCGGCTTTATATTAACTCACTGGTCACAGTGACCTCACACACTGACACTAATTCCACCTCAGTGCTTGCCAACACGACTGTACACTGTCTGCACATACTATTAGTTAACATATTAAAAGTGCTGACTGAATTGCACGCACAGTTGCACACGCTAACCGTCACTATTTGAGTCCTCGCCGACATAAATAGTCTTCGAGGAAAAAATACTAATAATAGCATCGAGAGGTAAAGAGAGTGTGTGGGAGTGTGTGTGATGAGTCTGGGGGGTATTAAGTAGACAGGAAGCAGCGATATAGTCATCATTTAAGTCCTCACAAAGTGCTAGAAATTCACTCCTTCAGGATATCAACTAATGTCCTAACATTTGTAATGAATGTGTTGTTGCAGGACTATTTCCATTTGGTTTAATATGATGAGATGGTAAAACTAAAAGGACCTTCTCCCAGTATCAGAATATATCACTATCTGTTTAGGTATGGAAGATCAGCACTTAAATTGTAAAGCATGGTAGAGGGAAGAGCGGTCAATTTCAGCTGGCATGGTCAGGTATTTCAGATATTATTCTGGGAGAAATCTGACTCAGAATTTAAACTCTTTGTAGTGTTAATTTTGACAACCAGACTGATGATTCTGATTGAGAATAATAACCAAAACTAATGATATTATTACAGTGACAGGCAATTAATATGTGTCCCAGCCTTGGCAGAAAAACAATATCAATTGTAGGAGACAACCAGATTCTGAATAATGTCCTTACTGTACCTGTTCTAGCTTCATCCTTATGGGCACATCCTGTGATTTGCTCGCCATCTCACCCAAACTGTCCAACTCTCCATCTAGATTCCTCGGAGCCACAGAGGAGGACAGCCCGCTCACTGGCCTGTCAGTCCCGGCCTTCTCTCCTCCAGGCGACCGGGCAAACCCATCCACACCGAGGCAGCAGCTGCTGTCTACAGAGCCGGGCAGAGGGGCGAAGTCGGAGGCGAAGGAGTCGTCTGGCTCAAGGGAAGGGGATGATCCCACGGCAGTGGAGTTGTACCGCAACGAGCCAGCTAAGTCAGGGCAGCCCGGGCTGAGGATCACCCCGGCTCTTGTGCTACTTGGCAACCAGCGTGCCAGGAAGTCTGCCTGGGAGTGCTGCAGCCCGGCTGGAGATGACATGGTGACACCACTCTGTCTCAGGCAGGACTCGCTAATCCGGGATTTGAGTAACGGGTTTAGGTGACAGGTTAATCACACCGTGATTAAACACCGGACAACACGCTCCAGATGAGGCCCAGGTCCAAGAAAACTAGCTATATATAAATTAGTAACTGGGTTACGTTGAAATAACATTAGCTAGGACAGGGTTCGGCAACCTTCACTATCAAAAGAGCCATCTGTCTGGAGCCGCAACACATGTGAGCATTGTGATGAAGGTAACACAGTTTATAGTCTGAGTATAGAGTATATCAGTGTAATGCAGTGAGGGCCACAGAGACAATGTACTACGGAGTATAAGGGCCACATTGAGGGGAAAAAAATCTGAGATTTACACAATAAAGTCAGAATATTAAGAGAAAAAAAAGAAAATAACTCGTAAAATTACTACTTTATAATATTGACTTTATTCTCAGAATATTATGACTTTATTCTCATAAACTTGTGAATTTATTCTCATAATATTATGAATTTATTCTCATAATACAACTTTTTTTCTAATAAACTTGTGACTTTATTCTCATAAACTTGTGACTTTATTCTCATAAACTTGTGACTTTATTCTCATAACCCTGTTATAGGGTTACCTAGTCAGCATGTCACGACATCAGTGTCACTTTTAACTGACTGTTTGGTTAGCAACGAACTAACAGCTGAAAACATGAGACTGAATCACTAACAGACAACATGACGTCATCTCTCAGCTCAGATCAGATCACAGTTTGATGGAGCTCTTCAGTGCATTTAAAGGCTCCCCGGTGATATCTGACTGTTGTTAGACGGCTACTACACATACTACAAAAAGTGTTTAAACACGTAGTTTACACTGTAGTAACGAGGCAGAAACATCAACAACATTAATAAAGGTGTGAATAAACGCGTTATTTACCTGTAACATCGACGAACGTCCGTGTAACCGGAGTGAAAACCTGCGCTTTAGAAACATAACAGACAGGAGATTCGAAGCCTGCCGCCATTATCAAAACAAAGCCCGCGAGAGTAAAAGAACGACTACAACCCAGGTGTTGCATTATGGGTAATGCAGTTTTACTGTTTTGTTTTTTTAAACGCTTTTACATTATTTGTTTTATTTGGCTTTTTGTTTCATATAACGACTGTACTAGTTAGACTACGCATCAACTACTCGTTTTTAGAATATTAAAAATTAAATTAAATTTAAAAAATCAATAAATAGTGAGTTGTATGCGGTTTAACGGTGCTTCGCAAAATGCATTTCACAATAAAAATCATCAAGAGAATAAAATCTGTTTGAGTATGAGTTTTCATTTTTTTATACTGAGATTCTTATGTAGTATTTGCTATATTATATATACGTTGTTATATCTTTACTTTTATGGCAAACATACGCGATTTGTAGTAACTCATTTTTACGTCAACTTTTACACTGATATTTACACACCGGATGTACTTTCTGACTGCTGTGATTGGTCGATACGAAAATGCTAACTTTTATGTTCAGATTTTATGTAATATCCACGGTAAGTCTCAATAAGTTAATGATAGTTAATTGTTTCTTATAAAATATATTTAGAATATTAAAAATTAAATTTCTGTCTAATAAAAAAAATAATAAAACTAGCGAGTTGTATCCGGTTTAACGGTGCTTCGCAAAATGTATTTCACAATAAAAGCTATCAAGAGAATAACATGTCGCGTAACGTTGAGTTTTCATTTTGTATGCTGAATTTCGTAATTAGTCTACGTCACATTTTATATACGTTCTTTTATCTTTACTTTAATGGCAAACATACCTGATTTGTAGTAACTAATCTTTACGTTAACTTTTATACTGATATTTACACACCGGATGTGCTGTCAGACTGCTGTGATTGGTCGATACGAAAATACTAACTTGCATGTTCCAGGCAACTGAAACTGACTGACTGTGTTTCAGTGTGTTTCAGTGCTTCAGTGTTTCAGTGTTTCAGGACACAATGGAGAAGATTTTATGTAATGTTCACGGTAAGCATCAATAATTTAATGATACTAAATTGTTTTTTTATAAAATATAATGTTAAATATTGTGTTTAGTGGCCAGAAGTCATCTTTACAGTGTTTGTAATGTGCATGACAGGGCAAGCTAGCTAACTTCCAGTGAAAGAGAAAGATTAGCTAGGACATTGGCACATGTCCTAGGACATTGTTTATAGTCTTGTCATGGACAATAACAAAGATGACTTTCTGGTGAATAACTTTCTCATTCTTGGGAAAAAATTTATTTGCACAAATCCAAGTATATGAAAGTGAAACCTATAAGTTTAATGTGTTTCATTCTGAGTTTCTTTCTGACATAAAAGCCCTTAAAGTCATGAAAAACTAAAATGCATTGAAACTTCTTAGTATAATAGAAGAATATGAATTACAGGTACAGCCCTATAGCCCTTAATTTAATTTATTATTATTTTAATGTATCATTTTACATATTTATTTGTTCTTGTTCTGTGTGCACTTTGTTCTTTTACTCTAATGCAATGATCTATGAGCCATGTTGGTTGTAAATCTGAATTTGTTCAATAAAAAAAGAAACCTGTATGATCAGCTACTAACCTGTATGATTTGGTAATAATAACTCTACTCTCTATGTCCCCATACAGGCAGCCTGTGTATGCTAAAAACAGGTGTTAGAGATGGACCAACTAAAGGCAAAAGCTTCTACGTCTGCGTTGACAAACAAGGCTGTGATTTCAGTCATGTGGCCAGGTAAACATGTCCTCACTGATCCCCCTCTGTGTCTGACAACTTAGAGAGGATTTGGGAAGGCTTTGGCGAGAGTTGATCCAAGTACCCACCACTGCTGTGATATGATTATTAATCCTTATTATTGTGATCAAAATCTACAGTTTCATCAATTAAAAAAAAGCCTTGGGAATACTGTAGTCCAACCCAGAAGGGTCCAAAGATGTAGCACCTTAAAGTGGAGCTGCATGAGATGAGACCTCTTATATTCAGTTATATACAGTTTGCTTGCTCATTTAGTCTTAACTATATTTTAGGCATGGCTTTCATGGTATTAATATCCCAATCATTATCAATTATTCCACTCATATCAACCATTACTTCATACATAATAATAATAATAATGGCATAATTGTTTGGCAAATTATAGATTCCATTTCCAACTTTTGTGGTTAGGAGAGATTTTGCACAGAATGGTATTCCTGTTTTTTGATTTGCATTGTTATTATTTTCATCTCCTCCAGCGTCTCACCATCCCACTGCCTCCAACATGAAGATTCAATGGTGGACCTCCAAGCTCTCAGCTACAGTCTACAGCAGCAGAGCCACAGGTTGGTTTCATGGTCCAAAACAAGAAATGAAAAGTCCTTACTGTCGATCTTAAAGCTTTCAGAAAATGAACAGTAGCAAGACTGACATAGTCCTGATAAATCCAGATATTTGAACTTGCCAGTCTAACGCAGACTTTCAGTAAGTGTTTAAAATGATGAACTTATTTCTGAGTGTCACAATCATATCAGAGTTTCTAACGTGGGAGTAATGGACACAATATGCTTTTTTTATTGGCGCAAATGGTCCCCATCTGTAGATATGCACTTATAGCAAATTATTTTGTGGACCCCCTGACAGAGTGCCATGGACCCTACTTTGAGAATCACAGCTCTAAGTGACTTCACATCTTTGGACCTTTGACTCAGAGTGCATTCTCCTTTTCCAGGTTGTACTACAGGTGTGTCGCGGGTAAAAAAGCAGGCCAGAGGTGGTGTGGAAACTTGCCCTGGACTGCAGTAAGACAGCACCCGTCACAGATTATACCATACACACCCTTATTCTCCTCTAACACAGGGTTGTCTTCTTCTTTGCCTTGTCAACGCACTGTGTGCATGCAAGCCCTGCATTTTGTTGTTTAATGCCAGCCAACCTGTTTATGTCTGAGTGAAGTGTGTTTTAACCATGAAAGCAATATTTTTGATCTAATACAGATCTATATTTTTAACATAACGCTGCTTCCTGGGTGTGTATCCCTTAACGGCATGACTATATGACTATAGAGATATAACTGGACATATATAAATGTACACTTAAGTCACTGACCATACAAGGACAGCATCCTCAGTTTTAGTCCAGCCAGGAATCTCTGTTGCATGTCACCCCCCATCCCTCTTTCCGCTGTCTGTCCGCTACCCGTTTTTTAAAATGTCTGTCGTCCGACGTCCTCCATCATTGCAGCCGCCGGAGAAAGAAAAGAGAAACCCTCTGTCGGACACCCAGCTACAGCCCTCCTGCCTGCCGCCGGTCCGGAACCCCTTTAAAGCCCCCGACAAGACGGACAAGGACTCTGAGTGGAGAAGGATGCAGCGTGGTGGAGGTGATGAGAAAAGAAGCAAGGAGAAAGACAGCGAGGCGAGTCACAAGGCCGAGGGACGAGAAGGTTATCAGAAAGAAAATGTGGAGAGCGTCGGTGCAGGAGCGGAGGAAGAAGAAGAGGAGGCAGGGAGTTCAGCGGTTTCTTACCGAGGTAAACAACTTCCACCGGGGATGAAGTTAAAGAAGAGAGTTTCACATGAGGAGAGAAACTGTCCCAAAGCCGGCAGTGAGGAGAACACGACGGATAAGGGGCAAGACAAGACTAAAGAGAACCACACCGAGAAGGGCGGAGTAGAAAAAAGGATTTCTACCTCCAGTGTCCAGGCTGTTCCTCCAGAGAAAGTGAGTCAAACCTCACAGGATCCTCACAAGGACTCGCCCCAGCGACCAAATCTGGTGGAACAAACTGACCCTGCTGTAAAAGAGAGCGTCTCTAAATCTGCACCAAGTAGTAGCACCCCGACTTCCAGAGATAACACCAGAAACCCCATATCTATCAAACCAACACACTCCGACTACCGTCAAACTGGTGATGATGAGGATGAGGATGGAGATGATGATGATGAGGAGGATGATGATGATGATGATGTAGTGGTGGTTTCAGTGAAACCGGCCACTCAGAAAACTCCTCCTGTCTCTGCTGTTCAAAAGCCCCTGACCACCTTCGCTGGGTTCCAGCCAGCGTCTAAGGTCAAAGGTCAGCAGGGCGATCCCAGAGTGCTGCACAGCGTGCTCACCGCTCAGCTCCAGCAGAAGAAGGTGAGTAACTGTGACAGGAATGATACGCATAGATAAGCCGTAGATAGCTGCGTCTAGATGATAGATGCACCTTTTTATGGTACCGATTAGAGCACAGAATTCTGATCAAGATATCTACCTCCGACGTACACTACCGTTCAAAAGTTTAGAATCTGCTGCCCCAAAAGCTTCATTACAGTCCGATGTCTGAGAGGAACAATCCGTGTTTGAATGGTGTTTCATGTAGAAAGTCCTCTTTACAAATACGTTATGAAGGGTTTGTTTTTGTACATGGAGAACAAGTTGGTACAACTGAGAGGGCAGAAAGAGACGTCGATCCCTCTGAGCAACACTTGAATCAGAATAGAAGAAATCAGCAGTCGTTGGTAAAAGAAACAGAAAGCTGAGCATCAACATGTGAGCAGATTTAACCAGGAACAGGTTCCGGTTTCCGTCTAGTAGTAGGGTTAGTTTATCTTCTCTGTGTGTCCATGTTTATCCGTCCATCCAGTCTCACCCGTCTGTTTCCTCCCGGTAAGGCGACTCTGTCTGCGGTGAACTTGGCGGCTCTGCCAGATAAAGGGGAGCGGTTGAGGACTCAGGTGAAAGAGCTGGAGGACACGCTGGACTCTCTGAGCATCACTGCTGCTTCTCAGCCCGGTAACTCCCCCCACTGTTCAGGAGGAATAATAATAACAATATATTATCTTTTAAAGATGCCGCTGCATTCTACTGCTGTTAGTGGAGATGAATGTGTGATGACAAATGTCATGAAGTGAAGAGCAAAGAGAAAATGAAAAGCTGGTTTTACCTTTCAGGGTCCCAGGGTGGAGGTACCAGCGGTGCTGCCGGTCCAGTTATCAGCCAGTTTAACCCATTCGGCCGGCCGGGCGGCACCATCCTGCTCCCCGCCCCCCAAGCCCCGGGTCCCTCCAGAGACCAGGCCTCCAGCAGCTCCCTGGGGCTCCAGATGAGCCAGGGACACAGCCAAATGTATGGAGGTAGGCTGAACGAGGACGTGGAAGACATTTCTCTAATTGTTTGGAGTTTTTCTTTTTACTTTATCAGTTTTAATTTAAGTATTCAAACTTGTGTATTTGAATCTATCTGAAATCTACGATGGCGTATCAGGGCCCTTGTAGGTACAAAAATAAATAATTATACGGAGCCGGAGGAGGGGGGTAATATCCTGAGAAAAACTCTAAATTCAGAGATTAAAGTCGTACATTTATGAGAAAAAAATTTGATTTATCAGAAAAAAAAAAGATATTTTTCTGAGATTATAAAGTCAAAAATCTGCGAGAAAAAAAGTCAGAAATTGTGCAAAACCGTGGCAACGCCAGCCATCGTCTGAATTCCGTTGCTCCTAAAGTAATGTTCTTATGGTGACGATAGTCCTGAAAGATATTTATACACGTTTTCTGTCATGTTCTGTCATGGCGTCTGTGGTTTGATCCAACAATCACAAATGTAAGATTTTATAATCTCAGAGAATATCAGAGTTTTTTCTTGGAATATTATTCCGGATTTATTTAATCATTCATGCGAACACCTGACTCTCCGTCCCTCGTGTTTCCAGCTAACCCACAGGTCCAGTCCTTCTACGGAGGCAGGATGACGTCGGACCGTCTGCTGGCGGTGAAAAATGCCACCTGCGAGACCATCGACCATCTCCACAAATCCATGGAGTCGTGCCCCGACACTGAGGCTGAGACTGCAGACCCCAAGGGCATCAAGGTCACACCCTCCTTCAGTTTCTCATCAGTCCTTTACTCAGAATATCTGACAGCACTAATGAGAGTCTGACAACAACGTCATGGAGTGATTTATTCATTGTTGTGATTGGTTTATTATTATGTGACTCTAATAACATAGTCCTCTTGTGATTGGTTGGTCAGGTGACGCTCCTGGCCCATCAGAGGAGAGCTCTGGCCTGGCTGCTCTGGAGAGAAAACCAAAATCCCTGTGGAGGAATTCTGGGTATGTTCACCTTTACATGATGTTTATTAAAGAGGTTCCAGTGAAGACTGATGAGAAACCTCAATAACGTTTCTGTTTTTAAATCTAATGTGATCAGAACGTGACAAACCGTTTACGTCCAGTGAACGGGGAACTTCTTAACAAGGTGTCAGAGAAGCTTCAAATCATAACTGTTTTTTCTTCTTCTTGTTCTTTCTGGATCCAGCGGATGACATGGGTCTGGGGAAAACGCTGACCATGATAGCTCTCATTCTGGCCACGAAGATCAAGACTAAAGAGGAAGAGAAGAAGGAAGAGAAGAAGCTGGAGGACTGGGTCTCCAAAGCTGGTAACTTAAACCTTTTTTATATTTAAATGAGATAATACCTCCTTTATCTTGTCTCAATAATACTCAACATAAAGAGTTCTGATCAGTTTGTGTATTGATCCTCCAGACTCCAGCCTGGTGGTTTCTAAAGGCACCCTGATCATCTGTCCCGCCTCGCTGATCCACCACTGGACGAGGGAGATCGAACGACACGTGAAGACGGGCAGGCTGACGGTGTACCTGTACCACGGCCCCAACCGAGAGAAGAGTGCCAGAGTGTGAGGAACCGTGCACACATTCACACTCACACATCACTGCACTCTCTAAAGCTAAAGGTGCAGCAGTCACGTGGTTCGTCCTCTCCCACTCATGTAAACCTGTTGTTTACCTGAGTCATGTTCAATAAATGCAGCCTATGTTTCGGTTTGCTTAGAAAATCGAGACGACCTCTCCTAAGCGGTCTTGAATCGGTTGTTTTGATCCGCACCAAAGTATTATTACTGCGTTCACAACCGCCCAAACGAACCACATCAGGGGTTGAACCGCACCAGAGTTTGATTAAAACAGATTAAATGTTGTGAAAGCGCCCTTAGACATCAACTTCCAGTCCAGTTTAGAGGATTGTTGAAGCACACACAGTCAGACTGAATGAAGTGTCCTCTGTCCGTCCTTCAGGCTGGCAGATTATGATGTGGTGGTGACCACGTACAGTTTGGTCTCTAAGGAGATCCCAGTCCAGAAGGAGGACGCACAGAAGCCCAGCAAAGATGATACTGCTGTGGTGAGTAATATATATTTATTATGACATAAAGCATGACGTGATTACTTGTAAGATGTGAATACAGTCATACAGTAGCTACACTGAACGTGCTGGCAGCTGATTCCAAAGAATGAAATACTCTCAGACACATGTAGACTTCATCCCGCGTTGTCTTCCTCAGACGCCATGCTCTGCTCCTCTTCTGCGGGTGACCTGGGCCCGGGTGGTTCTGGACGAAGCCCACAACATCAAAAACCCCAAAGTGCAGACGTCCATGGCCGTCTGTCAGCTGAGGGCCGACGCCCGCTGGGCCGTCACCGGTACGCCCATCCAGAACAACCTGCTGGACATGTACTCGCTGCTCAAGTAAGAACACCGAGTTAACGTATAAAACTCCTCCGGGACTTCCTGCGACCGCCGAACAGCGTCAGAGAAACACTGATTTTTAACGTGAAGCTGCTTTATTCAGTGTTTTTTACCGGTTTTAATCAGCGGATCCGTTTGGTTTGGAGAGGAGGAGACCTCTGTGGTCAAAACCTCCTGAACGATGAACACTGAAGGAATCCTAACTGGGAGAAGCTGACTGACATGAAGACTCCCATGATCCCACGCTGCTTTCACCAAACGCTGTCTTTTGTTATTGTTTTGGTTGAGAGGGTTTCTGTTCATCCACCGTCTGTCTTTGTCCTTCAGGTTTCTGCGTTGTTCTCCGTTCGACGAGTACAAAGTGTGGAAAGCTCAGGTGAACAACGGCTCGAATAGAGGCCGAGAGAGACTCAACATCCTGACGAGGACTCTGCTGCTCCGACGAACCAAAGACCAGCGGGACTCCAAAGGAAGACCTCTGGTAGGAAAACCCTGTATTCCTTATGAAAACATGACATTGTCAAGGCCACAGCCTTTGTCTTTGATTTTGTATTTGTATTCAAACATCAACACACACTCTCCATCCTGTCTGAATGAAATGTTGAATGCTTCAGGTGTCTCTTCCTGATCGGACCTGCGAGGTGCATCAACTCAAACTGTCCCAGGATGAAAAGGCGGTGTATGACGTGGTCTTTGCCCAATCCAGGTAACAACAATTTGTCTTACCTTTTAATTTAACAAGAGATTTATGTGAAAACACATCCCATATCCTTTTATAGTCTTTTATATTGTTCTTTTTTGACACTAGAATGATGATCTTTCTCTTTTCCTCCAGATCTACTCTGCAGAACTACCTGAAGAGACACGAAGGAAAAGATGTGAAAACGGGAAACGCTTCCACTTCCAATCCCTTTGACAAAGGTGAGATATCAGCTGGTTGTTTTTCAAGTCTGCCTTGTAAATCAAACTCTTACTAATAGTGGTGTATCTAAAGTGTGTGTGTGTTCCCTCCCCAGTAGCCCAAGAGTTCGGTATGTCCCAGGCGGACCCTGCTGTGTCGAGTTCCCAGCAGCCCCGGCAGGCGTCCAGCACCGTCCACATCCTGTCCCTGCTGCTGCGCCTCCGACAGTGCTGCTGTCACCTGTCACTTCTCAAGAAGGTACGTACTGTACACACTCGCTCTGACGAGGCTCAACAGTTTTATCTTTAATCAAAACAGCAGCACAGTAACAAGCTTTGATTTCCTTCTTCCTCTCTCTGGTCAGACTCTCGACACGTCGGAGCTGCAGGGTGACGGCATCGTGTTGTCTCTGGAGGAGCAGCTCAACGCTCTGTCGCTCTGCTCCGGCCCCTCGTCATCATCGGACCCTCACCCCACCGACACCGTGGCACTTAACGGCACCCGCTTCCCCTCACGGCTGTTTGAGGACGCCAGTGAGAGCACCAAGGTGGGCGACCGTTCACTGCTCAGCATCCTAAAGTCACAAAAAGGTCACGGGTTAATTCAGTTTTATCTTTCTCTGCTACACAGTTTTGAAAAGTCTAAAAATAAGTAAGAGAAGAAGGAAGTTCAGCTGTTATTGTTGATGAAGATCTGACTGATCATATCTTAGATAGCTACATTTAAATAAGCAGATTTTTAAAAAAGTTTTTTTAGCCTAGCTCCGTTCTAACCTTTGGGACCAACATCTGTAGAACATTGTGAGAGCGCAGGCCATCTTGATTGCGGGTTGTGCACATGTATGTACACAGATACAAACTCCAAGGAGTGATTTATATATAAGAGCCAACCAATGTAGAATTGGCAGAGATTAAAATCTGTTTTTGTCAAGAGGCCACGGGGAAATATACAACATGCACGGTGAGAAAACTTTGATATGTTGGAAAAACAAGTCCATGTTTATTATTACAAAAACAACAAATGAACTAATTCAACTTTCATTTTTCCAGATTGCTGCTATTATCTCTGAGCTGGAGGCAATCAGACAGCAGAGTGACGATCAGAAAAGGTAAGTAGTTATATTCTCAATCTGCTTCAGTTTGAGTTATTGTTTTATTCTTTCAGCAAAAATCAACCCATTCTTTTGGCAGACAAATGCAGCTGCCAAATAATGCCATTGGCAAATCAATCTCCCCACAAGATCCACTCAGAAGCAGATAGAGTTAAGGGGTTTTCATGTAAATGAAATGTGGTGGAAACAGACACCTTTTCTCACCCTTGTATTTCCAAGTGTTGTTATTGTTGGCGCCGCTGTCATGAAGACAACCGGATCGGTCTTAACGCAGATGGCATCATTATTCTACACCCTATACATGGTGTAATCAACATTTACTTAATAATAATAATAATAATAAGTTAAAGCAAAAACAAATTGTCAATTGCCATTTTAAATTTTTAGGACCGTCTTTAAGGACTTCATCTGCTGAGGAAGATTATCTGTCCTTGTGATACATATTCACTTTCCTCACGCACCTCTTTGAAAGGGACTATACATTAAACTGAGCTGTAAACTACCAACATCTGTTCACTGCAGTTCACCACATTAAATGTCCCCATCATCATCATGGTGTCTCCTCTCTGGTGATGTGTAGCGTGATCGTGTCCCAGTGGACCAGCATGCTCAAGATTGTGGCCGTTCATCTGCGTCGGATGGGCCTGAGATACGGCGTCATCGACGGGACCGTCAACCCCAAACACCGCATGGACCTGGTGGAGGAGTTCAACACTAACCCTGACGGACCACAGGTAAAGCTCACCTCAGACTCTACCTCAACCTGTCACTGCTTTTAAATGAATTAGGTATGAACACTAGACTACAGTTAAACCTTTCACAAATATTCTCTTTTGCTGGTTAAGGTTTGTGTACATCAGAAATGTTCATGGAAGAAGGTTTCCACAGTTCTGCTCAGAATACATTTTCAGAACTGGCTGTAGACTAGTGTTGTGAGTAAATGTATATATATATATATTTATGGTTTTCTGCCGAAGGTGATGCTGGTGTCTCTTTGTGCTGGAGGGGTTGGACTCAATCTCATCGGTGGGAATCACCTCTTTCTCATCGACATGCACTGGTGAGACTCACACAACAAAACCACATCAGTATTAACAGCTGATGTTTGCTTCCCTCTGCTGGATGCAGCCAAAATAGTAAAAACTACAGTGTTGAAGCCAGCGCTCTAGATTGAAAGCTATGCTATAATAGAAAGCATGATTTTATGCTGTAATGGCTTTGGGTTCAAAAATTGTGGTTTTAATGGGGACATTTTTGTCCTTAAGGGGTGTCTGTATTTTGGCGACACGGTTTATTATATACGTTGCCAAAATGTATGCCATAGACATTAACACAGCCAAAACCATCTAAAAGAACGTCTCAGTTGTTAAGATTCATTACAATCCGTTCACACATTGGCAATACAAAGCGATTAATACATGTAAATTGTTTCATATAGTCCCTTTAAGAAATGAAATACTGCTACATCAGGTTGCATTTTGCCAGCATGTTTTTCTGGCTATTCTGACCCACAATCCTCTGTGCAGAGGCTATATGAGCAAGAGGGTCAAACTTCAGGCGCCATGTTATGATGAAGTAGTACTACAGTATGTCCCAACTGAATGCATCCTGCATGCAACAGTACGCACTTTGTAAGGGCAGCTGCAGTACGTCGTACTAAAAGTAAAAAGAAAAAGTATGCGATTTGGAACATACCCTAGGAGTTCATCACAAACGGATTAATGTGAGATAATCTTTGACATGTTCAGCGTAAGAATGGTTGAGTGTTTGACCTCTAACCCCTGAATACTCTGACAGGAACCCAGCCTTGGAGGATCAGGCCTGTGACCGAATCTACAGAGTGGGACAAAGTAAAGATGTCACCATCCACAGGTAACGAATCAGCGGGACATCCCATATGCGTGTTTGGATATTATTATTTACATCATACGACATTGTTGCTAAAGGGGCAGTATTGAGACAAGTATACAATGAAGGAATAGTTTTGTGTTTGTGTGTTTCCAGGTTTGTGTGTGACGGCACGGTGGAGGAGAAGATCTCCACGCTGCAGGCGAGGAAGAAGCAGCTGGCCCAGAACGTGCTGTCGGGAACGGGAAGCACCTTCACCAAACTCTCCCTGGCTGATCTCCGGATCATTTTTGGTGTCTGAGATGGGAGAGAACCAGACAGCTGTTCATACTCACATTCAGGGTATACGTCTGAAACATCTTGAAATAACCAGATGCAATAAATGACCTAACTCTAAGATGCTAGAGAGCTTATTTTCCACCGTGTAATGACGGGTTTCTTTACAAAATGTTATTGAACTTAATGTGCCTTAACATTTTATTTCAGACTTTCCTTTACTTCAACTATTTGTCCCTAATTTCAGAACTGCTATTAGCATCTCTTTACTCATGTTATAGATACATGTTGTTTTAACTGATGATTTATTTTAACAGCATTCATTCTGAAACTAATATGTTACTCCAATGCAAAACTGTTTACTTTAAAGACCATCAGTTTCTCTTATTTTATTTATTTTTTAAGAGGCACATGAAGCTGTTTATAGAAGAGGAAAGCTTGAGTATCTTAATTTTTATAATTTTTTTTGCTCTTTAGCCGTTAAGAAGCAGTTTCCTCTGACAGCCACTGCAGCACTGTTGTGGAGTTACACTTAACAGCATGATCATTTTAGAAATATTTGAGGAATTTGTAGCTGGATGAAACAGAATCTGCAGTATCTTTACTTAAAATGTTGTATCACAAGACAATCAGGTGATGTGCTCTTTTTTGTGTGTGGCAAATAATTATGTAATATTTTTAATTGTATGTCCTTCAATTTCTTATTATCTTATTATGTTAACTCACAGGGACACTCTGTCAAAGTTATATTCATTTCTGATTTATGCTGGCTCATTATTGGTGTGAGGCAAATATTTCTTTCTATTTGTGTGTCACCCTATTTCCTTTAAATATGTTTTTAAATGCCTTTAAGTAAATATTGAAATAAATGCAGATGACTCATTTCATGTGACTGCTTGCTGTATAAAGTCATTTGAATGGTAACTTGTGATTTATCAATTCAAAATGTTGGGAAATCATGTCAAAGTGTACTTTAATTTGCTCCGGCTTGTTTGAATTTGAGGATTAAATCAGAACTATTTACTGCTTCCAAAAATGTGTTGCTCATTCTGTACTATTTAAGATAAGCAAGAGATATTAAAAAAAAAAAAAGCATATCCTTATATTTGAACATGAAGATTGTATTTATTTGAAACATATTTTGAACACTGAATAATGATCATATATATAATTGCATATGCTCTGTGTATATAATACATTCTGGCCACATAAACAGTTTAATTTAATGGGACAAAACTGCACATTTTGTATGTGTTTAAAACATAACAGTATGTGGGAGATTATATAATGTATACAATTTCATTTCATTTCAAAATGTATTTTGAACATGTAGAATACAAAAATACTTGACAAGACTAAACGAGGCAGATAAAACATATAACAGGTAAAACACACAGTTATAAAGCAAATAAAACAAGTAAAGTAGATGTAATATAAACAGAAGTGTTACACTAGAAATATAAAATATAAAAATAGATGTGATGTAAACAGAGGTAATTGCACTTGTAAAACAGGTAGGGTAGATGTAATAAATTAAATGTAAAGAAAGGTAGTTGCACTTGAGGTGTATAATGCATCTAAGGATATATTGCACAGACAAATGTATTTTACATTCAGTGTATTAATATTGCACAGATTTATTGTTATTATTTATAATTATTCTAACTATAATTATTACCTTTAATCTTATAAAAAATCTAAAATTATAAATATGCACTAATATTTTGTATCATATTTATCAATTATTATTATTTATAATTATTCTAACTATAATTATTACCTTTAATCTTATAAAAAAATCTAAAATTATAAATATGCACTAATATTTTGTATCATATCTATCAATTATTATTATTTATAATTATTCTAACTATAATTATTGCCTTTAATCTTATAAAAAATCTAAAATTATAAATATGCACTAATATTTTGTATCATATTTATGAATTATTATTATTTATAATTATTCTAACTATAACTATTACCTTTAATCTTATAAAAAATCTAAAATTATAAATATGCACTAATATTTTGTATCATATTTATCAATTGTTATTATTTATAATTATTCTAACTATAACTATTACCTTTAATCTTATAAAAAATCTAAAATTATAAATATGCACTAATATTTTATATCATATTTATCCTTTAATTCTTGATATGACCCTTTTATCTGCAGTCCACCATGTTTTCATCCAGAGGGCAGCTTCATGTCCATGCTGCGTTTAGGAAACATGGGAATTTGGGATTTCAGTGTATGAACTAAAGAACAGTACAATGAAGATACCTTCTAAAATCGTCCTTTTTTACCTTTGTAGTCATATAATCCATGTAGTTAAGATATATCTTTAAGGGAAACTTTTTTATGTATTTAAAAAAACATGAACCGGTAATTTAAATAAATAATATGCCTTAATATGCCTTGTACAAAGTATTTCTTATATCAGAATCAGAATGGTGTTTATTGCCAGGTCTAAGAGGTATACACTAGGGAATTTGCTTTGGTTTTGTTGGTGCAAATAGCAGTATAATAACAAAGAATAGATAAAAACGTGAGAATAAAATAAGAATACAAAAATTGAAATTCTACCAATATACAATATAAGCTATAATAAAAAATAAACATGATATAAACAGATGTAAAGATATATTAAGTAGATTACAAATACTTTAAGTTATATTACAATTATAATTACAAATACTTTAAGTTATATTACAATTATAAAAGGAAATACTTTGTACAAGGGCATATTAAGAACATATCCATTAAGAACATATACAGTATATACAGTATAACATATATTTTTGTGTGAGAAGGTGTCGTATGAATTATCTATTTAAGAGTCTGATGGCCTGGGGGAAACACTGCTCCTGTAGGATGTAGTAGTATGTCCAAATTGTAAGCATTTACTGCATGCAACAGTACATACTTTGTAAGCTGCAGTACGTACTAAAAGTAAAAAGAAGAAGTATAAGATTTGGAACTTAGCCTTGAATCTTGAATCTTGTAAGAAGCTGTAAATTCCGAGGTTGTGAGTAGTGTGTGAATGCAGCATAGTGAGAGCGGGCGGTAGTTGGTCTCTGAGCCGCAGAGCAGAGCAGCAACTCCGGGGACAGAAACAGAGCAGAACACGGCCTCTACTGTCTGGATCAAAACAACAGACACACTACAGAAACCCCCGCAGCCATGGCGGCTGAAACGGAGAAGGTGGAGCCGGCGGACAGCGAGCAGGACGAGGAGGAAGATGTGTACGAAGTGGAGAGAATCATCGACATGCGGGTGGAAGAGGTACGAGCTAACCTAGCCTAGCATTAGCCTAGCCTTTCCTACTCTATCCTAGCCTAGCCTTAGCTTAGCCTAGCCTACACTGTAAAAAAATAAGAAAAAAATACTGACCGTTAAATAACATAAATAAACTGTAAAAAAAAAAAAAAAACAGTAATTATCTTTATTTAATTAGCCTTTATTACTTTAATTTTACAAGAAATATTTTACTTTTAACATATATTTATTGTTAGAATAGAGTAATACACCGTAAATTTAAGACCATTTACATATAAATCACAAATGAAACATGTCATATTTCGGTTGCAAAAGCCCAAATTTACATTAACTCGAAAGAAGTTTTGCAAAAAAAATCTGTATTTTTACAAGAAAAAATAGTTATAAACCTCTAAAAAACATAATAATTATCTTTAAAAATGATCTATTGTGATTACAAAAATACTGTAAATCTAAGACCATTTACATATAAATCACAAATGAAACATTTTTTTGTCATTTTGAAATATAGACAAAAAATTTAAAATTTCTTGAAAAATACTGTAAAAGAAATGTAATTTTTTACAGTGTGGCCTAGCATTAGCTTAGCCTAGCCTAGCCTAGCTTCTACAGAAACATAGCTAGCATTGCTATGACTCCTCTCTCTCGACGCATAGTGCACCATAGTCCACTAACACCTCTCTATACTGTATTTACAGTCTGTTGTAATGCATTAAATCTCTCCTGTGCTCGTCTATATACGTGTAGCATGGTTGTTATTTAGCATCATTAGCATGATGTCAGCTCTCCTGCTGAGGCCAAGGACGGAGACTCTGCAGCTCAGCTACTCTCATCATCTGGTTCAGCTGCACAGCTACATTAACAACACATAACCAGAATACTACTGGTCTGATTGTGCATTAAACATATCAGATAGTGAGGTTTCTTAGTGGTAAACACAGTCAGTTATCTTAATCCCCAGTGTGTATTTCAAATGGCAACAACAGACTGATTAACCTTTTATTTATAACAGATTAAAGCCTCAATGTTTAATAATTAACTACAGCTGACTGATAGATTTGATCTCAGTTGGACTGATTGTCCTTAAACCTTTAAAATACAACAGATTTTAAGTGAATAACTGACTGATAATTAACTTTAACTCTTGATTTTTCATCACAGGTTGACACACTGATTACATTGTAGTGCTGAATAGAACAAAAGCATATATATATATATATATATATATAATCCTACCCAATTTATCCTCCAGATTGTATAGTGAAATTATGCAACTGTTTATTTATGATCATAACAAATTAAACAGGATGTTTCAGCTCTGTGGGTGATTACACAGTTATTTTGTAAAGTTTGTTTACCTTTTTGCAGCAGTGATCCGTCCTAGTAGATCTTCTCATATTGTGTTTACAAAGTCATGTTTTGTCACAAGATGGTGCCACATATACACACCTAAATATGAACTAGCCCTTCTACTGAGGGATTATGGAGGTTGTGTGTATGAGAGGAGGTGGTGCTTGTTTTAGTTTGAAGGATTTTTCCCCATTTACTGTGTTTGTTTACATCAATTTAAGTAATCAGATTATTTTCCCAGCTTTTGAAACTTCTCAAGTTGATTTATGCGATCAAAGGATTACAGTTTTTCTCAATCAAACAGTCGTAACTTTCTTTAAACTGTAAATGCAATTGTCACAACTGCTTGATGGGACATTTTATTTATTTATTTATTTAAAAGGATTCCCATTAGCTGATGCCAAATGGCACCAGCTAGTCTTCCTGGGGTCTGAAATTCAGTATAAATCATATTTATCATATACATACTTTATACAACATCATATTTGTGTTACGCTGTGTTCAACTCATATTCACTATTAACTACCTTATACATTAAAAAGCAAATTTCCCCGACATTCATAAATTTTACATTAATTTACATCATCTATAATTATTTATCTTCAAGGTACATTATCAGAGAAAAAGAACAAAACATTATACAATACTGGACTATCGATCAGCTGCTTAAAGGTCCCATATTGTAAAAAGTGAGATTTTCACGTCTTTTATATTATAAAGCAGGTTTAAGTGCTTTATAAATACTGTAAAACTATCAAAACGCTCAATATACGGAGAAATACACACAGCCCCGTATTCAGAAATTGTGCTTTTGAAACAAGCCGTTAGGATTTCTGTCCTTTTGTGATGTCACAAATATACAATATATATAGATCATTACACGGTTTTAAACGTAAATATTCTAAATGTGTCCCAGTTTATTTGCTGTTGCAGTGTATGTAAATAACATCAGCTGACAGGAAGTAAACATGGACCAAAGCTGTTGCCTAGCAACGCAATTCTGTTGAAATGCACTAAAACGGAGCTTTTCAGGCAGAGGGTAAATACAGGTATATTCAGACAGACAGTATGAGGAAAATAAACGTGTTTTGTTTTTTTTTACATTAGAGCATGTAAACATGTTCTAGTAGAAACACAAAATACAAGTATGAACCTGAAAATGAGCACAATATGGAACAATGTTTATACACTTAAATAACATATTGTATTATTGTTTACTGAATATCATACAGAAGAAAACGATTACGGACCAAATATTGCCAGAAAGTGAATTCAAATCTAAGTCAATTTAAAGCAAATTAACTTAATAGCGGATTAAAAAGCGGCTGCTTTGTCGGGAGACTTGAGGTGCAGGATGAGGGTCACGTGGTCAAGGAGGTAGCTGAGCTAAATGCGAACCCTAGTGAGTTATTAACACACTTGACGTACTGTTGGTCTCAGATTATAAAGAGTCCCTTTAGAGGCTCCCTGGGTTTCTACCACCTGTGTAGAGAAAAGCTCAGGAACACCGAGGAGAGTGAAAACAAACACAGTGAGGAAGTAAGCCTGACCTGCTGGCAGCTCTGCAGGAAGATGCAGCCATTAAAACAGACTGTTTATAATGGTGGTGCACTGATGCAAAACATGTGAGCGCTGGCTCACTGTATAATAATCACAGTGTACATGCCAGTCAGGATGCCAGGAAAGCAGAAGGTCAGACCTCAGATGGATATAATCATTATGATATGATCATAGAAAGATTGTCCTTTGTGTCCTGTTTTTTATTGCTGCAAACTAAGACACGCTTAACTTTGTTTTTTGTGCTGTTGTCTCCAGGTGTTAGACACTTTCAAATGCATCATCAGGCAGCCCTTAAAAAAACATCAAAAAAATCTAAAATATAGATGATAGATGATGCGTTTGATCCTGTAAATTCTGCTTTTTAAGCTTAAAAAAGCTTTAAGTGTTTTGCTTTTTCTGCCCAATGAACTCTTGCTGTCTTGTACAATATATCCTGAAAACAACCAATGAATGAAGAAAAGAAAAAGTCAGTCATGTTTGCATGCAGCAGCCATGATCAGATTCTTGTTTTAACTGTGTCAGGTTGGTGTGGAGGTAAAATGCTCGAGTTTCATGTCTTCTCTCTCTGTTCTCAGGGTGAAGTTCTCTACAGAGTCCGTTGGAAGAATTACTGCTCGGATGACGACACGTGGGAGCCAGAGGCCCATTTGGAGGACTGCTGTGAGGTCCTCTTAGCTTTTAAGAAGTCCATGGCTGAGCTCAAGGCCAAGAAGGAGGCAGAGGCCAAGAAGACTGTGGTAAGTCAGAATACTACTGATACTGTATTCACCAAAACAATAATACTGGTGTTGGTACAGCGTTTAAGGAGTACGGTGTTGACTCTTATGTTGCGTTCACACCAAGAGCAAAGCAAATTTTCACCTCGCTTTACTCGTACGAGTTGGACCGCCGGAGAGGAGAAGGGGTTTGTCTCCATAGATACCAACAACTTCTCTTTCCTCCATCAACCAGGGAAGAAATAACCACTGGTGCTGCTTTGTACATGTTGTGGAAGTCCCAGATATGTCAGAAAACCAAATGCCGTCGTGTCTGGGTCAAAACATCACCCGGCGGCGAGCTGTATTCACATACAGTGCCGTTACACTGATTGTATCTAGCAAGCCAACTTAAAAATGCTTGTTTTCTGAATGGAGTTTGGATAGATAAGTGCCAGCTGCTATGCTACTGCTCCATCAACATAAAGTCATCTCGACATAAATACGGCAGCGACTGAATAGTTTGGTCCGCTCTCTGTACAGAAATATGATGTACTATCGTAGCTCTGGGTGCCTGCAATAAGTTTGTCAAAACAAGATATTAATCTTAGAATGTGACATTTCTTGTCCCTTTCCGTTAGAAGCTGCTGCCCATGAAGAGCGATGTGTTTGATCCCGACTCTGAGATTGACAGCGACAAAGACCGTCCGACTGACGCACCTGTGAAGAAGAAGAAAAAGACAAAGATCCAGGAAGGAGAAGAGGAACCGCCTCCAAAGGAGAAAAAGAAGAAGAAGAAGAAAGACAAACGGAAGGAGGAGTTCAGGCCTCTGCCGGCACCAGAGACAGACGACAACAACGACAAAGAAGAAGAAGAAGAAGGAGAAGAAGAAGAAGAAGAAGAAGAAGAAGAAGAAGAGGAGGAGAGAGCCCCGACTCCTCCACCCTCTCCTCCCAAGGAGAAAAAGACTGAATCAAAAAAGCGTGTGGTTGACTCTGAAGAGGAGGACGATGAGCCGGCAGTTCCCTCCAAAAAACACAAGAAGGAAAAGGGAAAAGAGGGAGGAAAGCATAAGAAAGAGAGGGGAGAGGAGGGGAAGAAAAAGAAAGGGAAGAAGGAAAGGAAGATGGAAACCTCTGAAGACGAGGCCGCTGCTCCTCCGGAGGACACCCTGAGCGACGGCCCGTCAGAGCCCCAAATGGACGATACGGCATCAACGGATGCGGCGGCAAAGTCGGCCGAAAAAGCACGATTAGAGGACAAACAAAAGAAGGGGAAGTGGGAGGTGAAGCTGCAGGGCATTAAGGACCTCATCCACGACAAGAGGAGCAAAAAGCCAGATGCCTCTCAGAAGGAAAGCAGCCTCCTAAAACTAAAGAGCCTCACCTCTAAAGTCAAGGAGGACGCCGCGCCTCACTCGGACTCCAGCGACAGCTCCACGCTACATAAGAAAGCCAAGAGCAAAGGGCAGGAGAGCACGTCGGCGCCACCCAAAGTGCCGTCTTCCTCCACATCCTCGTCGTCCTCGTCGTCCTCCGTCACAGCAGCCAGCAGCAGCACCAAGCTCAAAGAGGAGGAGGTGGCTAAAGAGGAGGTGCTGGGACCGAAGGACGCCACGGGTTCCACTAACCTGTTTGAGAAGTTCCTGTTAAACTGCGAGGCCAAAGACCGCGCCCCCCGCAGGCAGCCGGTGCATCAGCCCGCCGCAGAGAAGATCAGCAGCAAACCCACAAAGGTACAGTATCATATACAGTGTTTATTCTTTTATCATATGATGTAAAATGTTGGAGTCGAAAATTGGACACATGTTGATTTAATTTGACAAAAATCAGAAAAAATAGTTTTTGGTTTGCCGGGTTGGAGCTCTGCCTGTTTTGTCTTCTCTTGGCAACGCATTTGTTTTTATAAAATCTGGAAACCTCTCCGTGTTGAACTGATTAAAGGCCCAGACTCAACAAGCCAACATCAGAGAACAAGCTGCGATGAAAGCTGCCTCACCCTGCAGCTCAGTGATTTACCTGGAAAACTACAAGCTGTTAACACTGTATTATTATTTTGTTTTTCTAACATAGCTAATAGGAAAGATTGAGAAGATCTCCAAGCCAACCAAAGAGTCTCCAGGTCAGAAACCAGAGCAAGAGAAGACGGAGAAGACCAAGCAATCAGATGGTATGAACACAGAAAAATCACATTTTAAAAAAAAGTCACATTTAGTTTATTGATGTTCGACATAGTCACGTCAACTCAAACTGACTTCAGTTAATGAGCAACCAAACACCTGGTAAGAACAAACCAAATGCATTATAGGTGAAACCGGTGAAAACAGAGTCTAGGTGTGATTGCACCTTTTAGTCTCTTTGTTCAGTGTCCCTAGTCGTGTAGACGCCGGCGTCTACAGTCGGTTTACATGGGAAACAAGATTGTCATTAAAACAAAACTAAAGATTATATTGTACAAATGGGGGTCTCACAATTTTTTGCACTTTTATAAGCTACAAATATGTGAAATTGTGTGGCACTATTGCTAACAGGCACTTAAAAACTTTGGACATTTTGTTTTACAACCAAGAAATCATTTAGTGTCATAGCAACAAGGAAAAAATTTTAATTTCGATAGGTTTGATTAGCCGGGTTTCCACAAAAGGTTCCGGCGACTTTTAGTCCCTGGAACTACTTTTCAAGGAACTAAAAGGTTCCTTCAGCCCACTGTTGGCTGTGTTTCCACCGTGGTCTAAAGACCTGCAAAGATTAGCCAAATTAGTCCGCTGACGTATGAAAAGCGAGATCACGTGGGATGAGGGCTGCTGGTGATCGCAGCGGTAAACACACTCTGCAGCCTGACGTTCAGTGTGTCCGCCTGTTTCATCTAAAAAACACATTAAAACAAATATAAACATTTGGTTTTGTCTCACTGCGATGATATTTTTGGGGTAAAAGGCCCTGTAAAATGTCCCCAGAACTTATTTTAGATCCTGGTCCCTGCAGTCAAAACACAATGAGTTCCTCAAAAAGGTTCCTAGTTCCGTGTGAAAGTTCCTGCGGTGGAAACGGGGCTATTGACAGCTGTGTCGACAGCCATCGAGACTCTCCATGACTCCCAAGAAATATGACGACTTGTCTGCTCCCCCCCACCCCCCTTTAGCCTCCAGATCTAGTCAGAGTTACGGCTTCAGCCTGGACAGCGACGAGAGGGAATCAGAGGCGTCCACGGCGAAGTCGAAGCCTGGAGAGGATTCCCGCGAGAGGAAGGAGAGGTCAGAGGAGCGGCCCGGCTGGGAGAGGAAACCCCCGACGGAGGACAGGAGGAAGAGGAGAGAGGACAGTGAGCCCCGACTCTTCATGGCATGTGATGATGGTCAGGACACCCAGGACCCACCAGGGGGCGCTGACAAATCTGGTAGGTTTCTGATTGGCCACTGAGCTCATGACGATGGTCATGTTGATATTGTCATATTGTTAATGAGCAGGAGAGAATAGTTTGAGTTGCAGTATGCAGTGTTTCAACCTGCCAACCAATGAAGCATCTCTCTCTGCGTTGTGTGCTGTACAGATAAGGGCCAGGCCACCTTGAGTCTAGGAATGGACCTCAACCTGGACTGGATGACTCTGGACGACTTCCAGAAACATCTGAATGGAGAGGATGAGATCCTGTCCGGTCCGCCGTTGTCACCAAGTGAGTATCTCCATTTACATCTCAGACTTCCCAGAACTTGTGGTTGTTAATCAACACATTGGTAGTATTTTAAACTTCCAATCATGGAAATTTAAACTCACATTTTTCTAAACATTACTTCACTGTTCTTCAACTTTATCTTCTCATCTCTTCAGTCCCAGTGAAATGGCAGTTTCATTTTGTCTTTAGCTTCTTTAATGTGGCGTACTTTCAAGTGAAACTGAATATGTAGTTACAAGTAGGGATGTGCATTCCAAGCAAAAATATTATTCAAAAATCTCTGGGAATAAGTGAATTGTTTTTTGTTTTCATTTTGTTTTTCCTTTATTTGTTTTTACTCAAACAAACATTTCCATAAATATACTTAATTAGATACAAATATAAAGTGAACCAACTTTTCCACTTTTTACAATGAAATTATAGAACACAAAAATAGAACATAGGGTGCTTTTCTTTCGAAAACAAATTAATAATAATAAAAAAAAATTACAGTCTGAGAAAAAAGATCTGATAAAATAGATCTGAAAAATGTCTGAAAAAAAATATCTGAAAAATGTCCGAAATAAAAGTCTGAAAAAAAATATCTGAAAAATGTCGAAAAAAAATATCTGAAAAATGTCTGAAAAAGAAGTCTGAAAAAACATATCTGAAAAATGTCTGAAAAAATGTCCGAAAAAAAATATCTGAAAAGAGTTCTGAAAAATGTCGCACAAAAAAAGTCTGAGAAAAATGATCTGATAAAATAGATCTGAAAAATGTCTGGAAAAAAAGATCTGAAAAAAGTCTGAAAAAAAGTCTGAAAAAAAAGGTCTGAAAAAATGTCCGAAAAAAAAGATCCAAAAAATGTCTGGAAAAAAAAATCTGAAAAATGTCGGACAAAAAAAGTCTGAAAAAAGAGATCTGAAAAATGTCTAAAAAAAAAAGTCTGAAAAATGTCTGAAAAAATGTCCGAAAAAAGAGACCTAAAAAAAAGTCTGAAAAAAAAATATCTGAAAAAATGTCCCAAAAAAAAGATCTGAAAAAAGTCTGAAAAATTTCCTAAAAAAAAGTCTGAAAAAAGAGATCTGAAAAATGTCTGAAAAAAAAGTCAGAAAAAAAAAAGATCTGAAAAATGTCTGAAAAAAGAGATCTGAAAAATGTCGGACAAAAAAAGTCTGAGAAAAAAGATCTGATAAAATAGATCTGAAAAATGTCTGAAAAAAAAGATCTGAAAAATGTCTGAAAAAAAGTCTGAAAAAGAGGTCTGAAAAAAAGATCTGAAAAAATGTCTGGAAAAAAATATCTGAAAAATGTCTGAAAAAAAAGATCTGAAAAATGTCTGAAAAAAAAGTCTGAAAAAATGTCCGAAAAAAAAGTCTGAAAAAAAAGATCTGAAAAATGTCGAAAAAAAAGATCTGAAAAATGTCTGAAAAAGAAGTCTGAAAAAAAAAAGATTTGAAAAATGTCCGAAAAAAAAGATCTGAAAAAAGAGATCTGAAAAATGTCGCACAAAAAAAGTCTGAGAAAAAAGATCTGATAATATAGATCTGAAAAATGTCGCACAAAAAAAGATCTGAAAAAATGTCCGAAAAAAAAGTCTAAAAAAAGATCTGAAAAATGTCTGAAAAAAGAGATCTGAAAAAAAAGTCTGAAAAAATGTCCGAAAAAAAAGTCTGAAAAAAAAGATCTGAAAAATGTCGAAAAAAAAGATCTGAAAAATGTCTGAAAAAGAAGTCTGAAAAAAAAAAGATTTGAAAAATGTCTGGAAAAAAAGATCTGAAAAATGTCTGAAAAAAAAGTCTGAAAAAATGTCCGAAAAAAAAGATCTGAAAAAAGAGATCTGAAAAATGTCGCACAAAAAAAGTCTGAGAAAAAAGATCTGATAAAATAGATCTGAAAAATGTCTGAAAAAAAGTCTGAAAAAAAAGATCTGAAAAAATGTCCGGAAAAAAAAGTCTAAAAAAAGATCTGAAAAAATGTCCGAAAAAAAAGTCTAAAAAATGTCTGAAAAAAAAGTCTGGGAAAAAAAAATCTGAAAAATGTCGGACAAAAAAAGTCTGAAAAAAGAGATCTGAAAAATGTCTAAAGAAAAAGTCTGAAAAATGTCTGAAAAAAAAGTCTAAAAAATGTCTGAAAAAAAAGTCTGGAAAAAAAAAATCTGAAAAATGTCGGACAAAAAAAGTCTGAAAAAAGAGATCTGAAAAATGTCTAAAGAAAAAGTCTGAAAAATGTCTGAAAAAAAAGTCTGAAAAAAGTCTGAAAAAAAAGTCTGAAAGATGTCTGAGAAAATGTCCGAAAAAAAAGATCTGAAAAAAGTCTGAAAAATTTCCGGAAAAAAAGAGATCTAAAAAAAAGTCTGAAAAAAGAGATCTGAAAAATGTCTGGAAAAAAAGTCTGAAAAAAAAAAGATCTGAGAAATGTCGAACAAAAATGATCTGACAAATGTCTGAAAAAATGTCCGAAAAAAAAGATCTGAAAAATGTCTGATAAAAGAGATCTGAAAAATGTCGGACAAAAAAAGTCTGAGAAAAAAGATCTGATAAAATAGATCTGAAAAATGTCTGGAAAAAAATATCTGAAAAAAAATATCTGAAAAATGTCTGAAAAAATGTCCGAAAAAAATGTCTGAAAAAAAATATCTGAAAAATGTTTGAAAAAATGTCCGAAAAAAATATCTGAAAAAAGAGATCTGAAAAATGTCGCACAAAAAAAGTCTGAGAAAAAAGATCTGATAAAATAGATCTGAAAAATGTCTGGAAAAAAATATCTGAAAAAAAATATCTGAAAAATGTCTGAAAAAATGTCCGAAAAAAATATCTGAAAAAAGAGATCTGAAAAATGTCGCACAAAAAAAGTCTGAGAAAAAAGATCTGAAAAATGTCTGAAAAAAAGTCTGAAAAAAAGATCTGAAAAAATGTCCGAAAAAAAAGTCGAAAAAAAGATCTGAAAAAATGTCTGAAAAAAAAAAGATCTGAGAAATGTCAGACAAAAATGATCTGACAAATGTCTGAAAAAATGTCCGAAAAAAAAGTCTGAAAAAAAGATCTGAAAAATGTCGGACAAAAAAAGATCTGGAAATTGTCGGACAAAAAAAGTCTGAAAAAAGAGATCTGAAAAGTCTGAAAAAAAGTCTGAAAAAAGATCTGATAAAATAGATCTGAAAAATGTCTGAAAAAAAGTCTGAAAAAAAGATCTGAAAAAATGTCCGAAAAAAAAGTCGAAAAAAAGATCTGAAAAAATGTCTGAAAAAAAAAAGATCTGAGAAATGTCAGACAAAAATGATCTGACAAATGTCTGGAAAAATGTCCGAAAAAAAAGTCTGAAAAAAAGATCTGAAAAATGTCGGACAAAAAAAGATCTGGAAATTGTCGGACAAAAAAAGTCTGAAAAAAGAGATCTGAAAAGTCTGAAAAAAAGTCTGAAAAAAGATCTGATAAAATAGATCTGAAAAATGTCTGGAAAAAAAAGATCTGAAAGAAATGTCTGAAAAAATGTCTGAAAAAAAAAGATCTGAAAAATGTCTGAAAAAGAAGTCTGAAAAAAAATGTCCAAAGAAAAATGACGGAAAATGCACTTTTTTCACTCCTTCCAAATTTCCATCGAATTGTTTCCTCAAGCCTCATTGAGAAAGTAATTCTTTCTATTTCAAATATTTCATAAATTACATCATACCAGTTCTCTAATGATGTATCTGTATGAGGTATCTGGTTTAAGCCATTTCTTAGTAATTGCCTTTTCTAGCAGCTACACTCAATATTCCAAATAAGTATTTTGTTTCAATATTTGTAGATAATTAGTCGATTATTAAGCTACATTTTGAACGCATAACAAATGTGTGAATAATCGATTAACTATGGACAATCATCATGACAGCCCTATTTAAAATATGTTTGATTGTGAGATCTTCAGTGTACACTTCCTTTAAACTTCACTCTAACTTGTCCCTGTCAGGTGAGTTGCGGGATGCTGTGAAAAGTGGAGATTACATGGCAGTCAAATTGGCTCTAAATTCCAAAGAGGACTACAATCTGGACCAAGAGGTATGTTTATTCATCTTTAAAATGATTTCTTCACCCAGATCTTATCTTGTGTTTATCTGCTGATTAGCTTGTGCCTTATTTTATTTTAATTTGTATATATATCTCAAGGCTTCTTGAGTCTTCAATTCCAAGACAAAAAGCACATTTTACAGATTTTACAGCACCTTGGTTGCCCCCAGTGTATATGTATGTGTGTGTGTGTGTGTGTGTGTGGGAGTGTTTGTGCAGTCCGATATCCAAAAAAAAATATGAATTTTGTGGATGAGCAGTATAACACAGTGCTGCGTCTGTCACATACGGCACTAATAAAGTTAAATACTTGCCCTGCCAGGTCCTCCACATTACAAATTCATGAACTGACATTGCGTTAAAATTAAGCTTCATTCTGCGGACGGAGAAGCAACGTGGTCGGAAATATTAAAGAAGCAATTGACATAGATAGGGCTTTCTATTACGGTAGAATAAATAAGGTAGGCCTATATTCTTTTTTAAATTTAAATTCACTTATTACTGTTATTTTCATTTTGCACTCAAGTTCTTAAAATGAGAAAATACTCAGTACTTTTCATTTACCAAGTATTTAATTCACACAGGAGTATAAAAAAATAGGCTTTACCATATGATTATTTCATTTAAAACATGCTACATCCTGATATACACTCACCGGCCACTTTATTAGGTACACCTTGCTAGTACCGGGTGGTCTTCTGCTGCTGTAGCTCATCTGCTTCAAGGTTGGACGTGTTGTGCGTTCAGAGATGGTATTCTGCATACCTTGGTTGTAACGAGTGGTTATTTGAGTTACTGTTGCCTTTCTATCATCTCCAACCACTCTGCCCATTCTCCTCTGATCTCTGACATCAATAAGGCATTTCCGTCCACACAACTGCCGCTCACTGGATATGTTCTCTTGTTCGGACCATTCTCTGTAAACCCTAGAGATGGTTGTGCGTGAAAATCCCAGTAGATCAGCAGTTTTTGAAATACTCAGACCAGCCCGTCTGGCACCAACAACCATGCCACGTTCAAAGTCACTTACATTTTTTCTGTCTCGGACACAATCATCTGTTTGTGATTTGAAACTTCTGGAACCTCTTCGGAATATCTCAAGAAACCCTAATAAGTGTGCGAGTTACACAATATTATCAACAGGAATGGAAAATACTGAACGGTAAACATGCCCGACTAGAGCTACAGTACGTGATGTGGCAGAGATGACTCGGTTCCATCACGTTCAGCGGATCTTAATAATTAACTCGTACAGCGCATCTAAAATCACAAACTGTTCACCAAGGAGAAAGATGTCTCTTCAAGATCTACATCCACAGACTTCACTGTTTCATGTCTGCTAATAATTCAACGCCTCAAGATGTTTTTCACAACTCCAAAGCGCCTTCTCTTCTGCAACAAACCCAGGTAAGAGTGTGACCTCAAATGCTTTCATTTTTATATGTTTAAGGGATAATTTGGGTGTTTCTCAGTGTGGTTGTATGAGCTACTTCTCCATAGTCAGTGTATTACCTACAGTAGATGGAGTTTGGAGAAACAGGCAATGTACTGCTGTGGACGGAGGCAGCAGCAAGACGCATTTTAGACACCTAAAAAATCTATATCAGTTTAAAGCTGGGAAAGGCAAGTTTATTTTTGGCGTTATTGGGCAAAATTTCAATAATAACCTTTCAGCATATTGTGATTCAGGTGGTAGACCAGGTTAGGCAGTTTATGGAAGAAAAAAAACTCCAGCAACTCCTGTGTTCTGCGAGGTAAAATTACTGTTTTTGTCAAAGGAGTCTGGTGGCTTTGAAAAGAGCATAAATAACGGCTTCAGTTCCCCGTCAGAAAGGGTTATCTGACAGCGAGGTAAAGCGGTGAAAATGTTCTAAATATAGCGTACACTTTGCCCGTACTCGCCGTCTACTGTAGGTAATACACTGACTATGTTTAAGTACCTCATACAACCCCACTTCAAAACATCCAAACTATCCCTTTAAGCGATGTTGTAATAGTGTAAATATTTTTAATGTAGTCATTTTAGTCTGATTGAAACTTTTATTTTATGAAGCGGGAACAACTGTGTTGTAATTTGTAGATTTTAAAGTTAAATTACACGTGTAACGTATTGAGAGTTAAAGGGACATTGCTTACTTTTAATCTAAATTGAATTGTTTTTGTGTACAAAATATGTAAAAAGCTAACAAAAATCTTCACTAAAATGTTCTTTGTGCTAATTAGTCGTTGCTGTTAGCAGCTAATGTGTAATTGTACATTGGTAACTTTTCATTCATCATTATACATTCATGATACTGTGTGTGCACCTTAGAGACTGTGGTGTCATCTTTCTTTGCAGTGAACAACAAGCCAATGGAAGAAGACACTGAACACATGATGTAATGGGACAAGATGAACCCTGTGAAGCAGGTACATACTGTTTTCAGAACATGCATCATCATCATAGCACATATGTTACCAGTAACTATCATGTATTCAGGATCTTTATTTATCTTATCAAAAAATTTGAAACCATAGATGACATCTAAATAATATTAATTAATATATTTGTGGCCGAACACCATTGAAGTGTTCCCATGTTTTGCATCTATATCCAGTCGCCGGTTTCATAGATTTTACCAGAAAAACACCGCTATGCTAAGCCAAAACCTTTTGTATATGACATCAAAAGTTATTTGTTTTGATTGAAGCCATGAATGTAGGTCTAGTGCATATTCTGTTCTCTCCATGTAGCATTTCATCCAACACCCCATGACTACATATACTTGGTTAGGCATTTACAATGTCGAAACGCTGCTTGATCCAATAAAGCCATTAACTGTTCTTGAATGGGTCACATGTGGTTTTTATTACTGGAGACTTGAGAGGTGTCAGGGGTTTTATTTTGATACCGATGTTGGACTAAAAAAGTGATGTGTGGCCATCACGTTGACTTCAGTTTGAATGGGCCTGGATTTTGGTGGGGCATTGCCAAGGTGCTGATGTGTTAACTGAAAAATGTGCAAAGGATTTTAAAAAGGGCAGTACCAAAAGAAACACCCGACTTAACCAAAAATTCAAACCAAAATTTAGCTTTAGTTTGTGTTTTCCTAATGGGTCTGTGTTTTAGGTTCACTCAGTCAAATTATTCATGGGGTCTGATTTGGCAATGAGTCTTACATATGCTTGTTCTTTTACAGGCTTGTACTATTGGTGAGACGAGGTCATTTGAAGGAGAGAGGAGCTTGATTGAAGAGAGAAGTTCGAGTGATGCTCTTAGGTTGACTTCTAACCTTGACAGTGCCAGAAATGACGAGGGTACTCCGAGAGTAAAAGAGAATATCCCACAAGATTTGGATGGTCCAAAAGATGGCGAAAAAATGCCAAGCTGCCCTGCCAGTATAAACACTGAGCAAGTGACAGTGAGGGAACATGAACAGATCCAAAAAGGTGGAAAGGATATAACTGAATCCAAAAATACTGCTTGTGATTCAGCTACCAAGCAGGAAAGTCAAGGAAAGGAAGACCAGAAGCGATTACAGGAAGACGAGATGTCAAATGGTGGTTTATCAAGTAAATTGAACTTTGATCATTCAAATCCAACCAGAAATGCAGAAGGGATGCTGACAAGGGGCAAAGACAAAACAAAGCAAAAGGGCGAAGCTGACGAGCAAAGGTCCCCCGGGGAAGCGAATGACTCAAGTGATGAGGCAGATCAGTCAGATGGTGCGGATCAAGTTCAATCAAAGGAGATTCCTAGAAGGCGATCTGGGCGCCGCAGGAAAACTGAAGAGAAGAGGCAACCGACACGATCCAGTTTAAGGACCTGTAAGAAAGTGCTTGAACCGCCCCCTAGCAAAACGAACGATGAGAAAAAGGAGTCAAGTAAAAAGCACTTCTGTTTATATTGCAAAATGGCTTTTACCCAACTTGCAAAGCACTTGGAAAGGAAACATGCGGACGAAACAGATGTTGCCCACGCAATACGCTTTCCCAAAGGTTCCAAAGTCAGACAGACGATGCTTGACCAAATTCGCAATAAAGGAGATTATGAACACAATTGCCAAGTTCTCAAAAGTGGTGAGGGGGAAATTGTGACCAAGAAACAGGTTAAAAATCCCACCATATCTGTCCGCGACTTCCTGCCTTGCCAGCACTGCTTCGCTTTTTATCGCAAAACTGATTTGTGGAGACATGAGCGGTCATGTAAGGCCAGAAAGGGAGATCAGAAATCCTCTGAAAGGACAAATAGAGTCAGCAGTGCTGCCTCCCGGCTGCTTCCAATGTCAGAGTTCTTAACTGGAGGCTGCGAGGAAATCATCCACATCATGCATCAAGATGACATCTCGAGGCATATCAGAAATGACCCACTCATTTGTAAATATGGCAATGCATTGTCTGCCAAGTATGACCATGACAAGTCTCAGTTTGCTTATATTGCACAAAAGATGAGGGAACTGGGTAGATTTGTGGTCGCCGTAAGCGAGCTTGACAAGAGCGTGAAGTACTTGCATGAAATATGTCAACCGTCCAGATTTGAATTAGCCGTTGAAGGAGCTAAAAAAGCTAGTGGTTTTGACCCCAGTTCCAGTAAGTTTAAAACCGTCTCCCTCGTCTCAAAGATCGGCTACTCTTTGAAACGAGCTGCGGAAATAGCTTTCGGGGAAAGTCGCATGACCGAGGACAGTGAAACTGAAGGTGAAGTGAAAAAGTTCATACACCTTCTTGATACAAAATGGAGTCAGTGTTTTTCTCGCAAAGCTCTTGCATTATCTCTTAAGCAAGATGTCAAGAAAGTGGAAGTAGACAAGTCAACTGTGACAGAAGATTTGGTAAAACTCCACAGGTTTATCACAGGGGAAGAAGAGGAAGCCAGGAAGGAGCTGAAAGAAAGTCCTAATTTGTCAACATGGAAAAAGCTCAGCGAGGCCACTCTGGCAGATGTTTGTCTGTTTAACAGAGGAAGGGTCGGAAATATTGGCAGAATGCTGTTGCAAACTTACACTTGCAAGAAGAGTATGGGAACATTTGTGCCCTCTGCGGATCAAATAAGGAAAAGCACAAAATTGGAGCTGGACCTTGGTAGCAGTTTCACCAGGTTAGAACTAGAGGGTCAGTATGGGAGGAACATGCTGGTTCTGCTAACGGAAAGGATGGTTTTGTCAATCGACTTACTCATTGAAAATCGAGAACAAGCCGGTGTGTCAAAAACGAACCCATACCTGTTTGCACGGACTGAAGGTCCATCCTTCATCAGAGGATTGGATTGTTTCCGAAGGTCTGCAATGGAATGTGGAGTTAAAAACCCAGAAGCACTTCTGTCCTCGTCATTAAGAGAGCAAATTGCCAGCTGCTGGCAGCTAATGAGCCTCAGTGAAGGCGAGATGGATCAAGTGGCCAAGCTGTTGGGAAGGAGCAGCAAGGAGTGTTACAGGCTCTCAAAGAATGCATCGCAGCTGGAGGAAGTGAGCAAACAACTTCTCAAGATGGATCGAACGCTGCCATCAAGTCCACGCAGCACTGCAAAAGATGGTGAGTACCATTGGATCCTTTTGCATTAATGTGATCTTTGATTACAAAGTGCTCTCAAAGTAGAGTTAACATACAATACATAACAATCTCAACTCTTGTGCTGTGTCTCAATTCGGATACTTTAAATACTTGCGTAGTGCGGGAATTTCAACAGGGTGGTGTCAAATCAAACATGGCTGTTCGATGCGCACTTACCACTAGTGATGATCGCAACATTTGACTGCTTCTTATTGCAACCCTCAACCGGACGGAGCATTACCGCCAACATTTGACCGCGATTGTCGCCTGCTAAAATATATGCCGGCTTGGTTGCTCACTTGATAACATTATTAAAACTGAATAGAAGGGCAACCTTATGGTCTGAAAAGTGAAGCCAATACTGATGTGCCTTAAATTTACATTCTCTCTAACAGCCAGCAGGGGGTGACTCCTCTGGTTGCAAAAAGAAGTCTGATTGTATAGAAGTCTATGAGAAAATGAGCCTACTTCTCTCTTGATTTATTACCTCAGTAAACATTGTAAACATGAGTTTGTCTCAATCGCTAGTTTCAAGTCTTCTTCAAT
The DNA here is from genome assembly GCF_015220745.1 of Sebastes umbrosus. Classification (NCBI taxonomy): domain Eukaryota; kingdom Metazoa; phylum Chordata; class Actinopteri; order Perciformes; family Sebastidae; genus Sebastes; species Sebastes umbrosus. The sequence continues at coordinate 2,297,693 of NC_051281.1, forward strand.
ACAGCATGATGTTCATTTAGTAAACTATGGTCCCATTTAGAGTCAGATAGACCATAAAGCAGGGGATGCTTTAGGTCGTGGCTACCTTGTGATTGACAGGTTGCTACCACGGCGTTGTCCGGTCTGGAAGTTGTCCGTGTTTTCGTCTTAGAAATGTAACATTTTCAGTGTGCTTTCAGTACATGAAAGTTAATTATAACCTAAAAATGTATTATTCAGCGTTCGGTTGTACTGAGCTCCAACCGATTGAAAAAAACAAGATTGCGACGGCAAAAATGCCGAACTCGATGCTTCAAAACGGCAGTCCACAAACCAATGAGTGACGTCACAGTGTCTATGTCCACTTCTTATACACAGTCTATGAATAAAAATGAACATGTTTTTAAATTTACTGGCTTGCGTGTGCCCCCTGTTTCAAGCAAGGTGGTGGTAAATACGCCGCCATCTTTGCCATTTCACAAGTTTGATGGTCCCTCCCCTTCCACTATGTAGCCAAGATGGCGACCATTGTGGGTGAGAAGTGTTCAGCGTTCCACACTCCACTCTTTGACCGTTATGTGTACAACATCAAGGAACTTATAGTGCGCTGCATTTTGCCTTACTTGTCAGTGTGAACGCACTTATGCCCTCAAATAACAAGTGTAAGTATGGAAGAACGCAAATTGAGACACAGCACAAGTTCACTTACTTGCTTGTTCGGGAACTTTCAACTGTATCACACAGTCTTCATCAACAGAACAATAGATGTTCAAAACTTACCATATTTCTGATCCCTTTCAGGAATTGACAGTTCATTCTTGACCTTTTTGAAACAGTAGTTCACAAAACGGTCTTCACTCAAGGACTACTTTTTTGACAATATCGAACAGTCTTGGAAACAGCAGCTGATGAAACAAGATCGGGAATGAACTGTCAAGCTCTAGAGTTTTAGCATTTTGAATTGAGAGACTACTGCATTCTTTATTTCTCTTATATAACCATGATACACTCTTTATCTTTTTTTAGGAACTGTACAGAAGCCCGCTTTAAAGAGAAGACCTTGGAGTGAGATGGAGCAGGCTGCAGTGAAGCGTTTCTTGAGCGAATTTATAACAGGGATGAAGGTTCCGGGCAAAAAGGAGTGCAATGCTTGCATAGCTGCTGAACCAGATCTCGGTGGCAGATCTTGGACAGATGTCAAAAACTATGTACACAACACACTACAGACAATACGGAGGAGAAGTAACCAGCACAAGTCTGACGGGAATGTAAATGAGAGTCCAAAGAGCCCGAAAGCCGGAGTCGAAACCACAGAGAAAGATTTGGAAGACTCGAGCGTTGTCTGTACTTTGACAACAGTGAATCCAGATCACCTGAGAGAAACTTCAAATTGCTGTATGACAATGGCTCCAACCAACTTCCCCCAAGAGATGACCTCAACTTACGCAACCTTGTGTTCTACGAGTGCAAACATGATCCACACGGGTCAACCGCTGATTTCTACTTTCACGCCGTTGAATGCTACTGATACACAAGTGGTTCCTACATTTACTCCACACAACACTACAAATGCACTAATGCCTCCATACGCACCAGAGAACAGCATACTTATGCCATTGTCTTCTTATACGCAGAATGCCACAAGTATGCCACCATCTTCTGTGTATACCTCACAGGACACTATGGGTTCACCTTTGATTCCTAGTTATACCACCCTTACTACTCCGAGCACTTCAATGGTTCCTACATTCACGCCATTGACCACAAGTGCACCAATGGTCCCTGCATTCTCGACACTAAACGACAGGAGCAGGCCTATCGTTTCTTCATTCACAGCCCTGAACCATTCAATTGCACCAGCTTACCCCGCAGTCCCGCCACCACTTAGGGCCCCTACAACTGCACAGGTTGTCCCAACAATCCATAGACCCAGCGTTCCCAACAGAACGCCAGTTGTACAGGAAAATATGTCCGCCGCAGGAAAAAAAGTCACTCCAGCTGACAAGCCTCAAAAGAGAAACAAGAGGTTGTGGAGTAAGGAGGAACAGGCTGCGGTGAGGCGTCAGTTCGGAGACTTCTGTAAACTGGTCAAAGTGCCGGGCAAAAAGGATTGTGATGCATGTTTAGCTGCCGAACCTGCCTTGAACAGCAGAACGTGGAGGGAAGTCAAATATTTCGTACATAACTCAATTCAATCGATGAAAAGAAGAGGGCATGTTGTCGCCTCCAAACCAAGTACAGGAGTACAGGAACCAGAGACTCATCATAGTAATAATAATCCAAACACGGAGTGGGATGGTCCCGTTTATCTGTCCCTGTAAATATTTGTAATGGACTCATTGAAAACAATAAGTGAGATTTTAAGAGGTATGCGAGGGCTGTGGCTTTACGCTCAAATTATGTGGGGCTTAAGAGTTGAGCAGATGTGAATTGTTGTACAATGTACTGTCAGTGAACCTTGGTCTCAGTAGCCGGATGGATCTTGACAATGATTACACACTGCCCTGCCGTCTTTTAGTCACACTTTTTAAAAAGTTCCTAAAGTATTCAGAATCAAGTCCACCGGACCAAGCTATTGGTGTACTGTTGCATGAATACACTAAATCGGTGGAACTGAGGATGTTTGTACTGTAGCTTTGGCTCAGAAAAAGGCTGATTATTAATGTTTTAATATGGTTAGATTGCATATAAACGTGTGTGACACAGTCAATTATGTAACACTGTCAATTCGTCGGATCATCACAGGTTATCTCTTAGAAAGTGCTCTAATTTAGATGTGTGATCATTTAGTAAATGTGAACCTCATTTTGCTAGGATTTGCAACCTGCCACCAGTCATTGGCTGCGGCAAGTAGGGATGTCACAAGAACCGATACTTTGGTACCAAGTCAATGTCAAAAGTTCGGAAAACGTGACGATACTCCTTTTTTCTACAGTACCGTAGGTACCGGGGATCAGGGCTCGAGACTAACGTCGTCCCGGGGACGATTGAACATTTCCCTGATGATGCTATACTGTGATCAACAAATCCGTGTTGAAATCGGCAAGAGGAGAGTTAGTTAACGTTAGCTGTTAGCAGCCAGGGGGAGCACAAGCTAATTTCAAACTACAAGACTTTCAAAGTCGTCAGAACACTGCACTATTCGCACTACACAACTTGTAATCGGGAGTCTTTAAGCCATTGTGGTTTTCACACTACATGACTGACCGGCGACAGGATCACTACACTAACACTACAAGATCTTTTACCAGGAGGAATCCCCGATGAGGTCTCCAAACTATGTTTTATCACGAAAACACACGCGACAAATACATGGTGAAATGGCTTGACACTATACGTGAAACACATTGGTGAACACACTCTTTTTTTACTATTTATTCCTCTAGGTGCAACAACAACTTTGTTCCGCGTTGTAAATGCAGCACATACACTTAAGTTCCTGTTGTTACAGGCGACCCCTCCTCTTCCAGGTTTCCCCTCAACCCGTGTCTTGGCTCTCATCGGCTGTAGCTCGTGAAGCTAGCGCTGATGTGCGAGCGCCGAGCCAACGTCGATTTGCCTCTGATCTGGGGGAGCGCAAAATCAGGGCAAAATTTGTGTAGTGTGAACTAGGCATAATGGAGATAGGAGCTAACAGCTAACATACGGAGGTTGCATTGATTATGATGCGTTCAAGCTCTATTAAGTAAAAATGAGCATTGGGCTAAGGTAAAATTTTGCTTTTTGTGAAAAACTCGAGGCGGATCATCAGGGATTAATAATAAATTCGCAAAAACCAATATGGAAATGGTAATAAAGAAGTGTATGTTTAAGTACATGGGATTTATAGTTTCAAGAATCATGGAATTTCACTGGTATTGGTATCAACTGCTAAATTTCTAGTATTGTGACATCCCTAGTGGCAAGTAGCCACCGTGGCACCCAAACACGCTTTCACAAAAGGTGAAAGCAATGGCTGAATAGTTTGGGAGTCCCCAGCCACCGTGATCGGGGCATTTCCCACCCTGCACTGAGCAAAGGTAGCCTCGGTGACTGTACATTTCCAGAGGGATTTTTACTCTTCTTTACTTCAAAACTTACCTATCTTTCTGCCTGTACTGTTTTAAGTAGCATTTGTATGAATTTTGATGATCAAAAAAAGTAAATAGAAAACCTACCAGCAAAAATATTTGCATCCAGTCCCTCCAACATGATAGATGTACGTAGACTTGCTTCACATGATTCCCAAATGCCTGGCCCAAAGTTGTACTGTATTCTTGCTTTAGCCAGTAGCCTATATTGTAGATGGCCCCTGATAGCCTGCAGCAGTAACGGCGTACCTTCCTTGCTGATGTTAGAGAATTAGGAGCTCCGTGTGTATACCTCTCACTTAAATATGAAACACATTTTATTTTTTTTCTTTGAGGATCCTGTTGATAAATGTTCATTATCTTTTCATTTATATGTTTTTATTTCCTTTCTTTTTTTCATGTGTATTAACAAGCTGTCGAAGGGTTTGGTTGTATCCTTGTATCACTACTCAGCAACTGTGTAGAACATTTTAGTACTTATTTGATATACTCTAAGTTGAGGTAAATACACTACATTGGTCTCTTTACTTCATTTTAAGCTTTTTGTTATCTGGATGTTTGTGGCATTAATACCCAGTTGCCAAGATCAGATTGCCTTATCATGTTGATTATTTGCTTTTTTTAAGTCTAACACACAGCATAGATTTTGTTTTGAAGAAGTGAAGCCAAAAGTTCATTAAAAACAAGATCGAAAATGACATCCCTTTACATTTTTAAATATAAAAGGATGGGTATAGATTGGTGAGTGTACCAGGCATTAGACAGTGACTGAAAAGGTTATGGATAAGATGCTAACTAAAGTCAGATTGTCCTAAGCATTATCACCTTTAAAGGGACTGTTTGTAGCTTTGTGTCCCATGCGCGCTCGCGTGTGTCTACGCTGTTCAGACAAGACTCCAACAAAAAACTACACGAAAGCACCAAAACCGCAAAGTTCTATCTAGTGAAGCCCGTCTGTTGGCCGCGGTCGGAGGACGCGGGGGAGACCGTAGCTTTGGTATCCAGGACCAGAGTCTCTGCTCCTCTGACTGCCTTCACTCACACACCGCGCTCATTCTCGCTCAGCTCGCTCCACACTGCAGAAGAGTTAGTTTAGCTCCGAGAATATCTAGTGAATGTACAGTGGACGTTTGTGCAGAAATAACTGCTGCAGCTCCTCCAGACCAACAGAGGTTTCCCGTGTCTTGTGAAGTGACGGGGCTCCGCAGAGAGAAACGTTATCGTCTCCAACCAAAACTCCGGTGTCTCCCCTGTTCCCTCCGGCCGCGGTCGGGAGGCTGAGGCAGGAAAATCCAACACTAGGATCAGATCTAAATCATGTTCATGGAGAGACCTTCGTCTGGTCAGCTAACATTACTGCCGAGCAGCTGAAATATAGAGTGATATTGTGCTTTTAGCTGACGTGTGTCGCCTCACTGTTTTGAGCGATGCTCGTTCATGTCTATGTAGAGCGAGCACAAGCGCGAGCAACAGGACGCTGACTTTAGTTGACTTTTTTTTTGTTTTTTTTAAAGTTATTTTTTTGGGGGCATTTTCCATTTTATTGAGAGGACAGTGGATAGAGTCTTGGAAAGGGGGGAGAGAGAGAGTGGATGCGGAAAGGGCCACAGGCCGGATTCGAACCCGGGCCGCCGCGGTCAGGACCAAGCCTTGATACATGGACGCCCGCTCTACCAACTGAGCTAACCCAGGCGCCAGACTTTCGTTGACTTAACGGCCACAGGTGTCGCTGTTAACAAGACATTTCTGATTCTTACATAGAGTCCCTTTAACTGAAAATATAGTTTAATAATTACCAATAAACAAAATGCACATTTCATGTTAAACTGAAGTTTTGTTTGTTTCTGTCACACACACACAGACCGTGTTGAAGGTTTAAAACAGGATATTGAACCTGCCTAGACGGGGTCGTCACATTTCAGGTTCACAACGTCTTCTCTGCAGTGTTTATTTTACACTGGATATTCAACAAGGTGCGTGTGGATCTGCTGTTTGGTCGCGTCACTCGACTCTGTAGGTGTCTTCATTAGGACATGCATTTTATTTCTTTATTATTTTCAGAAGGAGTTTAAGTTATGGTTAAGAGTTCCAGATAACACTACTGCTGTTTGTCATGGACAAAAAGGTTTTGTGTTCTCCTCAGTAGCAGCTGTAGTGAATCTGTTTTAGAGTAACCAGTGTTCACCCTTTCATACCAAAGCCATTAATGTCATAAACCCCTGACTGTGAGCAGGGTTGCAGACCCGGGTCAGATAACACATGTCGACTCATTCAAACCGATGGCTAACTGATTTTTTCCTGTGTGACTGCTTCCTTGTGGAAAGAGGTTATATCTGTGTTTGGACACTCCCATTGCTGTTTGGTGTTGCAAAGCAACATTTCTTTTTTCCACTGTATAGTAGATAACTTTCTTTCATTGCTGTTGTATAAGCACACAGTGCGTGTTACTCTTCATCCTGTTATTGTAATTATGTTGCCTTCAGTTAATGCTTCTTATCAAGTATTGTAAGGAACTTATAACTTCAGCTTGTACAATAAAATGCTTCTTGGCTTAAAGATTTTGTTGTTATGAAAAAGATTTTATGTATGATGATTAATCACCATCATCCGTGATTAATCGCATGATTGTCCATAGTTACCTGTAGACATAAATATGTGTGTGAATGGTTGTTTGTCTAAATGTGTAAGCCATGATCGACTGACGACATGTCCGAGGTGTAAAAGGCCTCTGGGACAATGTCAGATGAGATTGACTCCTGTCCCCCACAACCCTGCAAAGGATAAGCAGGTTTAGATGATGGATGAATGGAAAACAAATCAATTTGTTTTTTGGTATCTGAATCAGAATGTTTGGATTCGACCGCTGCTACTGGCTCTAGGTCGGCTTGGAAAGGCCCAGGGTGAAGGTGGCTCATGGCTCCGGCCATCTGCCACCTGTCAACCGGGACAGACTGTCCTCAGTGCGTCAGGGGTCTGCAGCGATGTCGGCAACACACCCGACCCGTCTTCCATGTGACCGTCAACCAATGTGTTTATTATTAAATTATTTACAAGAGCACAATGCTCTTCTAAGATCCAGCTCAAAGTGCAACATAAGCTGACAACATAAGCTGATGCACACTGACATTTAACAACAGCAAAACTATATCAGAACATCCGTTTACAAACTCTCACACAACGGGTGCAGCATAATCCAAGTCTCATTGATCCAGTCGTGTGCTCACTACTTCACAAACACGTGCATCTCCACTATAACCTTACACTGCACAACTCATCCGGCCTGAAGTGTTTTAAATACGGGTAGTGAGGTTTTAATGAAGATGCATGTGTTTGTGAAGCAGTGAGCATACGACTGGATCAGTGAGACTTGGAGGCATGCGAGAAAACGTTCTTCAAGAATTCATGGGAACACGGGGTGAGTAATTGATATACAAATGGTCATTTTGGGGGTGAAATATTCCTTTAAACGTCTGTAGATGCAGAACTCACGCCATGCCTAATAGCTCAAAACAGAAGTTAACATATTGTAGTTGATGTATACAAAATAATAATAATACAGTATAAACAGCAAATGAACAATCCCCAGCAGGTCAGTGAGGAGCTGCTCATTTAACCCCCTTCGTTTGTCTGCAGGATGTCAGCGGGATGTCCCTGAGCATGCTGGCAGCGGCGGGGGGGGCAGGACGACATCCTCCGGTTGCTGATAAAGAAGGGAGTGAGGGTGAACGGACGGCAGAAGAACGGCACCACAGCGCTGATGCACGCCGCTGAAAAGGTAACGCAGAGTTTCACTGTGACGTTGTACTCCGGTGGTGCACCAACATTTCATTTCCAAAATAAGGTGTTTGTTTCTTCTCATGCTGTTTTCGGTTGAAATTGGCAGCACCATCCTACCCAGTCATCACGTTTCTGTATTTTCTCTCACCTTTTATTTTTATTTCCGTCCTCTCTGTCAGAATTTCCTGACAACCGTTGCCATCCTGCTGGAGGCGGGCTCCTACGTCAACGCTCAGACACTAAACGGGGAGACGGCGCTGATGAGGGTAACGCTGCATTTCACACACAAACCTCCCAACCATTAACCGAAGTTAAACCATTTACACCAGACACACGTCCTCCTGGGACAGGTTATCAGTCTCTTGTTGGATTTCCAAAGATGTTGAACTGTTCTTTAAAGACGGTAACCAGGTTGATGATTTATCCCTTTTATCGCTGCATCGTCTAAAAGTGTTAAAAGTTAAAGGTGAAGAGACGCGGCAGAACATTTAATGCCCCTTTAGGCCTCTTATCCCAACAGTGGTAGGAGGATCTGTACCTGGGACTCTGTGGCTGTGTTGGTAAAATGTTTCCTGTGCTTCACTTCAGGCATGCAAGAGAGGGAACGCTGACGTGGTGCGCCTCCTGCTGGAGTACGGAGCCGACTGCAACATCGTGTCCAAAAAACAAGACCGCGGCCATGTACTTCGCCAAACTCGGCAACAACCTGATGGTGTGCGACCTCATCAAGGACCACGTCAGCGTGTGAGTCTACAGCTTCAATATGAGGGACTGTGTGTTGGAGGAGAAACAAAAATCTAAATACTGTGTTATATTATTATATTACAACTACTGACCAATAAACACCAGGTACATCTGGTGACACAGCAGCAGTTTAAAATACACTCCCTGCTGTATCCGTCCTGTGTTCTCATGCATTTTGCCCATAAAGTCACTCGGACTGTTTGTCTCTGCGTCTCTCAGGCTGTCCAGCGTGGCGGAGGACACCATCCGAGCGTACTTTGAGTCTCGTCTGGTGCTGCTGGAGCCCGTCTTCCCTCTCTCCTGCCACCGGCTTTGTGAGGGACCCGACTTCTCGCTGGAGTTCGGCTTCAAGTCACAGCCACAGCCTGAGGGTAAAACACAAACTCTGTGAACAGCTGCTTGCAGGGTCTGAAATTCACTTTTTGTCACTTCCTTCCACTGTGGCAGGCAAGGATTTTTTTATCTGCCACTTTTGAAATCTCTCCACTAAATGAAGGAATAACATTTTAGATCTGATGTCATTCAATGTTCGATATATTTAACATAAATAACATTATATACACGGTAAATTACAGTGTTTGAATTACACCGTGGAGGGAGGACAGTGTACTCAGTGCTGTACTTTGTTATTGTCATCTATAGTGGTTATTTACATAAAAATACACAATTCAAATGATTATGATTATTTAAATATTTGCTTTGATTCAAAGAAATCTTGGTAAGCTGTTATGAAGTTAAACAGGTCATAATTATTTCTCTAATATCTATTTTATATTGATGTGAAAACATCTCCTTCAAACTACTGGATTTATTCAAGTTTCTCGCCAAAAACTTAATTTTACGAGATGATCATAACGTTGTAATTAACCTTCGTCCAATAGTCATTTAAACGTCTCATAATAATAACTCAATGGCACCTCCGTTAACGTTAGTAGCGCCGTTATTTAACCAAGCAGGACTGTGCTGCTAACGGCTGCTAGCCGCTGACGTTACTAACTCTCCTCCTGCTGATTTCAGCACAGATTTGTTGTTCAGTGTTGCATTATCAGGACAAATAGGGTGCATCCCCTCAGGTTTAGTAGCGCCACGCTGTTGAGCTCTTTTTTTTTTTCTCCGCCGTGTCTCCGGTCCCAAACAAACTGAAACATGATACAGCGTGCGTATGCATCATTGTGCAGCGTAACTATCAGAAAGCGAGGAAGAGGAATCGATAATCATGGAGGCATGAGATGCCAAGAAAGTGAAAAACTACGGTTCTCTATTCCCATCACTAGCATTTTCCCTGCCTGCCAAAGTGGCGGATGTCCTGATGATTTCACCCACCAATCTCAACAGTTTACCAACATTTGGCGCGTGGCGGCTGCTAATTTCAGACCCTGGCTGGTTGCATTTCTAGATACACCTAAGACTCTGTACTTGTTTTATCCTTCACTTCTTTTCACCTCTATCCCTCCCTCCCTCCTCTTCCCCCTCCTCCTCCTCCAGGCTCAGGCATCCTCCTCTTCATCTTCCACGCCAACTTCCTGAATGAAATCACAGCGCGGCTCTGCGGACCGTGCAGCGTTCACGCCGTGGTGCTCAACGACAAGTTCCAGCTGCCCATCTTCCTGGTTCGTCCTCAACAACAACAACAACAGCAGTTCAATCACACTAATAACACTTAAATATACCAAGTGGTTTATCAGAAGAAATAAAAAAAAAACAGGGTTGCTAAAATACAAATAGGTCAAATAAAATGAGAAAACAAACCAAACAGTAGCTATTCACATTCAGTCATTACCTTTAGCTAAAGTTCAAGTGTTTCACAGGATGCTACGCTACGTATATTTATATGTTTATTCTTGTTTGGCCTCATTTTTTTTCCTCGTTCTTGTCTTCAAACATTCAGGACAGTCACTTCATCTACTCCTTCAGCCCGGCTCCTGGCATCAACCGACTCTTCATCCGTCTAGCAGAGGCGCCAGCAGCCAAGGTGACACACATTAAAGATAATACAACAGACACAATATTAGACACATAAAAGCCTCTGCTGCCAGTCAGGTCATCATACAGACTGAAGGGGGTTTTCAGGGTAACGAAATATTAGACTTTTTAAGGAAGAATAAATGATCCGTCAGTCAGCAGGTGTAGAGACACCGTTGTATAGTAACAGTCAAGATTTAAATGTACTCTTGAAAGTTGCACTATAGATCGAATCACCGCTAACAACAACAATCACTACTGTGGAGGTCGACAGCCGGCCGTTGATTTGAATTGCAAAGATATGGGAATTCAGCAAACTTGTTTATTTCTGTTGCCATTCTCAGCCGTAACGGTAACATTTAAAGATATATAGTTAAACAGGATGATCCGACCTACCAGAGGCCTGAGGCCTGCACTACGAAGCAGGATTTGTGGTTAGCGAGGTCACTTCAAGGTTAACCCTTCAGGGTTTTCCATCCTACGAAGGTGGTTCACTTCTTACTGGGGTAGATCGCCATGGTAACTGATGCTGAACAACTAACCTGCTCCGGAGCAGGTTATGTTCCAGATAAGAGATCAACTCGTATAAAAGCACCTCCTACTGACCAATCAGAGCTCAGTGCAGTGATTGTATGATAATATTACACACATATGAAGAACTTTAAATCATAATCCAGCTATAAACAACACAGTTTAAACTGATAAATGCAGGAAGGACAGCCAGGTTTATGCTGTGGGTGTTTACCTCTTTGTGTTATGTTTTTATATTTATTTTTTTACTTGGTCTTGAATCCGTTTCACACCGCCGGAGACGGGACGCAGCTGAAAGAAGGCTGAAATAGTCATTCACGCCACATACTTGTTAAAGGACATGAGAAGGCGTAATCCATTCATTCACTACATTTCTAAAAGCTATTCATATCTAGACGACTATATTTGACTTTTGAATGTTCCGTTTAATTAATAAATCTGTTAATTTACGCATTCACACATCGGGAGTTTTTTCTTTCACCAGCTGTTCTTCCTGCATTTGGCAGCTTCAACTGTGTTACTTTTAGTCTGGATTAAGTGTTTAACTTCTTCGTATTTGTCTAATATAGTTTACTCTTCCTTTCTTTGTAAAATGTGCCGCTCTGCCTGTCTGTCTGTAAGTGTTATTATTAATGAGATATTAAAGCATCAAATGTGCATTTTAGATGAATCTCTCACTTCAGTTCAGAGAACATTTTTTACATTTTCTACCCTGAAGTCATTGTAAACAAACACTATGATTGCTTATATAGGAAAACTGTGTATTTAGGCAAATCCAGATTGTAAAGAGATGTTTGAATGAGTGATTTCTTACGTTATATTCTAACCCAGAATCTGATTTTTCTCTGCAGAGAAACAAGTTTTACCATTTACAGAGTGAATTATTTATCATGTTCTCGCCTCAGTCAGTATCAGAGGCTAAAAGGTCAAACTGTTATTGTAATGAAGCAGTTGTGGATCCTTTAACAGTGTTTATGTTCTCTCTTTCCTCAGGTCAAGCTCCTCATTTGTGCGTACAGAGTCCAGCTGCAATGATCAGGTCAAAGGTCACGCCAAGCCTGACCGACACAACAAAACACACTCACACATACTGAGCAGCAGCTGAGATGCTCTACCGAGGTCCTCGTCACTATGGAAAGAAATTAAACGCTGGCTTCCTCTGACGTCAGTGCAAAATTGATGAATCCTGTCCAGACCACCGCTCCGCCTACGTTGGCGTACACATGCAGCGCAAAATCTGAGGATCTCGAGAGGTCGATTTAACCCTCGAGCAGTCCGTCCATTCGTTGGTGAAACCATCGTTACACAGCTTCCAGGAGCTTCCCCCCCCCCCCCCCCCCCCCCCCCTCTCTCTCTCTCTCTCTCTCTCTCTCTCTCTCTCTGGAGTAAACCCCTCCAGGGTCGTGCCTTTCTCCGAGTCCCGCCTCCCGTCAGCGTGGATATGATGGATGCTGTGTGTTGTTTGTAGCTTGTGTGTGTAGACTGGGTGCATAAAAAGGGGGATTTTCCATCTTTTTTATTCTGTTTTAATCATTTTTTTCTTGGACCAAGCTAAAGCTTTCACACTCATGTTGTTTTCTGTTACTTTATGATGGACTTATTTCGGTGCATTAACCTGTGTGTCAGTGTTGAGGATTTGGTGGAACAGTCTGGAACTCTTTCCTAAAGATGTGATGTGTTTAGGATGTCAGATCTGGCGCTGCTCCGTTGACAACAAACGGGTGATTTCTGTGTACATTTCTACACCCAAACGAGGTTTAAATGTTCTGTCATAATTGCTCGCCAATCCAGATTTCTATCATCTTTTTGTTTCACAAAATCAGCGACCAGTTTGTCACCAGCTGAGTTACTATTGCTGCCTTCAAATGGAAACTTGTGAGCTCGTGGTTACGACGTGGGAAGTCGTGTATATGATATGCTTGCCGTTCAAGTGGTTGAGAAACATGGACGCTACTGTTGGCTACTGTAGAAGCCACTGAAGTTAACAATTTAGCAAGCTAGCGAGCGGGTTACCTAATGCAGGAAATGCAAAGGCATAATGACAGAGGAGGAAGATGAGGCCGTGGGGAATATCAACATTTTCCTCAGACATATTATAAAATAACAAAGATAAACTTAAATGTCTCCGCCATTTCTGAAAACGTCAACAAACACGTCACAACTCAACAAAAAGAAAATGTACACTTACAAAGTCGTGAATACGACAAGACACACAACCCCATTTGAAGGCAGATCTGGTGCTGCTCCGCTGACAATTTCTGTGTAAATTTCTGCACCCAAACAAGGTTTAAATTTTCTGTCAAATTTGCTCTCCAACCTAGATTTATAACATCTTTTTGTTTCACAAAATCGGAGACCAGCAGAGTTATTAATGCTGCCTTCAAATGAAAACTCGTGAGCTCATTGTTACGACATCGTGTACATGATATGCTTGGCGTTCAGGTGGTTAAATCGTGAGAACACCGCTGCTAGGGAACGGCAACATGGACGCTGCTGTCGGCGTCTAGAAGCCACCGAGTCTAACAATTGAGCAAGCTAGCAAGCAGACACATTCTAAAATTACAAAGAAAAAAATCTATACGACTAATTTCTGCCATTTCTGACAACGTCAACAAACACGTCACAACTCGTAGCTTTCAGAAAATGTCCACTTTGGAAGCGGTGAATATGACAGGAGGAGGGCGTTCTCCTCATGAACACAGTAAACACGACCCTATTAGAAGGCAGCATCAGTCACATCACTTCAGAAAAGAGAGGTAGAATACATGCATCCTTAAATATGGGTGTCATCCCCCTCTTTACTTCACACTTTCCCACAGGTTGATCCACCAGAATGAGGCGATTTGTAAAGATGTTTTTAATGAATGAAGCCTCCCGTGCACAGAGCTGCTGTTTACATTTTCTGGTCTGTACATATTCACATACTATATATAGATATAAACATACATATATACAGTTCTAACGCGTCATCTGATGGTGGGTTTTTTTTATGCCCCCCTGTAGGAGGAGTTAAGTTATTTAGTGTGTACAGTAAAAAAGCTCTGATGTTTTAAGGGCTCTAATGCTTCAGCTTTAGATCGACCGCCCTGTTTTTAAATTGTAAAGCTTCTTTAGTCGTGATCCTAACGCTACTCTTCGCTCTCCTCTGACAATCTCTTCACTATTTGAACCCCAAATGTTGTGAGAAGACGCCTTGATTCTAGCTGTGTGATATCGCCTGTATATATGAACTCAGCTCAGGACAGCAACATGTCTTTAAACAACACCTGTTGTCAGAAACTCTAAATCGACGAGGCCTCTCCGTGCTGCCTTAATATATCCACACGGTTCCCTCTTGATGTTCTTTTCTTGTCCAAATTAAAAAGTTGAAGGAGAAATAAACGCAGTTGTTCTATTTATGACTGTTTAAAAAACATCATAACGAAACGGCACGCGTGTGAATCTGGACTCCAGTTGTTGCTTTTAATCCGTAGAGTTCAATAGTTTGCTTCCTGTTTTGTGATTTTGTCTCAACATACAAAATGTTAGAAGACGACAGAGGTTGCGGAGACGACGTGGACGCCTGTATTCAGTAAAACATGATGCAGATAAAGGTTATTTTGTGTTTACATTCTAGTCCTAAAGCTTCATCAGAATATGTTGTGGATAAACAGCAGCGTGTTCACATTCAGCTCCTCATCCAGACGGCTACAGTTTGATTCTCCCTTTAACTGTGTCCTGTTTTTACGCCACTTTATGAGCATCATCTTGTCAGTTATTTCACTATGTGCTCCAGAAATCTAACCCAGTGATACTTTCCTTCATAATGTCACAGTGTAAAAGGCTTTAACTTTCAGTTCCAACTCTAAAAAATGCAGCCAAAGCAACATCCGAACTGGCTTTAGAGAGTTTTCATTTTCATCTTTTACCCTCCGTGTCTCCTTACAGAGCGAGGAATCACTGTGTTTTGTTTTGGTGGTGGTTTTTGGGAGGTGAGCTGTGTAGCTCTTTAGTTAAAGAGGACCTATTTGTGCTTTTGTGCTTTTTCTCCCTTTCCTTTAGTGTGTTTTATAGTTTTTTGTGCATGTACACTGTAAAAGGTCTGCAAAGTTAGAAAGCCCAAAGTCAACGCCAAAGGGAGTTCCTCGCCCCCACAGAAACACTGCTCCTGAAACGCCTCGATTGGAGTCCCGCCTTTTCTTCCGTAACATGGTGATGTCACCAAGTAATGCCGACCTTAAACCAAACGACTTTTCAAGCGATTTTACTGTCGCAGACATATTTCCAATGTCAGAATAAAATCGGTTACGGCACACTCCTGTGATCTCCATCGTTTTAGTGTGAGGTGGTCATAAAACTCAGTCCAAGCGGTATTAAAGGTCCCATATTGTAAAAAAGTGAGATTTTCATGTCTTTTATATTATGAAGCAGGTTTAAGTGCTTTATAAATTCTGTTAAACTATCAAAACGCTCAATATACGGAGAAATACACACAGCCCGTATTCAGAAATTGCACATTTGAAACAAGCCGTTAGGATTTCTGTCCGTTTGTGATGTCACAAACATACAATATTTAGACCATTACGCGATTTTAAACATAAACATTCTAAATATTTCCCAGTTTATTTCCTGTTGCCGTGTATGTAAATAACATCAGCTGACAAAAAGTAAACATGGACCCAAACTGTTGCCTAGCAACGTAATTCCATTGAAATGCACTAAAACGGAGCGTTTAAGACAGAGGGTGAATACAGGTATATTCAGACAGACAGGATGAGGAAAATAAAGTGTTTTTTTTAACATTAAAGCATGTAATCATGTTCTAGTAGAAACACAAAATACAAGTATGAACCTGGAAATGAGCACGATATGGGACCTTTAAGTCTTTTTTCTCATCTTGACGTTCCGGTAAAATCAAACAAGTTTAATATTATCGTTAAGTTCAATGACGTGAACATCAACCACCGATAGGAGCGCAAACGGGGTAGAAAGTCAACATGGAGGAACTGGTGGAGTTGTGGAGTGAACGAGAGCGTCTCTTTGACGTGTCCTCTCGTTTGTACCGCGATAGAGTGGAGAAGGACAAAAGGACGTTTCAGCTGAAGATTGCTGGCTTCAATCATATAAATGTGGCTGCAGTACTCGCTCTCTCTCTCTCTTTCTATGAGTATGAGGAAAATAAAGAGTTTTTTTTAACATTAAGGCATGTAAATGTACAGTAGAAACCCAAAATACAAGTTTGCACCTGGAAATGAGCATAGTAGGTCCTCTTTAAGTGATGAGAACCAATCAATGTGATCGGAAAAGATGTGAAACTTTTCTTTGGCTTTGGGAGGTCTGTTTAAGGATTACTAGTCGTGTCCCGTCCGCGGATCGTCTGGAAAACCAAAGTCTCACTTATTCCAAACTTTACAGTCACAACGAACCATTTTGCTAATCTTTTTATTACAGTTTTTATTGTGTTTCTCCTGCTTTCCACGCAGCCATTGGTTCCCATTTATCACCAAAAATGGGATGAAAATCAACGGCAGAGTCACAACAGAAACTTGCTTGAGATGTATAAACCATCACAGTTAAACCATTGATTTAGTTTCTGTTTACAGTTCTATTATCATTGAACAAAAATCAGTTATTATACCACAATAATGGACCTTTAAGAGTCCAAGAGTCTGCTGATTGATTTTCACAATGCATGGATATGAATAGAAGTCAATGGCTGCAGGGAAGGAAGGAAAACTCTGTTTAGAAATCTCATGAAAGAAATAGTAAAGAAATAATATGCAGGGTGTGTAGTTGTCTTGATTCTCTTGTTTGCTCATAGTTTTAACCCTTAAACTACTTTGCCAAACCCCCGTGCACTCTCCTTCTGTCTCGCCTCTAGAATAAAACTCACCGTTGACTTCTTGTACAGATCTTCTGGGTGTGAATGTTCCTGCAGGTAGTCGTGTCCTGTATGTGTGTGAGAGATGTTGTTTGTATAAAGTGCTTTACCCCGAGGCTGTGTCTCTGTCCTAAATAAAAACGTGTACATATATTTCCACACTGGTTCCTCTGCCTGTTTTATCATCATCATCATGAGTGGGAAGTCTTTAACCCTCCGAGGATCCCGACCGATTTCACTCTGTTTCAGAGGCGGCACCAGGTTCACTTTTAGAGCTGGAGCTATTGTTGTTCATTCTTTTTCTTTTCCTCATTTTCTGCATCGAGGTAACAAATGAACAAATAAATAAATACAGAAAGAAAGAAATACACTTTTCACATCTGTAACTCTCTTTCATCTGCCCGACTGCACTTATTTGTTAATAAAAGTATAAATTGTGAAACTAACTAAAGACTTTTAAGCCAACAATATCAGGGACCAAGTGTTTATTTATATTATAATAAATACAGTTATTAAAGTTTATTTAAAATAAAAGTCTGATCATAAATCACATAGGTCATCTGGAAAAAATCAATTATCCTAGAAACTACTATAGAGGAAAATAGAAAATAGAAAATAATATTATTGACCCCAAAAGAAAAGAAAATATGTAATAATATATTATATAATAATAACAAAATAATGATAATTTAAAAAAAAATGCTGGTGGCCGCCGTTCCTCATTTTCTGCATTGAGGTAACAACTGAACAAATAAATAATAAATACATAATAACAATATAAACAGTTATTTAAAGTTTATTCAAAATAAAAATCTGATCATAAATCATAGTCATCTGGAAAAAAACAATTATCCTAGAAAATGCTATAGAGAAAAATAGAATATAGAAAATTATAATATTATTGACGCCAAAATAAATAAAAAAATATGTAATAATAATAAGAAGAATAATAATAAGAATATAATATTATATAATAATAATAACAAAATAATGATAATTTAAAAAAAAAATGCTGGTGGCCGCCGTTCCTCATTTTCTGCATTGAGGTAACAAATGAATAAATAAATAATAAATACATAATAATAATAATATATACAGTTATTTAAAGTTTATTTAAAATTAATTATAATAAAAAATGTAATATTATAATTTAAATGATTTTGCGGTGTGGGGGCTCCAAATCTTTATCTGGCCCATAGGGCACTAGAAGGTTTAGAGCCGGCCCTGGAAACTCTACAAGGTTAGTTAAGAGCCTCTTCTGGCTGTTTTGCACACATCAGAGCACCAAAATGAAATGAGGTCAGTGACACCTCTCACACACACACACACATACACTGTAGTTTCATAAAGACTATGTATACTGATGGAGGTTATAAAGGATAAAGTCTGTATTGCTTCTTAAATCTGGATCCACCACATATTTTTATACATTTAAGTTGGATTCGCGTGTCTGAGCACTGAAATATCCAACATTTTGCAGCAGAAAATAGATTATAAATTATTTTTTATAATTCTTCTTTTTTTTATTTCTCATTAAAATTGCACTTTTTAATTTAGTCTATTTATTCACATATTAATAAATACATTTGTAAACAAATGTATTAATGCCTATTTTTTTATCTATTTATTTATGAATTAATAAATGTATTTTTGTACTTATTGACTGTTTTATTTATTTTTTTGTAAATCCCTTTTTAATTTGAACTATTTATTGATGGATTCATATTTCATTTGTAAATATTTTTTTATAATTCTTCTTTTTTCTCATTAAATTGCACTTTTTTTGTAATTTTTGTTATGAAGAGCTCGTTATCCGTAGAACATTTTAAAAGGCAATAATCATCACATTTAATTTATGTCTAATTATTTTTTGATATGTTTAGATATATTTTATTTTCTTCTGTACTGTTTTTCGTATGTATTTCATTGTTTTTATTGGATTGTTTTCCACTGTTTGGTTTTTCTGCATATTTTGTGTGCTTTTTTGTTGTTGTTTAAGTTTTGTTTTATTTTTAAAAAATATGTTAGTTTAGATCTTTCTTCCTTTTTTGTTATTGTATTTTTTTCTCCTGGGGTTATAGTGAGGAGCCTCTTCTGGCTGTTTTGCACACATCAGAGCACCGAAATTAAATGAGGTCAGTGAACGCCTCTCACACACACACACACACACACACACACTGTAGTTTCATAAAGACTATGTATACTGATGGAGGTGATAAAGGATAAAGTCTGTATTGCTTCTTAAATCTGGATCCACCACATGTTTTTATATATTTTAGTTGGATTCTGGTGTCTGAGCACTGAAATATCCGACATTTTGCAGCAGATCTGGCAACCCGACAGCTCATTTTAACAGACTGATTTAGACAGAAATCCGTACAATCATCCTCGTCCTCTATCTGTTGAGTTTATTTCAGATATGCATGTGTGTTTGGGTTTCTGCAGAGGTGCAAATAACCTCTGAAGTGAATCACATCTGCACGTTTGTGGTGTACCTGAACGCACCTGATCCGCCATATTAAAACGTGATCCCCACTTCCCTCCACTTTGCTGCAAAAAACACCAGATTAGCCCTCTGATTTATTTACTAAAGACTCATAATTGTCTTGTTTTGCTCAGTTTGCAGTGATTTTATTGATCTTAAATGTGTTTTAGCTGCTTTTGCATCCTCCTGATCATGCAGGGACTTCTATAATGACTTCTTTTCTGACACTTTTAGTTATTTTCTGCACCGTTTTTAGTTTCTCCTGCATGTCTGGATGAAATTAGGTGAATTTAAATCCACCCCTCTAATTTATTGATTTATGTCTCATAATTGTCTTGTTTTGCATCAGTTTGCAGTGATTTCATTGATCTTTAATGTGTTTTTGCTGCTTTTGCATCCTCCTCATTATACAGGGACTTCTATAATGTGGCTTTTCTAATACTTTTAGTTATTTTCTGCACCGTTTTTAGTTTCTCCTGCATGTCTGGATGAAATTAGGTGAATTTAAACCCACCAATACAGAACTGAGAACAATATAATAACAATTATTATTATTATTATATTTATCATTATTATTATTATATTGATTTGTTATTTATGTTTCACATTTTCTTGTTTTGCTCAGTTCACAGTGATTTTATTGATCATAAATGTGTTTTTTTTTGCTGCTTTTGCAACCTCCTGATCATGCAGGGACTTCTATAATGTCTTCTTTTCTAACACTTTTAGTGATTTTCTGCACCGTTTTTAGTTTCTCCTGCATGTCTGGATGAAATTAGGTGAATTTAAACCCACCAACAACATAGACCTGAGCACATGAACTCTCTGAACCCGGATCCGTCCTCCTGATTGGACCTGCAGCTGTAGCTGTGTGTCTACTTCACTGCAGCTTGTTTTTATAATAAGAAGCCTCTCATGGCCTCATAAAGCGGATCTGGAGTCAGTTTGCACGAGGAGACATGATGAGTATCGATAAGGTGAAATCAGCTTAATGGATCTGTTTAATTGCCACCATGCTGCGACCCCTCTGATTGATCCTTCTGCGCATGCGCAGCGAAGAGAAAAAAAACCCTGAAGAAATACGAATGGATGCAGTCAGAGAGGAGGATGAAGGAGAGGTCTCACTCTGACTCTACTTCTGGACACAGTAAACCGGAGCACATAATATGCAAGACTTAAAGGACCATACCTGTGTTTGTAGTTATTAACTGGATATTACTGCACTGGTGGAAGAAGCATTCAGATCATGTTACTGAAGTAAATGTAGTAATACTACAATGTAAAAATACTATGACCAAAAGTACCTACCTACCTGTCTGTCTGTCTGTCTATCTACCTACCTGTCTGTCTATCTACCTGTCTACCTACCTACCTGTCTATCTACCTACCTACCTGTCTGTCCATCTACCTACCTGTCTGTCTGTCTGTCTGTCTGTCTATCTACCTACCTGTCTGTCTATCTACCTGTCTACCTACCTACCTGTCTATCTACCTACCTACCTGTCTGTCCATCTACCTACCTGTCTGTCTGTCTGTCTGTCTGTCTGTCTATCTACCTACCTGTCTGTCTGTCTGTATGTCTGTCTGTCTGTCTGTCCATCTACCTACCTGTCTGTCTGTCTGTCTGTCTGTCTATCTACCTACCTGTCTGTCTGTATGTCTGTCTGTCTGTCTATCTACCTACCTACCTGTCTGTCTATCTACCTGTCTGTCTGTCTGTCTACCTACCTGTCTGTCTATCTACCTACCTACCTGTCTATCTATCTACCTACCTGTCTGTCTGTCTGTCTGTCTGTCTGTCTGTCTGTCTATCTACCTACCTACCTGTCTGTCTATCTACCTACCTGTCTGTCTGTCTACCTACCTGTCTGTCTATCTACCTACCTATCTGTCTGTCTGTCTGTCTACCTACCTACCTACCTGTCTGTCTATCTACCTACCTACCTGTCTGTCTATCTACCTACCTGTCTGTCTGTCTACCTACCTGTCTGTCTATCTACCTACCTACCTGTCTATCTATCTACCTACCTGTCTGTCTGTCTGTCTGTGTGTGTGTCTGTCTATCTACCTACCTACCTGTCTGTCTATCTACCTGCCTGTCTGTCTACCTACCTGTCTGTCTGTCTGTCTATCTACCTACCTGTCTGTCTATCTACCTACCTGTCTGTCTATCTACCTACCTGTCTGTCTATCTACCTACCTGTCTGTCTGTCTGTCTGTCTGTCTGTCTATCTATCTACCTACCTACCTGTCTGTCTGTCTGTCTGTGTGTGTGTCTGTCTATCTACCTACCTGTCTGTCTGTCTATCTACCTACCTGTCTGTCTGTCTGTCTGTCTGTCTGTCTGTCTGTCTATCTACCTACCTGTCTGTCTGTCTGTCTGTCTGTCTGTCTGTCTGTCTATCTACCTACCTACCTACCTGTCTGTCTGTCTGTCTATCTACCTACCTGTCTGTCTGTCTGTCTATCTACCTACCTGTCTGTCTGTCTGCCTGTCTGTCTATCTACCTGTCTGTCTGTCTGTCTGTCTATCTACCTACCTACCTGTCTGTCTGTCTGTCTGTCTGTCTATCTACCTACCTGTCTGTCTATCTACCTACCTACCTGTCTGTCTGTCTGTCTATCTACCTGTCTGTCTGTCTATCTACCTACCTACCTACCTGTCTGTCTGTCTATCTACCTACCTACCTGTCTGTCTGTCTATCTACCTACCTACCTGTCTGTCTGTCTATCTACCTACCTACCTGTCTGTCTGTCTGTCTATCTACCTACCTACCTGTCTGTCTGTCTGTCTGTCTGTCTATCTACCTACCTGTCTGTCTGTCTGTCGATCTACCTGTCTGTCTGTCTGTCTGTCTGTCTATCTACCTACCTGTCTGTCTGTCTGTCTATCTACCTGTCTGTCTATCTGTCTGTCTGTCTATCTACCTACCTGTCTGTCTGTCTGTCTGTCTATCTACCTACCTGTCTGTCTGTCTGTCTATCTACCTGTCTGTCTATCTGTCTGTCTGTCTATCTACCTACCTGTCTGTCTGTCTGTCTATCTGTCTGTTTGCCTGTCTGTCTATCTATTGGCCCTAACCGTCGTGTTACGTCACTAGTGAGAGTCGTCCATCCTGCTTCGTAGTGAGTAATGAGTAGTGTGTAGTGAGTAGTGAGTCATCTCCTCACTATAGTGAGTAATGAGTAGTGAGTAGTGAGTAGAGAGTAATGAGTAGAGAGTAATGAGTAATGAGTAATGAGTAGTGAGCAGTGAGTAGAGAGTAATGAGTAGAGAGTAATGAGTAATGAGTAATGAGTAGTGAGTAATGAGTAGTGAGTAATGAGTAGTGTTTAGTGTGTAGTGAGTAGTGAGTAGAGAGCAATGAGTAATGAGTAGTGTTTAGTGTGTAGTGAGTGGTGAGTAGTGAGTAATGAGTAATGAGTAATGAGTAGTGTTTAGTGTGTAGTGAGTGGTGAGTAGTGAGTCATCTCCTCACTAAACGATCTTCAGTCGGCAGAGTGGAGTGTCCGTTGTGCGCATGCGCTCCTCGGGATTAATGTGAAGGCACAAAAGTGGCGCTACACCGTCTCGAGCTCTCCTCCGGTAAGAGACCGTTTACACCGACGGGCTTTTCTTTCTCTACATTATTACAGCTGTTTCACCCCCTCATTACTACAAAGTTTAGGGAAACTTTTGTGCGGGCCGTCGGGGCGTGTTACCGGGCTGTCCTCCGGGACTGTTACCGGGACGAGAGGACACGGTTAAAGACCGTTAAACCGTTAATATGAACAGATTGCTCCTCTCTGTGCTGCCGCCTCTGGGCTCCAGTATTGTTCAGTTGGAGCCCTAATGGCGGCCGGTAGCAGGCTGTTACCGCCGGGAGGAGGAGGAGAGGTGGGGAGAGGGGGAGGAGGGCTATATGTGGTTACCGGGGTTTAAACCCGGTGTTGTCACCGTGACTCCCAGAGAGACCCCCGGTAACACGGTGTCTCTCTGCGCCTCGTTGTTTACCACCATGACACACTAATGCTAGTTTCATGTGATATGTAACGCGGGAGGGCGCCCCCGGTGGCTGCTGGGTAAATCTGCCACTGATTGCGTCCCCCGGTGGCTGCTGGGTAAATTAGTGGATGTGTCGTCTCGAACGAGCCAGTTCAAAGAGCCGGCTCTTTTTTGTTATTATTATTATTAAAGGTACTGTTTTTAGGATTCAGAAATGCTTGTTAACAGCGACACCTGTGGCCGTTAAGTCAACGAAAGTCAGCGTCGGGCTCGCGCTTGCTCGCTCTACATAGACATGAACGAGCATCGCTCAAAACAGTGAGGCGACACACGTCAGCTAAAAGCACAATATCACTCTATATTTCAGCTGCTTGGCAGTAATGTTAGCTGACCAGACGAAGGTCTCTCCATGAATCACTGCTGATCCTAGTGTTGGCTTTTCCTGCCACAGCCTCCAGGAAGCAGCGGGGCTCCGCAGCGAGTAACGTTATCATCTCCGACCGCGGCCGGAGGGAACAGGGGAGACACCGGAGTTTTGGTCGGAAACGATAACGTTTCTCGCTGCGGAGCCCCGTCACTTCACAAGACACGGGAAACCTCTGTTGGTCTGGAGGAGCTGCAGCAGTTATTTCTGCACAAACGTCCACTAGATATTCTCAGAGCTACGAAGTCTTCTGCAGTGTGGAATGATCGCGCGTTCATGTCTAGAGGTGGAGCGAGACAGCGAGGATGCGCGCGGTGTGTGTGAGTGAAGGCAGGCAGAGGAGGAGAGACTGCGCGCGCATGTGTCCCGACCCGGTACATTTATACGCTTAAAAAGTTACAAACAGTCCCTTTATTAATAATAATAATAAATTGGACTTATAAAGCGCCTTTCAGAAACCCAAGGACGTTTTACAAAGGGGGCACACAAAATCATACAAACAAATAACACAGAGGAGAAACTATAGCTAAGTAATTCAAACGAGTGATGTGTAGGAAGAGTCAGCCTGTGGCTACTGGGTAATCTGCCACTGATTGCGCCCCCGGTGGCTGCTGGGTAAATTAGTGATGTGTCGTCGCGAACGATCCGGTTCAAAGAGCCATCTCTTTTTAGTGAACGATAAGAGCCTGCTCCCCGTTTTTTTTTTTTTTTTTTCCTTTCTTTAATTAATTCAAGGCAGAATGGTAGGACACTCCATGCACTGACTGTGACTGAATGTTGTGTTATTGATGTCAATTGATGTTGTGTTATTGAGTTGATTCACCTCAAAAAGAATTATCCGCTGAGTTACAGACGTCTCTTTCCCAATGTAAGTCTATGGGAAAGAGTCTTTTTGGGCACAACGGCATCACGTGACGGACACAGAAGTTGTAGTACCACCGTTTGACCACTATGAAAGTCCGGATCGTCGACCAGCGCTCTTCCTGGTGGCTTGACTGACTGACTGAATGTTGTGTTGTTGACGTCCGTGCGACCAATCAGGTGATGACAGACAAGGATCATACCATCAAGCAGGGAGGGACAGGGGTGTGCGGCGCGCTGACGGTCTACAGGTACAGAGCATGGATGTATTAAAAGAACTGGATACAGCGTTGGAGGCGGGGCCGCGGTCATTCCTATGAGAGTTGCTCAGTGGCGCATGAAACCTAAATGGCTCGACTTCCGTCTGGAAAAGTACCCGGATCTTGGCGGATCTTGGGCAACTGGGACATGCGCAGTAGCGTCCGCTCGGTCACATGACTCGGTCACGGGGTCCCAATGTCACGGTCTGGGTCTCACTCACATGAACGGAGGAAGGGAAATAACTCTGGATTCAGCTATTAGTGCATTTTACAACTTTAAAAACTTAATTTTTGAAATAAGGGCTTTTAAGCTGTTCGTACTGGGAAGTTGATTCACCTCAAAAAAATGTATCCGCTGAGTTACAGACTTCTCTTTCCCAATGCAAGTCTATGGGAAAAAGTATTTTTGGGCCCAATAGCTTCACGTGACTGACACGGAAGTTGCAGTACTGCCGTTTGACCACTACGAAAGTCCGGATCGTCGACCGGTGCACTTCCTGGGGGCTTGACTGTGACTGAATGTTGTGTTATTGACGTCCGTGCCACCAATCAGGTGATGACAGACAAGGATCATACCATCAAGAAGGGAAGGGCGGGGGTGCGTGGCGCGCTGACGGTCTACAGGTACAGAGCAGGAGAGAGGAGGAGAGAAAGAGAGAGAGGAGTGCGGTGCACGAATAGCAGACAAGATGAGTGACAGTCGGAAACGAAGCAGCATGTAAAATTATGGTATTCTGGAAATTATTACTTATTATTATTATTATAGTGAAAAATATCCCAAATTATTTGTAAAATATGTGAAAAATGTCTGAAAATTATGTGATAAACGTCATCTGTAAAATATGTGAAGAAAATAATGAAAAATGTCAGAAAAATATTAGAAAAATGGCCAAAAAGTATTTGTAAAATATGTGAAGAAATTAGTGAAAAAAGTCCAAAAAGTATTTGTAAAATATGTGAAGAATATTAGAAAAATATCCAAAATTATTTGTAATATATGTGGAAGAAATAGTGAAAAATGTCCAAAAGTTATCTGTAAAATATGTGAAGAAACTAGTGAAAAATGTCAGAAAAATATTATAAAAATGTTCAAAAAGTATTTGTAAAATATGTGAAATAGCAGACAAGATGATTGACAGTCGGAAACAAAGCAGCATGTAAAATTATGGTATTCTGAAAATTATAAGGTTATGTACAATTAAATTAAATAATTTAAGTGATATATGTGCACACATGTTAATCATAGGTCAAAACAGCTAGCTAAATTTGGCTGAATTGTAAAAAGGCAGATGTGAAGTAAAATGAAGAGTCGTTTGGGAGCCGAAAGAACCGGCTCTTCTTTGTTGAGGTGAGCCAAATGATCTGGCTCACTAAAAAGAGCCTGAATTCCCATCAGTGGGGTAAATGTGCCACTGATTGCGCCAGGCAGGCAGGCAGGCTGGACCACTCCGGTGCAGAGGGGTACCTTTCCAATTAAAAAAAAAAAAACAGCCTTACAGGTATCATACAAAACGGGCTTTTTTAATCTGGTATCCTGTTTTTGGTGCTACATGATCATGTGCACGACTAGAAACATGCAAAAAGAATGGTTGCATAGTGGAACCACGCGGTGCAACATTGAGTCACACTGTGCAACATTAATGACTTTTATTTAATATTTAAATGTATTTTTTGCATGTTTTGATGCACAATGTTGCAGTCTGTGCATGCTCTCCTCCATTGGCTGTTTGCGCCAGGAAGGAGCATGCAGAAGGGTTCGGAACGGAATAACCTGAACCACGTTTCTCCTGGAACTATAGTTTTTTTCATTTTTCTTTAAATGTATATTTTGCATTTTTTGGTGCACAATGGTGCAGTCTGTGCATGCTCTCCTCCCCTCAGTCCTGCCGCTAATGCACTCTCTGTTTGCGCCAGGAAGGAGCAGAGGAAGAGGAGGGGTGGGAACGGAACAACCTGAACCATGTTTCTCCTGGAACTATAGTTGGAAGCACTCCTTTTTTTTTCTACCTGGGTTATTTATGGAGGAGTTGCGCAGCTCAGGTAGTTTCTGTGTCTTTAAAGTTTTCCATAGTTTGTCAGAATAAGGAGAAGGAATGGATCAGTTGTAATGCTTTGGACTGGATTTGGTGCTGCTGTTGGTGGAGCTGGTGTTAACCAAGGACACCGTGATATACAGGCTGTCCTTCACTGCTGATTCCTCTTCTAGTCCAGGTTTAGTTGCAGCCAGGTAATATTGTAGCCCATCAGCTGGTTTGGTTTGGGAGGATGTTCTGGTGGCTGCGCATTACGCATCACTTCTCAGTGACATAAGCCTTATATAATAACCTCAGTCGCTTTTTATTATTTTAATATGTCATTAGTCGGTTGATAATCTGCGCAACTGGCGCAAACAATCCCCCCCCAACCATGTGACCTGCTGGGGAAAATGATGCAGAAATAGGTAGAGAGGTGGAGGAGCACCTTTATGCAAGGTGATGATGTGGCTTGTTATGCGCAGATTTGTGCGGAGTGTCTCAGCCCAGCCCACCTCTCTCTCTCTCTCTCTCTCCCCCTCTCTCTCCCTCTCCCTCTCTCTCTCTCTGTGTCTCTGTCTCTCTCTCTCTGTCCCTCTCTCTGTCCCTCTCTCTCTCTCTCTCCCCCTCTCTCTCCCTCTCCCTCTTTCTCTCTCTGTGTCTCTGTCTCTCTCTCTCTGTCCCTCTCTCTGTCCCTCTCTCTCTCTCTCTCCCCCTCTCTCTCCCTCTCCCTCTCTCTGTGTCTCTCTCTCTGTGTCTCTGTCTCTCTCTCTCTCTGTCCCTCTCTCTCTCTCTGTCCCCCTCTCTCTCCCTCTCCCTCTCCCTCTCTCTGTGTCTCTGTCTCTCTCTCTCTGTCCCTCTCTCTGTCCCTCTCTCTCTCTGTCTCTGTCTGTCTCTCTCTCTGTCTGTCTCCCTCTCTCTCTCTCTGTCCCTCTCTCTCTCTCTGTCTCTCTGTGTCTCTCTCTCTGTGTCTCTGTCTCTCTCTCTGTCCCTCTCTCTGTCCCTCTCTCTCTCTCTCTCTCTCTCTGTCTCTCTCTCTCTCTCTGTCTGTCTCTCTCTCTGTCTCTCTCTCTCTGTCTCTCTCTCTGTCTCTCTCTCTCTGTCTCTCTGTCTCTGTCTGTCTCTCTCTCTGTCTGTCTCCCTCTCTCTCTCTGTCCCTCTCTCTCTCTCTCTCTGTCTCTCTCTCTCTCTCTCTCTGTGTCTCTGTCTCTCTCTCTGTCCCTCTCTTTGTCCCTCTCTCTGTCTCTCTCTCTCTCTCTCTCTGTCTCTCTCTCTCTCTGTCTGTCTCTCTCTCTGTCCCTCTCTTTCTCCCTCTCTCTCTCTCTCTCAATTCAATTCAAATGGCTTTATAGTGATGACGTAACACTGTACATGTTGCCAAAGCGTATTCAAATTATGAAAATTTACATTTCATTAACATCAATGAAATAAAATAAAAAATCCTTTTCAATCAATCAATTGGAACAACGATGTCAACAGGAAACGAACAACAACAACAAGGTGCAGACAGCTGTCCCTGTCCATCAGTTGATGTCCCTGTCCCTCAGTTGATGGCTGGCAGCAACAGAGACTGCTACCAGCTCACAGCTCTTAGTGTCCTCCCCCAGTAGGACGGATAATTTCTCTTCATCTGAGAGCTGTTCTCTCTCTCTCTCTCTCTCTCTCTCTCTCTCTCTCTCTCTCTCTCTCTCTCTCTCTCTGTGTGTGTGTGTCCACCTGGTGTTGACGTTATAGGAGAGCAAGGTTGCATGTCAGAGCTCATTAATGCTCGTTTCCCTCGCATCCACGTGAATGCAGGCTCTGCATTGCAGTCTGAACCGAGTCTAGCCCAGGCTATGTTTATTCCCCCCTCTCTTAAACTAGCACTACTCAGTTGCACATCTCTTGTGTTGGTGCTGTGATGCATTTATCTTGCAGCTGGAGGTTTTGCACATAGAGAAGGAAGGAAGGGTGCCTTTGGGTGCTCTCCATATTTTGACACCAGTTAACCCCACGGTCACAGACAGACAGATATAACCCCAACACACACACACATGTTCTTTATGGTTATATCTCCTAAAATACAC
Organism: Sebastes umbrosus; assembly: GCF_015220745.1. Lineage (NCBI taxonomy): Eukaryota > Metazoa > Chordata > Actinopteri > Perciformes > Sebastidae > Sebastes > Sebastes umbrosus. The sequence continues at coordinate 2,326,709 of NC_051281.1, forward strand.
TCACTAGTTGGATTCCCATCCTGTTTTTTTAACAGTCAAGAATGACTTATTGATCTTGAATGTCACGCTGTTTTGACTTCCTGTCACATGGTCCACATGAGCAACTCCAGCTTCAATGCTTTACAGTCAAGTAATACACACTGTATGCAGTTCTGATGCTTGTGCAATATAATATATGCTGTGTTTTTAATTCAAAAGTACAGACTTTGATCAACTCCCTTCATTTATGAACAATGTACTTTGACATGTTAGCATCTTTCAAGCATGCATTTTTAGCTTTGTTTGCTCTTAATTGCACTAAAATGTCAAACACTTGAGAGCTCGAACACAAACAGGAAGGGATAGACAAAAACAAGTAAATTATTATTAATAAGCCACATTTTCAGGTATCCCATATCTTTTAACTGTTGTTTTAGAGGACTGATTCTTCAGTAGGGATGCAGCTTTTCCCAGTGGTCAGTAATAGTGGTGTCACGGTAGGATAATATGGACTATTGCGTGTAACACAATCAGTACCCTCTGTCGATATGTATTTTGAATGTATGGTCCTGGTCAAAGTGTCTTACTGCTGTTTAAATGGGAGCAACTGAAACATCTGATAATACAACACAGTGGCCCTGCTGTAATGTTTAATGTAATCAGTCAGTTAGAGATGCTTGATATTTGTCTTTGAGGGTGTAGTTTGTATTATATCTGAGTAAATATCCCATTAAAGTCTTCCAGTCTGTGTCAACACTGCATTTAATGCATTAGTAATGTTTTGCATATATGTGTTGGTTTGAAGTTTTTTAGTAGGGCTGCATGGTATCAAATGTGAATACTTTTTCCGTAGCACTGAGTATAATATAATATAATATAACATAATAATAATATAGCTAATAGCAAACATTCCAGTAGCAAACGTTAGCTTGCAATTAGCCCCATTCAGGACAGTGAGTGTTAGCTAGCTAGCAGCAATGTTCACTTCTTTCTCAACAGTTTTTCTTCTTGTAAATTTCCACCAGGAGCAGGATGTGACATCATCTCTAAAGGAATCTAGTTGTAGTGTTGTAAATAGTGACCTTGCAAGATTCCCAGTCTCTAGTCTGTGACTAAAAACTCTGTGACTTAGGACACCTTGTCTTTAGATGTGAGAGGGTGTCAGACTTCAGTCTTTTAAATGTCTTTTCAAAGTCTCCTAGTGTCTGGTAGGCATTAGAGTGAGTCCTCCATGTTGCTCCGCCATGTTTCTACAGTAGCCCGGATATACAGTAGCTATTATAAAGTTATTTGATACTTCAACTTTTCTGTATTTTCTGAGAAGTAACTACTCTAATGTCGCATTCACATCAAGAGCGAAGCTAATTTTTGCCTCGCTTTACTCGCGTGAGTTGGACCGTCGGTATCATTTATGTTCATTTGTGCTAGACGCGACGGAGAGGAGAAGGAGCTTGTCTCCATGGATACCAACAACTTTTCATTCCGCCATTTCCTCCATCAACCATGGAAGAAATAACCACTGTTGCTGCTTTGTACATGTTGTGGAAGTCTCAGATATGTCAGAAAACCAAACGCCGTCATCATGTCTGGGTTCATTACATCACCCGCCGACGAGCTGTATTCACATACAGCGCCATCGCACTGACTGTATCTAGCAAGCCACACGCCGCTACTGCGGTATGAACCCAAAATAAACAGATTGTGCTGTGATTTAATTGCAATAAACGGATCAAAAGGATGCCGAAATAACTACATAATGATGCAGATTTGTAAAAAGTCTGAATTCATGCTTATTATGCAGCTGCTCCATCAACACTCAACATAAAGTCATATAGGCATAAATACGGCAGCGACGTTGTTGTTTCTACCACAGATAGTCTGTGGGTTCTACACAGTTTGGTCCGATCTCTGTACAAGAATATGTTTACACAGACATGCCCACTTTATGATAATCACATGCAGTTTGGGGCAAGTCATAGTCAAGTCAGCACACTGACACACTGACAGCTGTTGTTGCCTGTTGGGCTGCAGTTTGCCATGTTATGATTTGAGCATATTGTTTAATGCTATATGCAGTACCTGTGAGGGTTTCTGGATCAATATCTGTCATTGTTTTGTGTTAATTGATTTACAATAATAAAATATATACATACATTTGCATAAAGCAGCATATTTGCCCACTCCCATGTTGATAAATTGCGAGAGAGAAAGTTGTAAAATGTAAATAAAACCTCAGTATGCCCACCTGTTTCCTCCAAGACACCGTTGCTGTAGAGCTGTGGTTTTTATTGGATGCAACCCACAGTGCTGGAGCCAAAATGGCCGCCGCAATGATGTCAAGCCAGTGACGTTGCTTCCTCTGTGGTGTAGTTCTAAAGGCTGTATTATTCAGGTGTTTTCAGGCTCTACCTGTTCAGGGTGACGAACACAGAGCTGCAAACATCATTGTCTGCACAGATGTGTGTGTGTGTGTGTTAGCTCACATCTGTGTGTTTGTGCGCTGCAGCTGTCAGCAGTGATGTGATGTGTGATCTCACTGCTGTGTAACATGAAAGGGAGATTTTGACAGAAACAGATCATCATAGAGCGGGCAGACATCCCCTAAAAGAGCTTTAAATAGTCTTTGATCCCGAGTGTGTCACCAAATCAGCAGACGACATATTTTATTGCCGCCTTTTGGATATTAAAGAGACGCTTCGGAAGCTCACATTTAGTAACATTTACTATTAAAATGCATTTTTTTACATTAGTACATTTATTAATTCAGCATCACATAGGGTGATATACCTGAACCATTTGAATATTAGCCAACTCAACAGCACCCAGATGTAGAGCACAGAGAACAAGTCCCTGTGGTAGTGCTGGTGGTGGTGGTGGTGGGCCTTACCGTCACCACGGCAACCAAGGTGTAGCTTCACCAGTTGCCGAGGGCAACAAGAGAGGAGCTGTGTACAGCGACATGGAGGCAGGGGGAGGGAGGGATGTGAAAGACAGCAGGTGAGAGGAGGAGGAGGAGAGTGCTGGGTGGTGAGGAGGAGCAGAGTACAGGAAGAGAGGAAATAAAGGAGGAAGAGATGTGATGAAGAGGAGGCACGTAGCAGTTCTTCTACGTAAAGGCATCATCTCTATTGTTGTTGAGTCTTAGCTGCCCTCTTTCATAGTGTTCTCCTGTGGTAAATGCAACCAGACGGGCTTGACTCTGCAGCCCAAAGTCCTCCACCGTCCTTCAACTAGTGTTCATTTTGATGGCTATTTTTAAATTTAATTAGTTTTTATCATATTTAGTAGGGCTGGGACGATACACCTTATCTCCCGATTCTGTATTATCATGATACTTGGATGCCGATTCGATATGTATTGCAATTTTTAAGTGATTCTACAACACTAGACCATGGGAAAAAGTTGAATCATACCCTTCTAGGGACTTTTACTTTGGAAAATATCTAAATTAATCCAGTAAAAATGTTTGATTTTCAGCATGTATGTAGTCAGAGATGTCCTGAAGTCAAATATATCAGTCATTGACAGGCATTATTTATTAATTTTTTTCCAGCAATGACATTTCCCTCACAAATTAGTGGTATTTTATTTTTAATTTATAAGGGACATGTAATGTTTTTCACTTATTTCCATATATGTATTTTGTATATACAGTTCCCTTTGTTAACACCTTGTGGTCTCTAGCTCTCCTGTCAGCTCCGTTCTCTTTATCCATCCATGGTCAGCTCCATCGGGGCCGTTTGAATGCATTTAATAGAAATGTCAGTATATGGGTGCTCTACAGTTGTAACGTCGGCCCATTTGACCACTGAGATGAGAGCAACAGCCGGCTCGATTGCAACGTTACTGCAATACGATAATGCCCCGCCCTAAAGCATCCCCTGCTTTATGGTCTATCTGACTCTAAATGGGACCATAATTTACTAAATGAACATCATGCTGTATTGAAGAAGACTTGAAACTAGCGATTGAGACCATAAACTCATGTTTACAATGTTTACTGAGGTAATAAATCAAGTGAGAAGTAGACTCATTTTCTCAGAGACTTCTATACAATCAGACTTCTTTTAGCAACCAGAGGAGTCGCCCCCTGCTGGCTGTTAGAAAGAATGCATGTTTAAGGCACTTCAGCATTGGCTTCACTTTTCAGAGAACTAAGAGGTTCCTTTAGCCCGTTGTTGTCTGCGTTTCCACAGTGGTCTAAAGACTTGTGAAGATAAGGTAAATTAGTAAAGTGTATCGTCTGGGACGGTCATCCCTAAAGAACACCAGCTAGCTTTTCCTGTCCGTGACAGAGTTAGCATGCAGCTTTAGCTCTGCTCTGTCTAGCTCAGCTTTTCCCGTCAAAGTGTGAAACCCAAAGTGTTTCCATCCTTTACTGGATGTGTAGTGTTTACCACCCTGGATTTAACATGTGAGGGTGTAGGTCGTATCCACACTGACCCTCCAACGTTTTATACTTTCTCGTTTTGGCTGAGGAAGTGGACACGTGTGACTTCATCTGGTTTTCAAAATAAGGTGTCAACAAAGGGAACTGTATATACAAAATACATCTTTGGAAATAAGATTGATTGGATTATATTCACCAGAAGTATAAAACATTACATGTCTATTATATATTAAAAAGAAAATACCATTAATTTGTGAGGGAAATGTCTTTATTCTTTGATATTTGGGTTGCTGGATAATAAATAATTCCTGACAATGACTGTTATATTTGATTTCAGGATATCTCTGACTACATACATGCTGAAAATCAAACATTTTAATGTATTAAATTAGATATTTTCCAAAGTAAAAGTCCCTAGAAGTGTATGATTTAACTTTTTCTCATGGTCTAGTGTTAAAAAAAGTTAACAAAAATCACAATAAATTGTAAAATTGAATCGCAATATTTAAAAATTGCAATACATATCGAATCAGCACCCAAGTATCGTGATAGTATTGAATTGGGAGATAGGTGAATCATCCCTACAAACAATCTCTTCACCCCCTATTACACTGTGGTGTCATCAATTATCTCAGAGATGAATATCTGAAACCATGGGCAAATAATACCCAAACTATTTGCATGCCAATATAAGCAAGAGGTAAGATCTTTGGTGAGCTGACCGTTAAATATGACCAACTAAAACCAGCCCACGATGACACAGAAACGGTGGTAAGCCAACAGTGGCACTGAGTCTTCACCAGGCATGAGGGTCTATGTGGGGGGGAAGCTGGCCTCTGGGGATACCTGCGTTAACTGTACAGCTGTCAGGAGATAATTGGGTGAAGCCATCACCAGTGATTGGTTTCATCATCGTCTAACTGGCTTTTGTTTGCGTTGCCAGGTGGTTGCCTTAGCGATGGACGGGGAGTCAGAACTGAACCCTGCCGTAGCAGAAGAGGCAGCAGGGGAGCGGGTGGAGCCCATGGATGCCACTCCCTCCCCCGAGCAACAGACCACGCCCCCCTCCGAGGAGGCTGGGGAGGCAGTTTCCATGGTAACGGAAGAAGAAGAAGATGAAGCCACAAAGGAGGGTGGCACAGAGGACAATGCTGATGACGATGTGGTTCTGGTAGGGGAGGAGGAGGAAGAGGAGGAGGACCCCCAGCCTTCTGCCACGACCCCTTCCCAGGACACGCCCAGCACAGACGGCCCAGAGCCGGCTGCGTCCGTAGACATGTCCACGCCAGCAGAGGTGACCCCCAGTTCTCCTGCGTCTTCCAGCACATCCACGACGGCGGCGGAAGCGGCGCCTTCCAAACCTCCAACCACAGAGGCAGAGCCCATCGTCATTGACGATGAGGAGGACTCTGAACAGAAAGACGTTTCCTCCTCCTCGCCAGCGCACCCTGGAGGCTCCTCAGAGTCCCACTCGCCAGGCGCCCTCAGCAGCACGGAGCCAGATTCAGAGATCAGGATCGCCAGCGTCACCACGCTGGGCTCCAGTAGCCAGAAAGAAGAAGATTCCACTGTCTCTGCAGTGAATACGCCGCCGCATCCAGTGGACGTCCAGGAAGACATGACCCTGATGATAACCTCGGTGACATCACTGCAGGGCGACGCGGCGGCTGACACAGCGGTGAGAATCACCACAACTTTTTATTTATTCCTGCTTTCATCTAGTTTACATTCACCTCTACTTTTGTTTGTTTTTCTTAAGTTAAGTTAGTAACTATAGTTCACAGCATACACAAACATTTTAGTAACTTTTCTTTCATGGAAAATTTTAATTCAATTGTATATCCATGATAAAACATTTCCCACGGGTTGATAAACTTGTGACAACACTGGTGTTACCGATTACACCGGACATTGTACAAGAAAAGATGACGGTCAATATCTGCAGAGCGCTTACTTTGATCTTTAACATCAGATGGCGGTGTGTCTGGCCTCTCCGCTCCAGCTTTCGATGCGGGGCTGCAGGTTTCCACCTGGTGCCGCATAAACCATCTCCGTCCTCTGCACGGCGATTCCCTCATTAACGTAATAATTCCCTTATCCACCTTATTCCTAGCACCCATGATGCCTTGCGTGAATTATGGGTGCAACCAGCGTTTTCCATAGTAACGGTACGCTAATCGCCTCTCCTAAAGCGATTGTATTAATAAATTTAGTAAAACATGAACACCAGCTATTACAGCTCAAACAGGATAATGTGATCATACCTCAGCCTTCTACTATGGAGGGATGGGAGGGTGACCTGAAGAAGTGGCCTCAGATAATCTACACTAGCATATTTAGCTACTTTATTGACTCCGTTGCTACAGACAGTGAAGAGATTAACAATCTGAAAAGCTCTGAGGCAGATCTGTACTTCCACATTAACAAGGTTATGTTTTTTTTCTACACACAGATAACCGTAAGTATTTTTGTCTAATGCTGCCCTGCACTCTGTGCCATAAACTGCCTTACATTTTAAACTGTAAAGAAAGTAGTGAAAGTAACTGGCTGTCATTAAACAGACGCTACAATGCTGTGCCCTCCTTACACATGAAATCATAGCTGATATTCTCCTGGCTCTGCTGTCTGTCCTTTTAAGGACCCGACGTCTCTTCTCCACTGCTCTTTCGTAGCCCAACCACAAAGTAGGATACAGGTTTCCCTCAATTGGCTTTTTGTTGACTAAATGAAGTGAGCACACATAACGAGGGTTTATGGTGGTCTCTTCAAGTTTAGGTTTCTCAGCCACATTCTTCTGGATTCCTCGTCTGTAGGTCGGCGATGGAAACTGTACCGTTTACTGTTAGTTGAATATCTGTTAAAAAAATAAAGCAGGATTTGCTAAATTGAAGGCGAAATACTTTTCAAGTTAGCTTACTGCTACTTCCGCTACTTCACCAGAAGTTACGCCCACAATCATTTCTAAAGTAACGCCCCCGAGAATAAGGTGGATTGCATTGGGTTTTAATCCAAAATATTGCCAAATAGGAGCTTTTGCTTTTTCGCTTTGACACCAAATCCTCCGCCATCGCCAGCTGAGACTCCGTACGGATCAGACGCTTTCACTTTCAGTTTGTAGCGTCCGTCGTCCGAATATCTGTTGATAACAAGCCGCTGATACGTGAAGATAAATGGGTTTAAATGAGTTCTAAATGGGTTTTATTTCAAAAGGGTGGGGGCCGTAACACCGACTACCGCTATAAGCCTATTCTTCACTCACACTGAAGAACTTCCACACCGGTGTGCACGTAAAACTATCATGCGGCATGTGTGTGTAAATTTGACTGGCACAAACATTGGATACATGAGACTGGTCATAGCCGGTTTCGATCGGTGCATCTCTAGCTTTTTTGTCTTCTAACTGGTTTCAGGAAAAGTTGTTTCCTGTGATGTTGTCGGCTGGTAGATGTTGATGAAAGCAGGTGTTCTCGTTGGCATTACAGGTTTATTCTTGGCAAAGTGCATAATGATATCTTTGTAATGACACTGCTGGGGGCTGATGTTTTATTCCAGTGTTTGTTCATCCAAACTGCTCTGGCAGCTCCCAGTTAGAGGAGGTTGGACTCAGTGCAGATTCCACAGACTGCAGCATACGGAACCCTTTTTTTGGGTTCCTCATCATCATGTTTTCTAGTGTTTTGTCACTGAGGAGGAAAACTAACCTGAGTAACTCGTCTGTCTAGGCAGGTGAAGGCCAGGCGGAGGAAAACGGTCTGCAGATTAGCAGCGCGTTCAGCTTGAATCCCGACACCCCATCTGGTCGACCGACAGCCTCCTTCAACCCAGGGCGGGGCTCGGGCCCCATGGGCCAGCTGGTACAGAACGGAGACACGGGGACGCACAACAGAGCAGGTACTGAATTTAATATGCAGCAAGAAGATATTTAACAGGGCATGTTCTCACAGGTTAAATGGTAGGATTGTGACAGGTGGAGGGGAAAGAAAACAATCAGATTACTGACCAGTTACATGCAAAGTAAGTAGAGTAACCAAGTATTGTAATTGTTCATCCTGAGAGCTTTAATAAACATCACCTGAGTGCTAAGCAGAAAGAGAAGTTCAAGATGCTTTATGAAGAATAGGACAGCATCTTCTTGAAATCATGAGACAAAGAACCACACAGTAGACTTTTGCTTGCCAACTCCTCCTCTGTCATTCTTGTTTTTAACATTAGAACACTATGAATTGTGGGTAATTCCCTCAAACAAAATCTGCAGCACTGCAGACCGATGGAGAGTGTGCATACAGGGATTAAATAGTCCTCAAGTGGGCCATCAGACACTTTGTGATTTCACGGTGGGACAATCCTGAGTCCTCACAGACTTATTGATAAGCTGGGACAGTTTTATGTTCCTGTCTCCACACGGACTCCAGATGGTGCTGTTGACTGCAGTGGTTCTCTTTTCTAAAACTGGCTTTGGACACATCATAGTTTCATATCAGTCACGTTTTGAGCAGCCACTTCCTGCTGCACAGCATCTTATCCAGTTCTACAAAAACAACAAACCCTGAGTGTGAAGCTGTGTTTCTTTAGATGGATTGGTGTCGTCCTGATGAATTTACACTCACTGTTTTTAAGAGATGTAGAATGGACTATTAACTTTGTATCTTTGCTTCCTTCCAGACTCGTGGATCTCCCAGTCAGCTTCAGTCCCTCGCAACCAAAAACAGACAGGGGTCGACTCTCCGTCGCCGGCCACCTCGCTGCCCAAACCTCCAGGCCAGTCTTCCTCGTCTACTTCCTCCTCAGGCTCCCAGCCGCAGCCCCGGACAGTCAAGGTGATCCACTCCATTCATTTTGGCTCTGGTGTAGGAAAACATTAAATCCAGAGTTTGAGGTTCAGTTGTCCATGCAACTTTTGTATCTGTGTTTTTTATTTGTTGTGGCAATCCCGACTTGGAAGCATGTTAATTGTTAATAAATATTTTCCCAAACACACTGCAACCAACATCACTGGAGCAGATTAAAAAGTGCAAATAAAAGGCAGTGACTGTCCAGTTTACTTTTGAGGGAAAACTTGGTATTAGTTGGCAGTCTGGAAACCATCCAAGGCAGTCTGATTGGAAGTTAAAAATCCTTTATTCGTTATCCTTTACAATGTGGAAATACACATAAAGGAAAACCCTTAATAATACTTGTTCAAAGACAAAGCCACACCTATTTTTTTTTTACTTCAACACAGAGTTTCTTGACCCAGTGCAGCTCTCCCAATAGTTCCTTCACATTCAAAAGTGTTTTAACACATCATTTCCTGCATTCAGTACCTTGTGTATTTCTTTTTTTATAGTATATTTCCTGTGATAGACAATGAACACTGTTTTGCTGTTTTGTTATACTGTTTAATTGTATTTGGAAGGAGCACAACAGCAGATTGTGCAATAGAAAATTTGGGATTGTGATTCACTACCCCATTTTTTTCAGATTAACTGTTTCCGTTCCATTGAATGGGAGCCAACTGTTGTTTAAAGGATGCCAGCAAAATGTGCACACCCAAATTATAGTCAGTCTCTTTGGATCCAAGGCTGAAAGAGTTTTACATGACCAAAATGTAGCTGAAGTGGTTGCAGCTCTACTGGCAGCTAATAGGGTAAAGTCATAGCTTACTTGTTGCCCTGCAGTTAAAGTCATTGTTGTGTGTGTTCGTCCCAGGTGACCTGTGCCAACTGTAAAAAGCCTCTGAAGAAAGGCCAAACGGCCTACCAGCGTAAAGGCTCCACACACCTGTTCTGCTCCACCACCTGTCTCTCTGCCTTCTCACACAAACCCGCCCCCAAGAAGAGCTGCACCATGTGCAAAAAGTGAGTCTCTCAACCCAGAAGGTGGTTTGAATTTAGGATTTTACATGTTGCACGTGGGTTACATTCAAAAGTAGTGGGGTTGTCACAATAAACCAAATCTTTAAGGTAAAGAAGTGTTGTTTTTAAGTGAATTTCCAGCAGTTTTGAGATAGTTGTTGAGTTTTAACTCTTATTTTTGCAAGTTCTAAACACAATATTTAAAGAGTAACTTTGTTATTTTTCAACCTGGACCCTGTTTTCACAGGTTTTTGTGTCTAAGAAAGCTTTCACATCAGGGACCCGGGCCCGGATCTGAGTACACTTGTCCCCAAAGTCTAGTTCATTTGCTTAGTGTGAGCGCTCCGTAACCGTATGTGAAAGCAGACTCTACCAAAACACAGAAGTGGACCGCTATTTAACGCGAGTAACGTCAGCGAGTAGTTGTGAAAGGGCAGGCTTTTTCCAACGCTGCCGGTCTCCTCCGAAATCTGTATATGCATGCTGCATGCTCCGATCTCATCCTCCGAACTGCACGGCCGTGGGAGAGGTTCCTTAAAATATAAACAATAGTAGCCGATGGGGTTGGGCGATGTTTGTTATTCTATTTAGCTGGTTTAATGGTCTATCTCTGAAGAACGAGAGCCTGTCAGAGTGTAGAGTTGGCCAAACCAGAGTTGGTGATTGTTGGAAAGACTAACGACGACGGTTTTGGTGAGTTTTATTTTGTTTCTGTGAGGTTTAAATGAAGTATTTTATGGTGCTCTGCCACTAGAACAGCTGATCTCAACATAAACAAATACACGTGGATGATGACGCAAGTGTACTCGGGTACGGAACGACTTTACTAATGTGAAAGCTGAGCGATGACACTGAAAATCTTTTAGATAACACTAAGCTACACTTTCTGTACTCCAACACAACAAACTCTGACAACATCGGCACTCCTCTATCCAACTGTCCACTCACGTTTCCACCGCTGTCTTCCGGCAAAAAGTCACATGACACAATAAAAAAAAACAAGCGAAAGATAAGAAAGACGCTTATACACTACACACTTATAATAATAATCTGAGGTGTCAGTGGCAAAAACAAGAATTTTTAGTGAACGGAAATGATTACACTGCAGCTCGTTTAGCGGCTGCCGTCTGCAGCGTTCTCCCTCAATACTGGACCAATTTCAGAAAGTGTTGTCCCCATTAGTCACTTAGACACAAAAACATGGGGGAATAGGGTCCAGATAGAAAAGTTACCCTTTAAAAACAAGGAGAGCTATTATTCTTTTCACTAACTGAGGCACATTTTAATGTAGATCTAAATGTATCTGCGCTCTTTGTTGTTTTTTTCAGGGACATCACAAACATGAAAGGCACCATTGTGGCCCAGGTCGACTCCAGCGAGTCCTTCCAGGAGTTCTGCAGCACCGGCTGCCTCGGCGCATACGAGAACAAGCAAAACCCGCCCAAATCGGGCATCAAGACCAAATGTACTGTCTGCGGCAAGCTCACAGAGGTCAGTCCGTCTGACGCGCTCAACAATGCATACACCTCAACCAGTCATTCCAGAGCAACACATGCCGTCTTATTCCTGACAAAGGGATTAATAATTGAGTAGCATAAGTCTGCAGCTGTTTGTGTCCGTACTACTGAAGTATGATCACGGCATAATGCAATCGAGAGGTGTCTCTAATAATCTGGCTCCCTCAGGGTGCACACAAACATTACCAACATCCATCCTGTGATGAGAGCCTCGGAGCGGCTAGCATGGCTGCAGACTCTCAGCCTCGTTAGGTTTCACCTTCTCTTCATTATTTACATCCTTGGCTTTGGGATGTTTGTTGTCCTGTTGCATTTATTTACATCTTCTCTCTTTGATTCTTATCCCCTAATGAATGTCCTCTTACCACCATTTCATTGCCTCTCTGTCTCTCCTTTATTGTCGTCCTCCTCAGGCCACTTGCTTTCATTCAATATTTATCTCTTTTTCTTGTTCCTCGTCTGTCGTCACTGTTCTCTCGTTCACTCTGCTTTCTTCTCTCCATCCGTCCATTTCAGTGTGATGTCTTAGGACTAGGGATGTTAATAATTAGCCGTTAACCGACATTAAGCATTTTAACCGATTAACGCTATCGGTTAAAACGGTTAAAAGAAATGTTAATAATTAATTAAAATGCTGAGAAAAAATAAATAAATAAATAAAATCGAATAAAAGAGATAATAATGATCAGCAATAAAATGTTGATTAAATAAAATAGAGTAAAATAAACACTATAATGATGATGATAAACCAGCCTTCCTGGTTCATAAACCAAAAGCATTTCTACAAGGCCATGTAGTACCTTATAAACTAATAAAAGAATTTTAAAATCAATACGGAAACTACCAGGTAACCAGTGTAAAGACTTTAAAATAGGCGTAATTTGTGCTCTCCTTTTGGCTTTAGGCAGCACTCGTGCAGCAGAATTTTGAATTAATTGTAGCTGAGTTATTGTATTCTTTGGTCGACCAGAGAGGAGAGCGTTACAGTAGTCCAGCCTGCTAGTTATAAAAGCGTTATGCATCAGTCTCTCTGTGTTGCTCAGAGAGAGAAATTAAGTTTGGTTAATCAGGCTGTATTTCTCTCTCTGTCTACAGATCCGGCACGAGGTCAGCTTCAAGACCGTGACCCACAAGATCTGCAGCGACACGTGTTTCAACGTTTACCGCAGGGCCAACGGCTTGATCATGAACTGCTGCGAGCAGTGTGGCGACTACCTGCCCAGCCGAGCGTCAGCCAACCACTTCCTGCTGGTCGACGGCCAACAGAAACGCTTCTGCTGCCAGAACTGCATCAGGGACTTCAAGCAGGTACTGTGGGCTCAACCGCAGGCTGCAGGTGTGTCATACGTACATGCCTGAATACAGAAGCCTGTGTGATTAGTTCATTTATTTCATTCAACCATATCCATTTAAAATGACAGCTCAGCTTAATTTAGCTGTGGTGACCCCCTTCTCCCACTCACAGCCACCGCAACTAAAATGCAAATACAGGAAAAATGGCCTTGCTACTCACCTTCCTAAAATATATAAATATATATATTAAAACATTTACAAATGTCCTTGAATGGACATAAGAGAGAGAACCAGGGCTCTCAAATGAAAAGAAAATTAATTCTCCAGAAGGGTTAAATTTAGCACCAAATCTGTGCAACAAACGGTATCAACCCCAAAATTGCTGCAACAACTTATGAGACATAATAGAGCATGGGGATAGACATTATATACTTCTATCATCATGCTCTAAACCTGTATACACTTTCACAATTTATTTTAATTAATCAATTAATTAATTAATTAATTAATTATTTTGTATTTCTTATTAATGACATATACTGTATGTGGATAGAGAGATGACCTGAGCTTCATACCAATCCTTCATTATTCAGATTTTTACTAAACATGTTACTGCACTGTACAACTAAATTGTGTTGCTAAGCAATATTAACCATGAAATTAGAGGTTGGAATTGTATTCGTTGCTTGGCAACAGCAGCTTATTGAATATTCCCACTAATAAGTGGAAGAAACTACGGAGTCTCATTTCAGACGACTGTTTCATCCACTGAGCCCAGTAATGAGCCATCATGTACCAACCCACAAGCTCGGTTTGGTTTAATATTAAGTAATGAATAAGTGTTTGGATGATCTGTGGCTGCTGGACAGAAGTTGTCTGTTTCCATTTGAGCTTTTAAATGTGTTATATTTTCAATATCTGACCAGCTGTGTTGTCTATAGAAAGCACAGAAATATTCAAGACTGGGGAACTATCAGTTCCTCTAAATAGAAAAATCATAAGCAGCAGGAGACAAACGCCTCTCCGCTTTAAATCAATCCTTGAAAAACTCAAATCAATTCAATAATTACAGTTTGTGGAAAATCACCTCTGGTATCATTGCATCTTCCTCGTTGTAGAAATAAGTAAAAGTGAGAATGTTGCTCGGTCTTACAACACATACTGCTGCTCGTCACTGTGATGAAAATAATAATAATAATAATAATAATAATAATAATAATGATAATAATAATAATAGGAGGACAGAGAGTGTAATCAGCGTGCTTTTGTGGCTCAGCAGTGGGATTACAAAACAAACAAACATACCGACTATTGGATATCGTACCTGAGAGATTTGTGCTGTTTACTCCTCTAATGCTCAATATGTCATCAAGTTTTACTCAACAAAAGAAACTGCTCTGGATTTCCAACAAACACATTAACAAACCTCTTTAATAATCTATTTTCTTTTTCTTTGGTGCACCTTAATATCCTTCCACCATGGTGCATGGTACACTTGGATAGTCTGTTTATGTGTCTACGTCACCTGTAATGTGAATAAAATGGCTTAAAACTATTTGATAGAATTTAAAGAAGCTCAGTTTTTAGCTGACATCAGTGGACTATAGGCTCAGTCACCATTGTGTTACCCCCATTCAGCGATGGATATTGACTTTATAGACATTTATTTAAAGGTCCCGTATTATAAAAAAGTGAGATTTTCATGTCTTTTATATTATAAAACAGGTTTAAGTGCTATATAAATACTGTTAAAGTATCAAAACGCTCAATATACGGAGAAATACACACAGCCCGTATTCAGAAATTGTGCAAGTATATTCATGCAGACAGTATGATATAAATAAAGTTTTTTTTAACATTACAGCATGTAAACATGTTCTAGTAGAAACTCAAAATACAAGTATGAACCTGAAAATGAGCTGATATTGAACCTTTTGAATGAGAGTGTTTGACGTTGCCACTTTAAGTTGCTATTTGTTTTGACGTGATGTCTTCTGTCTTCAGGCTAACAGTAAACTTGCTACCTGCCTGACTTGCAAAACGCTGATCAAGACGGGCGAGGTGCTGCACAGCCTCGGAGCGGGCGGCACTATGGGCTCCTACTGCTCTGTAAACTGCATGAACAAGGGCAAGCTGGCGTCGACCTCCTTCATCAGTGAGTTTACTGCATAACACAGAAACAAACTCTCCAGGGTCAGGGACACCTTTCACATTTAACATTCTACCATGTTATGAGTTCTGCACAGTTCCACAGGTCCCATAATATCTTCATCAGATCTTAGCGACACAAGGTTATGTTGGTCAAGGCTGCGAGTAGCAGAAACATAATGAGCATTTACCATAGTAAGGACTCGGTAGCCGACTGTCTGAAAAAAGTCTGAAAAAAAAGTCTGAAAAAATCTGAAAAAAAAAGTCTGAGAAAATAAAATGTCTTGAAAAAGTCAGAAACAAAAGTCTGAAAAATGTCCCAAAAAAAAGTCAGAAAATTGTCTGAAATAAAAGTCTGAAAAATTACTGAAAATGTCCAAAAAAAAGTCTGAAAAACAAAAAATTCTGAAAAAATGAAAAAAGTCAGGAAAAAAAGTCTAAAAAAAATAAAATTGTCGGAAATAGTCCGGAAAAAGTCTGAAAATGATCGGAAATAAAAGTCTGAAAAATTACTGAAAATGTCCAAAAAAAGTCAGAAAAACAAAAAGTCTGAAAAATATCCAGGAAAAAAATGTCCGTAAAAAGTCTGTCTAAAAAATAGCCTCAAAAGAGCCAGAGAAAAAAAAGTCAGAAAATTATCAGAAATAAAAGTACAAAAAAAAAGTCTGAAAAAACAAAAAGTCTGAAAAATGTCTGAAAAAAATTCTGAAGAATTTCCGAAAAAAAATTCCAGAAAAAATCTGAAAAAAAAGTTTGAAATAAAAGTCTGAAATAAAAGTCTGAAAAATTACTGAAAATGTCCAAAAAAAAGTCTGAAAAACTAAATGTCTGAAAAAAAAGTCTGAAAAAAAGTCAGAAATATATATCCAGAGAAAAAAAAGTCAGAAAATGTTCAGAAATAAAAGTTAAAAAAAAAGTCAGAAAACAGTCTGAAAAATGTCTGAAGAATGTCTGAAAAAAAAGTCTGAAAAAACAAACAGTCTGAAAAATGTCTGAAGAATGTCAGAAAAAATAGTCAGTAAAAAAAGTCTGGAAAATGTCTGAAAAAAAAAGTTTGAAAAAAAATCTGGAAAATGTCTGGAAAAAAAAGTCAGAAAAAAAATAAATGAAAAAAGTCTGAAAAAAAGTCTAAAAAAATAAAATGTCCGGAAATAGTCCGAAAAAATGTCTGAAATAAATGTCTGAAAATGTCCAAAAAAAGTCTGAAAAATGTCCAGGAAAAAAGTCTGAAAAATGTCCGGAAAAAGTCTGTCTAAAAAAAAGCCTCAAAAGAGCCAGAGAAAAAAAAGTCAGAAATTGTCAGAAATAAAAGTACAAAAAAAAGTCTGAAAAAACAAAAAGTCTGAAAAATGTCTGAAAAAATTTCTGAAGAATGTCCGAAAAAATGTCCGGAAAATGTCTGAAAAAAAAGTCTGGAAAATGTCTGAAAAAAAAGTTTGAAAAAATGTCTGAAAAAAAAAGTCAGAAAAAAAATAAATGAAAAAAAGTCTAAAAAAATAAAATGTCCGGAAATAGTCCGTAAAAAGTCTGTAATAAAAGTCTGAAAAATGTCTGAAAAATGTCTGAAAATGTCCAAAAAAAGTCTGAAAAAAAGTCTAAAAATGTCCAGGAAAAAAGTCTGAAAAACAAAATGTCTGAAAAAAAGGCTGAAAATATCCAGGAAAAAAGTCTGAAAAATGTCCGAAAAAGTCTGTCGAAAAAAAAGCCAGAGAAAAAAAAGTCAGAAAATTTTCAGAAATAAAGTTTAAAAAAAAGTCTGAAAAAACAAAACGTCAGAAAAATTACTGAAAATGTCCAAAAAAAAGTCTGAAAAACAAAAAGTCAGAAAAATATCCAGGAAAAAAGTCAGAAAAATGTCCGTAAAAAGTCTGTCTAAAAAAAAAACCCTCAAAAGACCAAGAGAAAAAAAAGTTAGAAAATTGTCAGAAATAAAAGTAAAAAAAAAAGTCAGAAAAAACAAAAAGTCAGAAAAATGTCTGAAAAAATGTCTGAAGAATGTCCAAAAAAAAAATCTGGAAAAAGTCAGAAAAATGTCCGAAAAGAATTTCTGAAAAAAAGTCAGAAAAAAAGTCAGGAAAAATAAAATGTACGGAAATTGTCCGGAAAAAGTCAGAAAAAAAAGTCAGAAAATTGTCAGAAATAAAAGTCAGAAAAATTACTGAAAATGTCCAAAAAATGTCTGAAAATAAAGTTTGAAAAATATCAGAAAAAAAAGTCTGAAAAAAAAAAGACAGGTTTGTATGTTCTGATGATGGATAACTGACTTGACAAAGCAGCAGAGAAAAGCTCCTGTTAACCTGTTTGATTGTTAGTATTCATTAAACACTTACGTATAATTACCTTTTTCCTATGTAATAAATGCATGTTTATATGAGTTTTAATGTTGATTTAATGTGTGTGTGTGTGTGCAGACACAGAGCCAACGTGTCACTTCTGTAAGAGGAACTCATTACCGCAGTACCAGGCCACGCTGCCGGAGGGAAACATCCTCAACTTCTGCAGCTCTCAGTGTGTTACCAAGTTCCAGGTGTGAGACTTTTTTATCATTTCAAACCAGACAATATCATCATCATGATTATTCTGATAAATACTGACATCATGATTATTTAACACAATTACTCACTGACTTTGGAAACATCATGTGTTTAGAAAAAAAATGCATCGATCTGGTGTATTTTGAGAGCTAAATTAAGAGGCTAGATCTATGAAGAACGCTGTGCTCTAGTAACCAACTTAATCATAAACACATTGGTTGTATAGATATTAAAGATGATGGAATACAGAACAATAATATTTTTATCTCGATTATCTTGTTTTCATAATCGTTGGAATCCTAATTGAAATTCAATTTGATTACTTTCACAGCCCTATTTCAAACGATAAGAATCTGGGTACTTTATTTTTACACATTTTCATACTTGAGGACATTTCTGGATTATTTAGCACAAAAGTTCTTTGATATAGTTGAATGAAAACACTATATTGTTTTGGGCAACTGCAGTGAGGATGATGCTGAAAATGTAAGCATGCGTGCTAACTAATCTCATGCAATAAATAGTTTAGATACTTGGATCAAACTAGACTTCCATGACAATACATGGAATTATATTATACCGTTATCATCTACTCATTTGATGCATCCTCATGAAGACAGCAGCTCAAAAACATGAAACAGCGCAGGTTCCCTCAGTGGAGTCTGTGACCTGATTAGTTTTTTTAGCACCATGTTGCATAAATTTATAATGAGAAAACAAGAGTTTCTTGGAACTATCGTGACTCCATCATTGTTTATGACACAGAGTTCATATAAAACCACAAGATGAGTTTGTAGGTGTAGAAATATTTGCAAGTCAAGTGTAAATTGTCTTCGTTAATCACCTCTAAGTACAACCAGGTGTGTTTTAGGCTATTAGACACGTTGGATGTTGTTACACTGCAGCTGCTAGTCATCAAAAGTTTCTCATTTCCTCCGTGTGATGTCTTTTTTTTTTTTCTTCATAGAACGCTACTCTTCAGACAACCACCAATGGACAGACGGCGCTCTCCACCACAAACAACAGCGTCCAGCTGAAGTGTAACTACTGTCGAGGAGCGTTCAGCTTGAAGCCCGAAATTTTGGAGTGGGAGGTGAGACCATCCTGAGGAGTCAATACGTTAATTCTTATCCAGATATCACAGACAGACTGTCTTTTTCTTCCACAAATATCAAATAAAATAAACCTTTATTGAGCCCAGAGGGGAAATTCAGGTGTTGCAGCAGCACAAAGACAGAAATCAGAACAGATACCGATGAATCTTAAAGCCAGAATAGGTGCAGCACATTTATGGAAATGTGTCTGTGTTCAGGATAAGGTCTACCAGTTCTGCAGTAAGACGTGTTGTGAGGACTACAAGAAGCTCCACTGCATCGTGACGTTCTGCGAGTACTGTCAAGAGGAGAAGACGCTGCACGAGATGGTCAAGTTCTCCGGAGTCAAGAGGCCTTTCTGCAGCGAAGGTATCTCATCTCCTCTCCTTGTTTGTATATCTGAAGTGTAGTATCCAGGATTTGGATTTGTTGCATCTCGATGAGACTGCTTTCCAGTTTATTGACCATGTGTCCTTTTGCTGTTTCACTTTCTTTTCCTCCTCTTCTCTTTGTTTACTTCCAGGCTGTAAGCTGTTATTTAAGCAGGACTTCATCAAGCGGTTGGGTCTGAAGTGTGTCAGCTGTAACCACTGCAACCAGCTCTGTAAGCGAGGTTTGACCCGGCAGCTCGGCGGTATGATGCGGGACTTCTGCAGCGAGGCCTGTTCCAAGAAGTTCAACGACTGGTACTACAAGGTCTGCTCACACTCAACTGAATCCGTCTTTAAAACAGAACACATATACAGTATGTGTACGCAGGAATACGTTGTTGTGACTGTTCCTGTTGTGTCCACCAGGCGGCGAGGTGCGACTGCTGTAAGGTGCAGGGTAACCTGACGGAGTCGGTCATGTGGAGAACAGAGATGAAGCAGTTCTGTGACCAGGAGTGTCTGTTGAAGTTCTACTGCCAGCAGAACGAGCCCATCATGGTCACACAGAAAGGCCCCGAGAACTCCACCCTAGGTACGAACTGAGTGTGTGTTTACTTTGGAGAAACATTATGCACATTTTTACTATTCCATGTAACAGAAAATGCTTTTTTAAGGGTGAAGTATGAGGGAATGAATGAACGTTATCTGAAGCGTAGCGATTAGGGGTGGAACGGTACACAAAATTCACGGTCCGGTATGTACCTCGGTTTTGGGGTTTGGTCACAGTTTGGTATGTTTTCGGTACAGGGAAAACAAAGAAAAGACATTCAACAGTTGCTCATTGGTCATAATTCTTACCTTAACAATTAAGGCACTCAAATACTGACATATTGTCAATAAAAGATAAATAAATTTAAAAAAAAAATATCACAAATGTCCGTAATGTAAATGTATTGTTCCGTCTTAAGGCTGTTGGTAGATCCTGAACTGCAGCTGACGCTCGTTCATACAGGGAAGGTACAACAGACTGACTGAAATACACACAGGAAGGCTCATGAAATGCATGAAGGCTCACACATTTTGACCAGATGCTTTAATTCTGTATTGTTTACGATCGAGTGTGTTCTCATACGCAGCGATAAACACTGTCATTAGTTTCTTTGGAACGGTGTGAACCTACAGTCGGAGGCTGCCTGAACGCTGTGGAGAGAAGGACTCGCCGTCCAGTCTGTTTCAAGTGTCCACACATAAACCCGACTTCAGTGGAACAGTGTCGGAATACAGTTTGACACTAGTTGTTGTCAGTTGATCTACAGCGCTGCTACCATTCCTGGTGCATTGCCAAATATTCTGGGTAAACTCTAGAACTTCTGTTCCGCGTGTGCGAGTAGTAGACCTAAACAGCTGTTTGGGTCATAGGTTGTACCAAAAGGATGTTGCGGACCAAACCAAGCCGAATACATGTACCGTTCCAACCCTAGTGGCGATGCAAAAATAAAACATCTAGTGTCAAGTGTCAATCAGATTTCTTCATGAGACAAAGATGTGATGTATTTCATTTTCCCCTTTACAGGTTATGAAATGCATGGGGCCAAACTTGGGGTAAGTAAGAATTTGGAAAAGGTGTCGGTATCATACTAATCTCTCTAAACAGATATCTGCAGAATTTGTCGGCAACAGGACGGGGCTGCAGTCGAAAGTTCTTTTTCTCCTCGGAAGGTTTCTAACTGAGTGAAATAACCTGGAAGTATCTAAGCGGCAGCCATGATAAGAGCTGTTTGAATTCTCTAAATGCTAAGGAAAGGTGCTTTTAATGCTTCCTTTCTTATCTCCTTTAGCAAAGGATACACTGGACCATCCTTTACCAAAGGAAAGGAGATCATGCCGTCCTACAATTCCCCGCGGCAGCAACATTTAAAGCGACCGTCAATAACATCCGCTCACATTGCTGTTTAATTGTACATTATGGATAAATTGAAAACATCCTTCTTAGGAGTTGTGATTTTGTTTTGGACAGGAATCCTTAGTTGAATAGTACAGCAGTGAGTTTGTAACTGTGCTCATGTTATATATGTTATAATTAAAGTTGCTTTAAAAAAAACTTGGTAACGGAGTGTAAACTGGCTACTTGTGAAACAATCCGGTCGTACACGTCATCTTAACTTCAGTCTCAACCTGCTAATCCACCTGTAAACAATGACCGGTGCACGGAGGAGGAAGTCTTCTGCTGGATATCCGTTTATACAGATATCTGCTGGCTACATCGAAACCCTAGAAATAATGTCCGTTGCCCCCAGAGGCTAAATCGTCGTCAGACAACAGTGTTTTTTATGTGCCGCAAAGACGACATTAAATTTACCACCTAATAGTTTTGAAATGTGTAAACATGTTGACTTTTACTTACCTGCCGTCCTTTTAAAAAACAATCTCATTATTTGTTTTAACTTTCCGTATAATAAAAGATTGTTTTATAAGAGCCACATTTGTGTTTACATTATTAAACTTGAACATTGTTATGTCTTTTCTCTGACGTATTGTAGATGGTGAATCAGGGCACCGCGGCGTACGCTGGTGGAGGTTTGATGAGAGACGTCAAGAACAAGGCCGTGCTCTGCAAGCCGCTCACGCTCACCAAGGCTACTTACTGCAAGCCACACATGCAGAGCAAACTTTTACAGACAGGTAATCAAAGCATCTTACTTTTCTTTTCTTTTTGGACACTTTGAATTAATCAGATATGTTGGTATAAGAGAAAGAGAGAGAGACAGGAAACATGGTCCTGCTGCCTAGCCTTCAAAGATCACTTCATGACTCATTAATACAGATACTGATTTGCGGATATAAAATGTTATGTTTCGGCATATCTGTGTCCACAGATGTAGACGATGGCGTGAAGAGGGAGTATATTCCTGTACCCATACCTGTACCTGTCTTCATCCCCATTCCCATGAATATGTATTCCCAGTTCACTCCTACTCCGGTCTCTCTGCCTGTACCGGTAAGACACGATGAACACGTGTGGGTTATTCATGCTAAAAGGGGGAAAAACTTCAAAGTTGTCTGATGACTAACCAACCAACTAACTGACCACGTCCCGTCCCGTCCCGTCCCGTCCCGTCCAGGTCCCCGTGCCTGTGTTCCTGCCCACCACCCTGCAGGGGGCGGAGCAGATCATCCAGACCCTCAACGAGCTGAAGAACAAGATGACCTCTTACCCTCTGGAGGCCGACCTGCTCTCTGTGGCTGACATCATCACAGACGACCAGAAGCCAGGTACGCTCACGCTCACGATTTACAAACAAAGCGGTCTTATATTAAGTTAACGTTGATTTAAATATGTCTCAGATACACATTTACTTTATGCATGAAGCCTCCAGTTCCGTGGATAACGATAAGTTTGCAAAACATCCTAACGGCGACTTCTAATGTGAAACGAACCTTCAATGTTCTGGTTACAAAATTTCAAATTTAACACAAGGTTAGATGTGAAGAAAGCTGCAGCAAGTGATGACGATGAGGACCTACCTGGCTGTGTGTTTCAGATGTGAAGCTGGTGAAGAGGGAGCGTGGAGGAGTGGAGGCCTCCAGCAGCAGCTCTGAGGAAGAAGAGAAGGAGGAGGAGGAGGAGGAGGTGGAGAAGCAGAAGGAGGAAGAGGAGCAGGAGGAGGAAGAGGTGGAAGAAAAGAAGGAGGTGAAGGAAGAGAAGCAGAAGGAGGAAGAGGAGCAGGAGGAGGAAGAGGTGGAAGAAAAGAAGGAGGTGACGGAAGAGAAGCAGAAGGAGGAAGAGGTAGAGAAGATGGAGGAGGTGGAGGAGAAGAAGGTGAAGGAGGAGGAGGACCAGTATGAGCCCGACCTGGATCTGGAGGCAGACTTCCCTCAAGGTAAAAACACCTACATGTAGTTCTAGACCTGTTGAGGACTGGCTAGTGAGGCAACGTCATTCAGAAAAAAATAACCATAATAATACCAATTAATAATAATTATAGTTTGACAGTATTTGGTATGAACAGGATCTGGATTTCAAAGCTTGACAGTCAGAATGAGAAGCATGTTTGTCTGCTGAAAGACTGAAACTCCTTCTCTCAGTCTGAGTGTATTTATCCTCCTCATTCATTCATTCATTCATTCATTCATTCATTTTTAGAGAAGCAGCACTTATGTAACATCTGACTTTTATTGTTTCCTTCTCAGACATCATTAATTAAAAAAAATTATTCAATATTAATAATTAGTTTTAAAAATAATAAAAAAAAATTAAATAAATAAAGACTAAAACTTGCTGCAGGTATATATGGATTTACAGTAACACTTTTATTTATTTATTTAATCTTTATTTAGATTAAAGTATTTTTTTCGAGGGAGACCTGGCCAAGATAGCGCGCTGTTACAGTGTTACACAATTTATAAAATAAAGCATGTTAAAAACAGACCAAAAATAGTACATGTTGCAAACAGACAAGGGACAACCGATACATAATACAAAATCCAGTTTGGGAATAGCAATTACACTTTTCAGTTACACCGGGTTTGTTTGTGTAATGCTCGTAAACATTTTGTCTGATCACTGTGTAACCTGGTTTGTCTGAATAATCGGGTCTCTGGAGTCCCATCCTGACTGGATTTATAGATTTTCAGCTTTTAATAAATAAGCCAGTAACTCACCAGATGTTATTTCCTGTCTCAGCCTCAGACCCTGTTCCAGTCCTGGAGGGAATGGACGAGGACATGGGCTTCTCTCTACCTCCAGTCCTGGCTGAGGAGTCGGAGGAGTCGGCACCTCAACCACAGCCCAGGAGACAAGTATGCACACACACAAACATACAAACACATGTAACAATCAGAAACGTTGTTCTGGTTTACTGTGTAGTAACTGTGTGTGTGTGTGTGTTTGTGTTTCAGGGGAACAAGAGACGGGCGGTGGAGGAGGGCTCAGATCTGGCCTCGTCTTCTTCCTCCCATCTAACAGACAGATGCTCAGAAGGACGGTCGCTACCTCTCAAAGCTCGCTACGGCATCAATGCCTGGAAACGCTGGGCGCTGTCTCCTTCTGACCAATCAGACGACGCCAAAGTAAAAGACCGCTCCAAACCAGGTGAGCTAAACCGGGTCATGAACTTACTGCCGTGGTTGATAGTAGATAGTAGAGTCTAGTATTAGAGAACATGTAGGATGTGTTTACTAACAGCGGTCTGTATCTGTTCCTCGTCTCCTGCAGCTCGGTCTAAAAGTAACCTGTTGTCGCTGAGTTCAGAGGAGCTGAACGTGGCTCTGTCCCGGTTTGTCAGGGAGGTGTGCCGGCCCAGCGGGGAGCGCTACTCTCCAGACAGCATCCTCTACCTCTGTCTGGGGATCCAGCAGGTTGGTACCAAGCCAGAGAATCAAAACCCTGGAACTAGAACCGCAGGGATCAGGGTCTAAATTAAGCTTCAGGGACATTTTCCAGGGCCCTTTTACCCTCAAAATAGACCCTGGTCGGGGGTAGTACTTTATGAAAGTACAGGTACTTTCAGGTGGAGTTTGCAGGGATGACCGTCACTGATTGGTCAAACACAAACACAGTGCCGCTGCTACAACCGTACAGCTTCATTCATAAAACAAGGAAGTACTCTAGTATCGATTTAGAACTATTTTAGAACGAGAGGAGAACATTTTTCTTTGTTTGATAACATTAAAAGTAAAGTTAGGCTCTACTTACGTTTATTTTTTCCAATGTGTTTTTTAGATGAAACAGGTGGTCACACTGAACTGCAATAATATTAATAATAATAATATTGAAGTTAATTTATATAGCACACATTAAAATACAGCGAAAATCTCAAGGTGTTTCACACAAAGGGTAAAACAATCACAATACAATGTTAAGTTAATTTACACAAGAAACATGCGATTAAAAGCGTCAAAATAGGATCAAATTATAAACAAATTATGTCCTGACATAAGTTAAAAGCAATTAAAAAATCATAGTAATTATAAAACCATAGGGGAAAGCTCAGAGGAACAGGTGAGTTCAAGATTAGATTACTAGATTAGAAAACTGCAGTGTGTTTACCTCTGTGACAACCAGCAAACCCTCGTCACATATCATGTTGCTTTTCATACGTCAGCGGACTGATTTGCCTAATATTTGCAGGTGGGTTTAAAGAACCTTTTAGTTCCTTGAAAAGTAGTACTGGGACTTAAATTACCAGGAACTTCTTGGTGGAAACCCGGCTAAAGTCTAATTAGTTATTGTTATTCCGCCTTTGTTTTAAGCTTGGAAAGAACACACCGAGGAACAGTGTGTGCTCAGTTTATACTTAAAAAACAACAAAAGAATGAGGCGTCCTGCTGGACAAAGGGGTTAAAGACGCTGACCATGTGATCGCCCCTTTGTTGCTTGTCCCTCCTTTTGTTTCCTCCCTCATTTCCTGTCACCTCTCCACTGCTGGTATAAAATAAAGAGAATATGCAATAAAAATACTTTAAAAAACAGATGTGAAAAAGAAGAAAGATCTCTGGTAATGTTAGCAGTGGTGTTGTCACAATACTAATTTTGTTGACTTTCACCATAAGTATCATGTTTCACCAACTTAAATAACTAATAATATAATAAAATAATAATAAACTTACAATAATACAAAATAACAGTTTAGATTGTAATAAAATATATAAATATTTGAATAAAAAGAATATCTATTTTAAATTAAAATATTTTGGTGCACTGACGATGACAGAATGGAAAATAATTTTAATGTTTATGAGTTTGTTTTTCAAGCTAAAGCAAAGCAAAAATGTCAGGGTGGTTTATTTGTTTAATAATATTCTTTAATTTATGTTGCTTCTGTCTCTCTTTTATTTTCTAATAATAGTGTCTTGTAAGCCTTTTTGGGCATATTAATTATACATGACACAATAACAATAAAAATCTAATAAAAAGTATTCACAAGAAGTATTTAAAAGAAGAATTATCAACTTTCCCTTTTTGTTCTATAAGAATTCCATCCAGTCCTTTTGGAGGTAGGAACTAAAGTTAGAGTGAGTGTTTCCAGGGGGACAGATATTCCTAGTGCATAGACTTCCTTCCTGCTCTCTCACATGTGAGGAGCAGCAGCAGAAGCAGCAGCATGGCTTCAGAGAAGAGCTCAGGACTGCCTACAGTCGTTCGGAGGGTGATTTTTCTGACAGAAAAGTGTAAGATTGATTTTATCTGTTTGTTGAAACTACAGTTTAGTAGATTTTAATGTTTTATGTGAAGTTTGATTAAGAAATTTAGATTTAAACACTTAAAAATGGCATGCTCCTTTCTGGGCCTTGCTGCTTTACTTCAATCCCTTTTTTAAAAATGTCTTTTAAATAAGTTTATTTGTGGGTTTTTGCAGAAGTGAGAACATTTTCTGTTCAGATCATTTTAGCAGAATGTGCAGATGTGTGTGTCCGGTGATTATAAACTCTTTTGCTGTTCACATTCTGATCAAACAGTGATGCTGATTTTAAATATGAGGACACCAATGTTCTGATCTCTGCAGATTGAAGCTTGTTATTTGTTTGTTTTTTTAATGTGAGTTTTTATGTGTTTGAAGCATCTTCATGCCAAAGGCCGGAAGGATGACCTGTTCAGTGACCCGTGTTACCAGCAGTTTGGAGAAGAGCTCAACAAGGTCCTGAAGGACTGGCAGCCCAGCGTGCTTCCTGATGGTGAGTCTCATACGACCATGTGCCCGGCAACAAATGACTCTTATAGTGTCGGATTTTCTTTACTAGATAAGTGAGTGACCACATTTTAAAACGGCACACAATCAGTTAATAATATCTGAACAACCACAATGCACACAAATATAACAAAAAATAAAATTCAGAGGTTAAATAGGATCTCAACCAACCCAGAGTTTGATAACTGTTAAGATCACAGTGTGAGTGTGTTGCTCGTTAGCACCACCTGCTGGCTGTTAGACTGTAGTTGATCAGTGTCCAATGATTATAACTCTTCTGCTGTTCACATCCTGATTGCTTGTGATTGCACCATACTATTATATATGAGGACACTGACAGCTGAAACTCATTTCATGTTCACACAACAAATACTGTATAGTCAGTAGTTTTGTCGTTTTTAAGATGCATCTGGGAGATGTAAACGGTGCATTTCTTTAATGATTGACATCCACTAAGGCATTCCAAATCGTTTTACAGATATTCTTACTCACAAAAAATATATAAATAAATACATTTAAAAAATATATATATATATAAATTAATTTTTAAAAAATAATACAAATTAAAGACTAAAACAGATTTTTTTTTTAAATAAAATACAAAATTTATAAATTGATTTTAATACCTATACATTTTTAAAAAAAGACTATAAATATTAAAATTTAACAAAATTAGAATAAAAATTGTTAAAGCTACATTAAAGTTAAAAATACACCATAAAAAACATAATGATATATTTGCATAAATGCATTTAAAAATAAATAAATCAAATAAAACAAAAACATATAAATTAAAAATAAAAAACAAATACATTTTTAAATAAATACTCAAAACATGAAAAACTAAAAATTGTAAAAGCTACATTAATGTAAAAAAATGTAGACATATTAAAATAGCAAAGTGAATAGTTGATCTGAAAGGAAACTATTTCCTCCCATCCCATAATCCTATCCCCGTCCCGCCAGTTGAACACGGTGTACTGACTAGGTTAGGTTTTAAGTCATGAATACATCAGATTTATCTTAGTTTAAATTTTCCAGGCTCTCTGTGGGGTCGCGTGGAGGAACAGAGTCTGTGGAGCAGCCGGCAGCTCGGCGAGCAGAGTCCGGCCGCTCTGCTGCGCTCGCTGGTCTACCTGAACACCAAATACTTCGGCCTGCGCACCGTGGAGCAGCACCTCCGCCTCTCCTTCGCCAACGTCTACGGCCCCGACACCGTCCATCCTGTCACCAAGGAGACCACCGTCTGCATCCGCGTGCCTTCCATCTCTCAGGACCACCACGGTGAGACCGCATGTTGAGACATTTATATCAGGTTTTTGATGTATTTATCAGATTACCTGCCTCTGCAAACACAAGCTGTTAGATTTAACACATCACATCTTGACTTATCTCAAAAATTATAAAGATTATAATTACAGTCCAACCTCAGGGAACGTTGTGTTCTAGTAGTCAGGTTTTCAGACCATTTAGTCTGGATGCTCTCCGTTCATTTTCACAGTTACAGCACAGTAGACAGAAGGATGTAAACTGACCACAGCGTGCAGAGATCAGCTGGCATCTGATTGTTTTTCTTTTAGCAAAAATATTCCGTCCAGTTCCTTCAATACGGACGCGGCTTCAACAGGAAGTTCCACATCAGCTGCAGCCGTCTTGGTTGTTCCCTTTATGGCCTTTGTCTCAAACGCGTCTCAAAATCTTCAAGCTCACAATCTCAGACACAGAATCTTGAAAATGTTTTTTATTATTTTGGTCCTTCAGTGCAAACAGAGTCGAGGAAGAGGAAGCGTACGTTGGAGGACGGCGATCAGGACTACGAACCAGACGACGACTCGGGAGGCTCCACCGTTCGTTGCCCGGTTAAGAAGCACGAGTGTCACCTGTACGACCTCTACAGATCCAAGTGGTGGGTTCACTTATCTTTACTGATGGTTTTATCCAGAGGAGCAAATTGTTTAGCGATTAACCACCCAGCCCTACTATTGACTAATCTATTGATTGTTAAACATTTAATTTATATGACAAAAAAGGGTGAAAAAAAGAGCAAACAACTGTCCCAAATATATTCAATTTACACTGATGGAAAATGGATGTAATCTAAACATTTGAGAAAATAGAACCAGTGAATGTTTTACATTTTTTTCTTAAATATTTTTTTTCTGTTGATGGAATAAATGGTTAAATTAATCTACTCATTTAGACTCATGTTTATCATTAATTAAAATCATTTATGATGTTTTAGATACTAGTAACATTTTCTGGAATCAAATAAAAAAATGTCTTGCACTGAACAAATATAAAAATTATATAAAAATTAAAAAGGCCAAAAACATAAAAATTGCAAAAGCTACATTAAAGTTAAAAATTAAAGATACACCAAGAAACCATGATAATGATATTTATATACACAGTTTGTAAACATACATACCTACATATATATACATTGTAGACATAAAAGTACAGTAGTATTTAATAATAAATAAAATAAAACAAAAAAATATAATTTAATTAAAAAAATAATACAGTTAAATAGCAATAAAAAAATTAAAAGACTAAAAATATAAAAATTTAACAAAAATAAAATAAAAATTGTAAAAGCTACTTTAAAGTTAAAAATGTAAAATACACCAAAGAAACCCTAATAATTATATATATGTGTACATTTAAAAATAAAGAAAAGAAAATAAAACAGAAAAAATATAAATTTATTTAAAAAAACAATACAAATAATAAAAAAAAATACACCAAACAAACCATAATAATGATATATATGCATATATATGCATCCTGTAAACATACACAAATATATACACACGTAGACATAAAAATAGCCAGGATGTTATGTTATGGGATGGGATGTTATGAAGTCCATTTAATTAGTTTTTATCTCTCTCTGGGGAATGTTTGTCTTCAGTTGCTCCATTTTGCATCCCTAACTCAATGAACAAGTGGGATTTATATATTTTTCTTGAGTCCTGTGATTAAAACTCTTTGCTGTTCACATCCTGAACTACAGTGTTGACTATTAAAAGATGAGGACTTAACAGAACATTTATGAACTTGTCAAAAGTTTAGAACAATAGATTCACACTTCTCTCTCTCTCTCTCTCTCCCCTACCTCCCCCTTTTGCCCTCCTTTAATCATATATTTCCTTCCTCTTCAATCCTTTATTTTCTCCATCTTCTCGCTATCTTCTCTTATCTCTTTCCCTTCACTTTTTTGCACTTCATTCTCTCTTCTTCTCCTCCTTTTCCCCTCCTCTCATCTGAAATACCTACTTTATCTATTTTTTCTTCTCATCGGCTCACTTTCTTTCCTTTACCTCCTTTTCTCTCCTCGCTTTACTTCTATCCTCCTCCTCCTCTCCTTCCCCCCTGCAGCCCGGCGTTGTTGCGGGAGCGTCTGGACGTCTTCTACGTTCAGCCGGATCCGGCCTGCGGTCCCGACGACCCGCTGTGGTTCAGCTCCACGCCGCTGGAGCGACAGATCCTGGAGAGCCTCCTCACCAGAGTCCTCCTGGTCAGGGACGTTTACACAGACAAACAACACCTGGAGGAAGACGAAGAGGAGGAGGACGGGGGTGAAGCGGTTGGAGGAGAGTAGCAGTCGCTTTGACTTCCGTTAGCAGAGCCCGAACAGTCAGCGGGGGAGGAGGAAGAAGAGGAGGGTAGCTAGTAGTGTGTGCGCTCCTCCCCCGTCTTCTTAACCCTCGTCATGTTTCCTCCTGGTGAGGGGCGTCCACAACAGAGGATGATGAAGAACAGCCCTGAACTTTTACTTCTGCTGGTAGATTTACAAACGGAGGAAGAGGAGGAGGACGGGCACAAATGAGTCCTTGCTGGGATAAATATGAGGAAGAGGTAAAGAAAGTGGAGACAAATCAGGTAGAAGACGGAGTGTGTTGACGGTTATCATCCCGGCGTAGCGTGTTTATAGAGATCAGACAAGCAGCTTAACGATATTTAAACTTTTAACAACTCAATCATGCTTCATAACCAGGAGGTCAAAGGGACGGGACGTCATCCAGTTATCATCTTCTACTCTAGGCTTCATGTCCTCCTCGCCATACATCACTCCGTGGAGGGAAAAGAGGGAGTGGAGAGATTTTTACAAAGAGTTAATAAGCAGAACCGCTACCCAGAGGAGGAGGAAGAGGAGGAGGAAGAGGGTAGTGCGAGGCTGATCTAAAAGAGTTGGCAGCTGGTAGGTTGAAATTCCATCTTCGATGCAATCAGTAGTTGCAGAAAAATAGAAACGCAAGTAGGTTTTTTGCAGCTAATCATGCAACTATAAGTGCTACTTTACATTTTAAAGGACGATTAAACACTAAATATTCGACACCAGAACAATGGAGTGCTCCAGGGATATTATTGTAGGCTAACCAGGAAGTTAGCATCGCCCTGGTTCCCTCCACAAAAAGCCAACGAGATTGTTCCATTGGGTTTTGGATTACTGCAGAAAATCAGCTCTCCATATAATAATAATCTTCACAAATGAACACCACTTTACACCACAGTCACATGAGCGCGAGTGAAAACAACTAGGCTGTAAAGGAAGACGAGTCGGCGCGATGACGTTTAGTAGTCTCATTTAGCCACTTGTTAGCAACCTCCTTTTTTAAGACACATAACCAAATATTTGTTAAACACAAATTATTACACGAGTAAAACGTTCGCTTCCGGTGGCGAAGCATCTTCGCATCGCGTTGGGTTCAACTTTGGTGACATTTTCAAAGTCGCAGCCTCAACCGATAGCAAACACACGTGTGTTGTTGACCCTGCTTGTATCGGGCCTTAAGGTCGTGACCTAATATGTATTTTGAAAGTGATGCCGTGTAGCACTCAGGATGAAAACCTCCAGACTTTCTGTTGCCTTTTTCCCTGCATAAAGATGGAATTTCTGACTTTCCAGCATGTCTTGAACGCAGCATAAAGACCTCTTCCTCCCAGTCAGGCCGACCTCCTGGTATCATCTCATATCTCATTAGAACTTGGGCTGCTTCCCATTTCCTTCCCATCATCCCCCTCACCGCTCTTCCTCTTGTCAGAACTGCTCTCAGGCGAAAACCCCGCCGGCACCACGGAGGACTCAGAGGAGTCGGGTCTGATCCCAGGACAGTTAAACCTCTCGCTGTGTGTGTGTGTGTGTGGCGCGGGTTTAAAGGCAACCCTACCGACATGCTGCGTTTCTTTATAGGACATTAGGGGGGAACCTCCATTCACGCCATGTAGCATTACGTGCATACTAAGCCCAGGTTGGGTCGCTCTTTGAAGTGTAAATATCTCTGGCGGTTATTTAGAGTCGACACGGAGAGAGAAACACCCACTGAAAAACCTTCAGCTTGAAACAAACCTCCCGAGAAGCCTTTTTTGTTTTTAAAGAAAAGACTGATTATTTATTTATCTCTTTATTAGTTTATCCTCTTTACGTTTATGGGTGCCATTTTCTTCTCAACATCTGCTGCAGTCCCTCGCCTCTCTCGTCCATTTAAAAAGGGTATTTGTGCAGGAACCTGCTTAAACATGAAGGACACGGATCATTCAGAGACTATTTTTCAACGTTTCCTTTATGCTTCCCCCCCCGTGTTTGTACATCTCCTTTTTAAACTTTAAAAACTGAGCACCTCTTCTTCCAAACTGTTTTAGAGTGCTAGCACTGCAGAGTTATACCGTAATAACCGATTGGTTGGACATTTTTTGTCTTCATGAGCTAAACATGTTTTACACTATCCGTTGTTTCTTTATTTTTTTATTTATGTGATTAAAGTCCCCTTTTTTTTACTTTTCATTTTTTTGAGTTTGCTTTCTGAATGTTTCAATAAATTTGGAGAAAGTGTCGTCATGTTTAAAATCACGTGAAAGATTATTGGAGGATTGTTTTTTTGTATTAGTTTTCATTTAAATATACACCCAAACAAAATGTACGTTTCCACAACCAGTGCTCAAAATATATAAGGAACGCCCTCCAGATGATGAATGAATGAAATTTCTCCTGACTGAAACTGGTTTAACTTTTTAACACTTCATTTTAGCTAAAGAGAGCAGGTGTTCCTGTTATTTTGTCCACTCCTTTGTGCATTTATGACAACATTTCAGGAACTAAAGGTTTTGTGGGTTTTGGAGGAAGAACCCTGGTCTGGATTTCTGACACCAGATCAGCGTCGCCGGCCCCAAAAACCTTTTTAAACTTTGGAAGTGAACCCCACCCCCACCCCACCCCCCGGATCGGAGGACCCTGGCTGATGTTTTTTCCCTGCTGGACTCGGAGGCGCTGACCGGACCTACAGCAGCCGCTGTGGCTGGACGTTAACGCCTCATGTGAATGTGCCTATCTGTATATACTGAAAGTGAGTGATTGTGAGTCTGATGCTATGTGTGTGGGCTGATCTGCTGATACGGTCATGTTAAATAAATGATTTCATTTTCTAACCAGACGACTTAACGCTGCTGTTTTTAATGTGCATGAAGGAAAAACGCCAAACATGGACGTTAAAGGGTCAGTTAGCTACTTTATGACCCTGCACCACTTTCATTTTAAGGTCTGAATCTCTATCTATCCCTGCAAATGCCCCTGTAGTGCAACACCATAAAAAAGAATAGATGTTTCGGTGGTTCCCGTCCAGACTGGAGGATGTCAGAAGTGTTTTTTACTCCACAGATTCACTCTCTGTTTAATCTGGTCAGCAGCAGTCTGCACAGCTCCGTCTCAGTTGTGTCTCACATTTATTTATGCTTCATAAATACGTGCGTATAAACGCGAGGTTGATGGCCATAAAATAACCAAACACTGAATAATATATTTATCCATATTTTGCTGAGCAGAGTTTGCTGTGGATCTTTATCCAGTCCTAATCAACCATAGCAACCAAAATACTTTTATACTTCTCATCTGGTGTTTGGCTGGCCCTCGCCCTGTTCTCGCCGCTGCGCATTGCGCCCTCTCCCTGTCGGGAAGGACGGGATTCCCGGCGTCTGCGGTGATGCCGGTACCCTGTCTCGTTTACCTACTTAAGCTGTGTGACATTTTGCATTCACAACCAGAATGGAAGTCCTCTGACTCCTCGATCAGTTGCTAGAACATCAGATTCAGCGCCATAATCGTGCTTGATTTGAATATATGTTTGTAATTTTGGTTTTAATGATATTTCTTTCAACCATTTTCCTTCAAATCTAGCAAGTAACTTTCTTCTAATTGTGTTCATGCTGCATGATAAATTACTACTATACATATATTGCAATTCAGCTTCCTCGAAAAATAGCATGAAGTCCTGCAGCCCCATGGAGCATTATTATGTGGATTACTCCAAAGAAAAACCTTCTTATTGATCCTGTATTGGGACATATTAAGCAAAACGATTCCACAGTCTTGGCGTTATTGAAGCAGGAATCCATCACAAGATTCAGCGGAGCTCCTTGGCAGAAGAATACTTGGTTTTGGTGTTTTTATGGGAGACTATCTGTGTCTTTATCTTTTAATGAAAGCAGATGTTTCACAGAAGATAAAACTTGGGAGTCGAGGCTGAGTTGAAGCAGATCACTTCCTGTCTCTCCCTATGGGGGGCGCTACGCCCTCGCTGTGAACCCCCCCTCCCCCGGTGGGACTGGCTGAGTGTTTCCTGATGTCCCAGTTTATCAGCCATCATCACCACCAGACGTGAAGTTCAACTATAACCCCCCCCTCCGTCATTAGCCGCAGGACGAGCCGCTGCTTTGTTGAGCTTCCGTGTGTCAGGACCACGTCTGACAAGAGGCTCGTCGTCTGCAGCCGGCTGTCATGCGGCGGGAGCCTCCTCCCATAAGCCCCTGCACACCACCAACCCCCCTTCCTCCCCAGCCTCGCCCTCTCACCCTCCACACACACACACACACACACACACACACACACAAGAAGCATGACATCTTTTAGAGGCTTTAAGGAAACTAACATTCCCTCCGTTTCACCTCTTTTAGTGGCGGTGGCCGGGCCGGAGGAACAAAACACGGTGACAAAAACCCCCAATTTTTTGAAGAGGCAAGCTCTTTTCTTTCTGTGCTGTCGGTCAGAGTTGGCCAGACTCCAGTAACTTGTCCCATTGATCTAAAGCTAAAACGGCCCTGTTGCGCCCACAGAGCCGGGCCCGGGCCCGCGAGGCAGCGGGGCGGGTGTAAAAACATTTTTTCACCCTCGTGGGGTTTTTTTTTGTTTGGGCTCAATCCCCAGCTCTTTCAGGGGGCATAAAGGAAG
The DNA here is from genome assembly GCF_015220745.1 of Sebastes umbrosus. Lineage (NCBI taxonomy): Eukaryota > Metazoa > Chordata > Actinopteri > Perciformes > Sebastidae > Sebastes > Sebastes umbrosus. The sequence goes on from NC_051281.1 coordinate 2,361,781, forward strand.
CGCTGTGGTCAGCAGGGTCATGTGGGCGAGGCCCGGGGGGCAGACTATAGGTGGCGATTAGGGCCTCTAATGTGCAACGAATCCTCTTCGAATCACATGATATGAACTAATGTCGCCATTTAATGATAAAACAACAGCGACTGGGAGGGAAGAGCCAGCGTGTGTGTGGGTGTGTGTGGGTGTGTGGGTGGGTGTGTGTGTACAGCTGCACAGAGGACAAGAGGGCAGGAATGGATGACAACTGCATTTCTCAGGTTGTGTGCCTCAACGTGTGGCGCGGGACCGGCTGAAGGACGGGAAACAGAGTAGCCGGGGCCGCTGGGATGTGGGTTAAAGAGCAGCAGCAACATGCTTCTGGTCCTGCAAAATGCACCACAAAGATCCACTTGTTTCTCGGATGTTGCAGAAGTTACGGCTTCTTGCAAACTGAGGATGACTGAGGATCTGGATTTTATTTTTAATGGACAACAACTGCACACACACACACGCACACACACACACACACACACACACACACACACACACCGTACACACACACATTAGCGGTGTAACCTTGGCTCTGGCTGGTGGTGAGGGAGAGTGGAGGGGGGGGCTCGGATTAAGTTAAATTTAGGACAGCCTGACCCTATCTAGTGAGCCACAGTGAAGCAGCGAGTGCAACAATCCCTTCAGCGCAGAGTCACCAAACTCAACTTTTTCCAAAACGCCCACCGGCTGACACATCACACACACACACACACACACACACACACACACACACACCAATCCTTTGAAGCCACGATCACGTTCCCGTCTCCCCAAATCTTCGACAGCAGCTTCCCTCCTCAAAAATAACACTTGCTCCACAAGTTGAAATCCAACCGTTTAAAACAGCTCTTAAAGGACCAGTGTGTAACATTTTGGGGGATCTATTAGCAGATATGTAATATAATATTCATAACTGTGTTTTCATTAGTGTATGATCACCTGACACTAAGAGTCATTGTGTTTTTGTTAGCTTAGAATGAGCCGTGTCCGCCATGTTTCTACAGTAGCCCAGAACGGACAAATCAAACTCTGTATCTGCCGGAGTCGATAACGTTACTTACTCCCGTCGTCGCCGCTCTCTCTCTCACTCTCTCTTGCTTCACCACTCACTTCCCACGTACACACACACACTCTGAGCATTGGCTCTGCTCCAGATGGCTCTAGAGAGGGACATTCACGTTTCCACGTCGGCCACCATAGCTCTCCAACACGCTTGACACACGGGATCGGCTTCAGTTGGTTGCAATCTGCAGCCTCACCGCTAGATACCGTCAGATCCTACACACTGCACCTTTAACAGGTTTGTTGATGATGTGAACTGTAGCTGTGACCTTTGGCCTCTAAAGCACAAAAGGGGTGTTGCAGAATACTTGAAGTAAAAAAACATCCAGTGATTTTATTATGCCTCTGCGCCGGCGGGGTCATCTGTCCGTCCGTCCCATTATCATGAACGTGATATCTAAGGAACGCCTGGAGGAAATTTCTTCAAATTTGGCACAAACGTCCATAACTCAATTCATATGCTGATGATTAAGGCTGTCCTCCACCAAAGAAATTCTTAGTCGACGAACACTCTTTTTATCGACTAATCGATTAGTTGATTTAATCAACAGATCTGTGAAACTGCATACAACTGCGAAATGGAAATTCTAGTTATAATTTCATTGATAGAAAACTGCTAAATGACATGCACCTCGTTGGGATGAAGAAAAAAAGTGCAATGCATGAGATCATCTTGAGAAGGAGCCAGAAATCCTGCACACTGTTGGTCACTTGTACTTATTTTATATTCACTTTATTTAGCTACTTTATAATGTCGGTTGGTACACTTTTGTCATGTAAGATTAATTTGATCAAACCACACTAACCCAGTATACATATATATATTAAAGGTCCCATATCGTGCTCATATTCAGGTTCATGCATGTATTTTGTGTTTCTACTAGAACACGTTTACATGCTGTAACGTTAAAAAAAAAACTTTATTTTCCTCATACTGTCTGTATGAATAGTATGGGTCCATGTGTACTTCCTGTCAGCTGATGACATTCACATACACTGCAACCAGGAATAAACTGGGACACATTTAGAATGTTTATGTTTAAATCTGCGTAAAGGGTCTAAATATTGTATATTTGTGACATCACAAATGGGCAGAAATCCTGACAGCTTGTTTCAAATGCAAAGTTTCTGAATACGGGCTGTGTGTATTTCCATGTGGACTGAGCGTTTCGATACTTTCACAGCATTTATATAGGACTTAAGCCTGCTTTATAATAAAAAAAAATGAAAATCACACTTTTTTATAATATGTCCCCTTTAACGTCTCCCATGAAGAGTCCACCAATCAGACCCCAGAACAGCATCCAGCTGTAAACAAACTACATTATCTTCACTAATAACTTAGGATGAACAAACTATATGATTAAAGAGAAAATTTCAGATATATTATATTTTATTTTGTATTTAATCTTTTTTTTAGCAGGAATATTATTAATTTATATTATGAAATATTACATATCTATTCATGCTTTAGTTAACCTGGAGATAACATGTATACCTTTTTTTTCTTTATATTGAGTTTGAGGACAGAGAGTCATGATGGATGTACTCTGGTGAAGTCAGCCAGGTGCATTGTGGGTGCTGTGTCCATACCTTGGCCTCACCTGTAGGTGTCCCCGCAGAGCTGACCTCTCCTCACATCAGTCAGTCATGATGCTGTCCCCCCCGTCTCTCTATGGACAGACAGTCAAAACAAGCCCCCCCACCCGCACACTGTACCACTGCTGCAACATTACATCATTTAAAGTGTTAACAACCACATAGTGTTTCTAAGAAGACACGTTTTTATTCAATGAATTCATTAAATCATCAAGGTTAATTCACTAGATTACATTTTATTTGACTTATTTTTATTTTATTTTTTGTGTCAAGTCATAGTCAAACAAAAACCTCCAAGCTCATGTCCTCTATTGAATTATTATGAATTATTTTTTATTGAATCTGTTTTTTTTTAATGAACTGAGAAGGAGTTTACATTCTTCTAATGACACACAAATTACATGACAGGTTTTAAAAAAGCAGATTTATTTTTATTAGGGTATGACATTTTGGTACCGATGGATTCATCAGGTTTTCTTGTTTCATATGATACCAGTATCTTCACTAGAAATTAGTGGCTTTGAAACAAATGCGTTAATTATTGCGTTAACTTTGACAGCCCTAGTAAAAACATAAAATGACCAATTAATAATAATGCCTTTTTATGCATAATAAAATAAATAATCAAGTGTTGCCATGGCCATGCTCTCAGCATGTTGTTTTTATTTATAAATGCAGTACCTGTGAGGGTTTCTGGATCAATATCTGTCATTGTTTTGTGTTGTTAATTGATTTCTAATAATAAATATATACATACATTTTGCATAAAGCAGCATATTTGTCCACTCCCATGTTGATAAGAGGATTAAATACTTGACAAATCTCCCTTTAAGATACATTTTGAACAGATAAAAAATGTATTTACGATTAATCGAGTAGTGAATGTTGAGACGGTATCAAGATCATCATGTAGGGGAAATTATTTACAGAAAATTTTGATTGAACTGGCGGAAATATTATTGTTTTTTGGTGGCTGAAAACAAATTATAAGGAAGTTAGAGTTGTATGACCTCAGTGTTTATGAAATCCTTACGATGGCACGGGATGAAAGGAAAAGATTCTGACTACTTTCGTAAAGATCTTTGAGGTTGCATGATGTGATCTCGCCGTCAGAAGTTTTAACAGTCCGCTACCAAACTAGAAAAGTTTCTGTCAAACAAACCAACATGTTTCCATGAGCCAGCGGTCAGGCCTCCCAGAAACAAATTCATCACACTCCTGAAATACATAAAGGGGGCCTGAGGTATTTGTGCTGTGGGCTGAGTGTGAATTTGTTAGGTGATTAAAGGCTAAATATAGCCCTCCTGTCTGCTCCGAGCTGCAGACCGGTGACTCAGTGAGCAGACCTCTCTCTGTAGTAGATGCTTCTCCACCAACGAGGCCGAGAGAGAGAGAGAGAGAGAGAGAGAGAGAGGCCTAACGGGGGCCAAAATGGATAAAAAACCACCACTGGAACCACGTCATGACCTTGAGACGCAATGCCTTTACTTCCATAATGGGTTAACATGTTATATTGTTAAATTCTTATCAATTAATTACCAATTTGTGATGAATTTATGTAGATTCACACAAGGTAAATGTAGACACAAAAATAAATCTGTAAACTGAAATGACAGTAAATCTCAAAACAAAAATTTAACTCCAAGATTTCCAAGATTTTTTTTTTGTTGTTTTTAAATGAAAGTTTAAATTAGTTTTAAATCATCCAGGAAAAGCTGCAGCTTTTGTAGTCAAGTTTAAGATTTCTACAAAAAATGACTTTAAAAGTGGATTTAATGCTGTTTAACTCAAAGCCCCAGCTGTCAGACACAAAAGCAGTGTAACAATTAATAATTAAATAGAATATAAATTAGTCCAATGATGTGATCTGTGGATTAATTATGTGGGGTAAAATGTGGAAGTGTAGTATTTTGATCCCTTTAATTTACATTTATTGACCGATGTTTAGTAAATAACTAAAAAAAAAGTTTTTTGACATACTATACTATGACTTTTTTATAACATACTATTAAAATTGTTTGTAGTAATAATAATAATAATAATAATAATAATAATTATTATTATTATTATCATCAATATTAATTATAATAATAATTTATCTTTTAAATATTTTTTTATTTTTATTATTACTATCATTATTATTATTATTATTATTATTATTATTATTATTATATTATAATACTAAGAAAAAAAAGAATAATATAATAATTATATAATAATATGAAGAAAACCAGCAAATAAAAATATTTAAGTAACTGGAAACAGTGAATTTTGTTATTTTTCTTGAAGAAATAATTAATAATTAACCAATTCATTATTTTTCTTTAGATTGACTTATCATTTTAGCCCCAAAGCAAAGTAATTAACTACTAATCTATAAAAATTACACTCTGCTCTTTATTGTTTGGCTAACTACACTTGCAGTATTGGTTACCATGACGACATTTCCCAGTTAAAAGAGAGCCAGTTTTCTGAATTAAGTAAGGAAAACTTTTACTTTCAAAAAAAAAAAATATTGGTGGTTTTCTCTCCTGATTCAACAAAGTTTTTTTTTTTTTTTAATTTTCCAAAATATTTTGATATTGTGAATCAAAGAAATGAATAATTGATAATAATGGGTAGAACATGTCCCTGTAAATCAGTGTGTCCCTGCAGTGGAAACAGACCGCTGACTGAGTGACGGGTCGAGGCCTCCAGTCAGTCGTGCCAACAGATCAACTATCTCCCTTCACTCCTCAGCCACTGGACCCAAGAGCCCGGCACTCATGTTCTGTACTCTGTTGTTAGACTCAGTGCCAAATATCCAGAGCAAAGTCATCCTTCCAAATCCTCATGCTGTTTCATCTCATTTATCTATTCAATATTTAGTGTCTGTTCATCCAAGCAGCTTTTCTCTCATCAAACATAAAGACAAAAAACAAAACAGTCATAACACAAAAACATAAATGTAGATTTGGTAAAGGATATCAAACATAGGCTAGTTAATCCTGCAACGATGCTTTGATTGATATTAAAGGACAACTACTGACTTTACTGCGTTTAGACAGTGAAAAAGACCCAAAGAGAATACATTTAAAGGTCCCATATCGTGCTCATTTTCAGGTTCATACTTGTATTTTGTGTTTCTACTTGAACATGTTTACATGCTGTAATGTTAAAAAAACACATTATTTTCATCACACTGTCTGCCTGAATATACCTGTATTTACTCTCTGTTGTAAACGCTCCGTTTTAGTGCATTTCAATGGAAATGCGTTGCTAGGCAACAGTTTGGGTCCATGTTTAGTTCCTGTCAGCTGATGTTATTCACATACACTACAACAGGAAATAAACTGGGACACATTTAGAATGTTTACGTTTAAAACCGCGTAATGGTCTAAATTTTGTATATTTGTGGCATCACAAATGGACAGAAATCCTAACGGCTTGTTTCAAACGCGCAATTTCTGAATACGGGCTGCTGTGTATTTCTCTGTATATTGAGCGTTTTGATTGTTTAACAGTATTTATTAAAGCACTTAAACCTGCTTTATAATATAAAAGACATGAAAATCTCACTTTTTACAATATTTTACAATATGGGACCTTTAAACCTGCCTCAGTCAATAAATTTGATATTGACATCAAAATAAAATGTTAAAGCCTAGAAATGCTTTTAGTGCCACGATCATGGAGACCAACTCACCAAACAAGCTTTTCCAAACTTTTTAGCCTCCTTTAGCTCATTGTTTTGTTTAATTTACAGCTCAGAAATGTACGGTGTGGTTCATTTTAAACCCCCGAAAGCCAAAAAAAGGCTTTGATAACTGTAGCTAGCTATAGCTGCCAAGCACCAAAAGCACGCGGGTTAAAGTAGTTAAGCTTGTTTTGATGTTTTATTTGTCCCCTGGTGGCTAAAAATATATTAACACAGCTTTAAAGGTTTGAGGACACTCCTCCTCCTCCATGATGATTAAACACACCTGAGTCTGTTTAATCCTCCTCCATGATGATTGAACACACCTGAGTCTGTTTAATACCTGTGGAGCTGTTTGTTGTCTCTCAACACCCTGAAGAAGACTGTCATGTCGAAAGGTTGGTAAATTATTTAATCATTCTACACTAGCAATATTAGCTAACATTAGACATGAATGTTCACAGAATTAGTTTTTCTTTTTGTTTGTTTGTTTGGTTTTTAATTTCAAACATTTACTGTCTTTACAGGTTATCTGATTTTGTAAACAGTCAGCTAATTTAGCTTTCACAGTAACATTAGCTGGTGTGCATATGATGCTAAAATACAGTGTCAGATTTGCTTCACTCACTAACCAATAAAACAATGATGATCTATTGAGTGGCTGGTGGATTTTGGGATCCACCAGCCACAGTGGCATGTGGACAAAACAAGTTAATTTCCAACACTGCCCACCGAATGTGCAGTTTATTTCATTTTAGCTGGCAAAAGTTAGTCAAGAAATAGCTCAACATTTTTGTTTTTACATTTCCGTTCATGTATGGGTTAAAGGGACTATTTGTAACTTTCAGAAATGTCTTGTTAACAGCGACACCTGTGGCCGTTAAGTCAATGAAAGTCAACGTCAGGCTTGCGCTTGTGCTCGCTCTACATAGACATGAACGAGCATCGCTCAACACAGTGAGGAGACACACGTCAGCTAAAACCACAATATCACTCTATATTTCAGCTGCTTGGCAGTAATGTTAGCTGACCAGACGAAGGTCTCTCCATGAATCACTGCTGATCCTAGTGTTGGCTTTTCCTGCTTCAGCCTCCCGACCGCGGCCGGAGGGAACGGGAGATGCCAGAGTTTTGGTCTGAGACGATAACGTTTCTCTCTGCGGAGCCCCGTCACTTCACAAGACACGGGAAACCTCTGTTGGTCTGGAGGAGCTGCAGCAGTTATTTCTGCACAAACGTCCACTGAACATTCACTAGATATTCTCAGAGCTAAACTAACTCTTTTGCAGTGTGGAGTGAGCGCGCGTGCACATGAGAGGTGGAGAGAGACAGCAAGAACGCGAGCGGTGTGAGTGAAGGCAAGCAGGCAGAGGAGCAGACTCCGGCCACACGCAAGCGGTACATTTATGCGTGTAAAAAGTTACAAACAGTCCCTTTAAATAGATAAGATACAACCTAAAGTAGTCTGTTTAAGAGGTGCTGGATTCTTTCCACCTTTTCACTATGTCTTTATGCTTCGCTCGGCTAAACACCTTTGCATGAGATCTGACTCTTTAATAGAAATCAAAAATGCATATTTGCTAAAATGTGTATTCCTTTACAATGGCCCTAAAAAACCTTCGGAGTATACTCTAACATTTAGTTAGTCCACGTATTTCTCTTTGTACGTATAGTCTGTTTTATCCGTTGCCCAAAGAACAAAACAAACCTTCCCAGCAGCTGTACATTTCACCCACCTCCATCATGTATTACACAGTGTTATTAAATGATCACTCAGCTCCAGCCTCAGTTTGTGATAGATGTTTGACTCTCAGGTGCAAGACTGACACGCCCGTCTTATTTTAATTATTCCTGGATGTGGTTCCGAAGTGGGCCTGGCTGTGTGTTTGTGAGTGAGTGTCTCTGGCTCAGCCTCACATTCTGGCGTTCGCTGTTGGAATGCAGAGCGAGGGAGTGAGCGGTGGCGAGGTCGGGGGTCAAAGAGTCTACAAAGAGAGCAATGACGAAGACACTCAGAGGCTCTCCTGATGCTGATCTGGGCAGCACAGAACCTGAAGAGCAAACAGGAAGTCAGCAGTTTGAATTATCAAGAACTACATGCTACACAGATCTGATCGTCTTCTACCCAGATCTGATCGTCTTCTACCCAGATCTGACTCAGCTTAATACAAAATATAATTAACAAATACATTATGATGTATTATTATGGATATATATATATATATATATATATATATATATAAGACTTGACTGCTACCCGGCAATGTATATAGTCAAAAATTTGCCCCACAGCTTCAACATTAAAGTAATATACATATTGTAAGGCATCAGTATTATGTAAGGGGTAATGTACAGCGAGCCGGTAATTGTTGTGAAATAAACCCTGACAGGGTTCCACAACAATGACCCGTAGCTGTACGTTATCCCGCTTATTACACGGCTACTTACTTCAGAAATCAATAATTTGTCACAAAAAACGGTCCGCCGAAGTCCGACATCAGAACTGCGCCCATAGCAACGGTCTGTTATACATAGCAATGGTCTGCTATACATAGCAACGGTCTGTTAGACATAGCAACGGTCTGTTATCCATAGCAACGGTCTGTTATCCATAGCAACGGTCTGTTATAAAGAAATAATAGACCGTAGAACGCCGTGATTGACCAATCAGAATCGAGTATTCAACAAAGCCACGTAATAAAATCTAATAATATAATGTACGTTATTCTGAAAAGGGCCATTCTGCATAATTAGTACTTTTACGTTGTTTTTAAGTATATTTTGATAACAGTATTTTGTACTTTTACTTAAGTAGTATTTCTACACTGTGGTATTAGTACTTCTTCCACACCCGCAACTCAAGCTGCATGTCTTTCAGGACCATTGAAATAACATGGTGTTTGAACAATTTCCTTTAAGCTGAGACCTAAAATGTGATTCTCATTTATTAATTACTGTCTGAATGCTTTTTGCTCAGGACAAGTCAAGGTCAAGTCAAGGTGTTTAGGACTCAAGTCTTCACTCTGCGTCGACGTGTGCGGGATCGATGAATTTCATAAAGCCAAAGTGAAAGCAAGAACAACAAAATATGGTACAAAAAATTTATTTAGTAACAGTTTTGTAAACATTTGAGGTAAATGAACATTTACATCAACTTGTTCTTACAAAAGAATCATTCATACACAAGGCACTTCTCTTGTTTTAAGACAGCATTGAAAACAGGTTGCTGTTCTGAGCATCGTGAGATGGTTCCTGTACTCCCTGACGAGCCAGAGAAATCATGCTCTGCATGAAACGTAAGAGGAGAGAGTTATGGAGGAGTCACGGGGGACGACGGGCTTGGAACACAACATCCTGTCAGGGCTTTCGTATGCGGGGTGAGGGAAGGGCCAGCTACCCAGCTAACATCGTCTCAACAGTGGCGTCGTCCGATACGTCCAGTCTGTGAGAACATACTGAGTGAACACAGAAAAATACCCCAACTGGTTTTTCTCTCTCGCGCTTTTTTATCTTTTTTTAAATCTTCAAACTCATCTGAGCTCGAGATAAATAAATTAGTACTGCCTTTTCTGCGTTATAATTTTAAGACATTTTTATTCCTTTGAGGATCATAGAGATTGGCAGTTTTCTCGTCACGCTCGCTCTCACTCTCTCTCTCTTTCTTTCTCTCTCTCGCTCTCTCTCTCTCTCTCTACTACTACCAATATTATCATTGTAAAACAGCAATTTTTCTTTTCCTAAATGTGCAAATCTTTATCAACTACCAAAATGTAAACTTTTTAGGGATCAAAAACAAATGCGGATAACGTTTTTTTTGTCATTTTGAACAAGAAACATGGATTGGGAAAGGCTGCTTTTACTTAATGCGTAGTTGTGTAGGTGTTTATTCTCCTCTCTGTGTTTCTGTTTGCACTAAATGTAAGTAGAGTATGAGACGTTATACCTTTATGGGTACAGATACTCTTACACCATACAGTACCATCATTTTGTAACCCCCGCCCCTCCTAAAAATAAAATAAAAATAAACAGCGGGTACCACTTTTGCTCTTACTCTGGTGTATTAACCTGCACATTAACTGCTGGAAAAGTATTGTTCCTATTGCATATTGTGCACAAACATATTAGTACTTAATCGTGTTGTTCTGCCCCGTGAGTGCAATATGTCCGATGCAGATTATTGAGTTTTCACACAGTCTTACTGTGCACTTTAAAACTGCAGCGGAGGTGAACTCACAGGATAAAACCGTGGATTAAGGTTGCTGTAAAGTGAGTGCCTGGGGTTGTGAATGAACCAAACAGCACAATAACACAACAGAGACAGAGGACTGTGGGCTGCTGATGAATTCAGTTAAAAGTTTGGGTTTCTAAAGATCTCTAAGAATCAAGATGAACACAACAAAATAGAAGCCGTCGAGGTCGACTGCACCGTTTGGCGTTTTTTGATACTCGCAAACGCCAAGTCTTGGTTTTTTTTTTTTAATCGTTTCGCAATCACAAACTGACTACTACAAGTATGCAATTTATGAGTCAAATTCAATTTAAAAAAATAGCACTTTTCAGAATAAAACCAATGAAGAAGCACGTGAAATGTGTGACGGTGAAAACTATTTAAAGTTGCTCTCAAACTTTTAGGTGTGATGATTTAAAAAGGGGTATTGTTAGTTTGAGGGCAAAAAATATCTGCCAACTTTCTAACTAAAACAAGTCGAACCAAAGAGCTTTTTATCTGAATGAACAAGGAGAATATTGTTATTCTTTATATCAGATGGTGGCTGCCGTGTATTTGCATAATATCTTCAAGATTCTTTGAAGGCAATATCTTGTGATTTGTGCAGTTAATGGAGAGCGTTTCTCTTTTCAGACATGTTGATTGAAGGCGACGCTGACGGAGGCAGGTAGTAAAGGACTCTAACAGCATGGTGGGAACGTTTCGATTTACAATGCAGTGCTCGTAGAGACCCAGGTGCATTCTGGGCATCACAGGGGATGACTTCTACCAGCAAATCAGTCCATTACTATCCATTCCATCTCAATTTGCTGCAATGGATCATGGGTAACAACCAAGCTTTGCCATGCAAATCTGTCAGTGAATCGGTGAGTTGTAGGGTTGCACATGCTGGCATGCACAACTACAAGGAACACATGTAATGTTTGTTGATGAAATTTCTTCTTCTTAACACAACAGGTGTTTTGTTTGGTAAAATTCAGGAAGTGCTGCAACAAAAAAGACCTTCCAGGTCAAAGGACAAACGCTGGAACAAGCTGTCGACATGTAGTGCGACACGTGTGCCGATAAAAACAAGATATATGTGGGAATTGTCTGGCGACGCGTCGAATAAGTGATCTGTACAACAATGCCAGCTACCTGTGCTTCCTCCAGGAAAAAAATAAATAAATAAAATATCCAGTTTTGACAAATGATCATTTTCATTTGTAGTAATTTAGTCCTTTTAGGCTCAACAAAAAGAAGAAAAACATCATGAGATCTTCCCCCCAAAACCAAACACGTTTGTCCATTTTGATGCAAAATTATGACATCACAATGTCCTTCGCTCCGTCCACCGCTTGTGAGCAGAGCCTTCTGGCTTCGTAGCACTGCATGATCACATTTTGTGTGCATAAATTAAGACCATCCAAAAAACAACAAACCTTGCCTCAACTACTCTGCAACTCACCGATTGCACTAAATCAACGACTGCTGCCGATCAAGTCATTTCACATTTGCCTAAACCTCTCTTGTCACCTAGCCTTCTTTTTTATTTAATTTTTTATTGCTTTATGCATGTGTGAGATTTCTTTTTGTCTGAGGATCACTGTGTTTGGGGGGTGGGGTTTTGTGGCAGCAGGGTGTTGGTCAGGGAGGGTTTAGGGACATGAAAGGGCTGAAGAGATTCAGACAGCCAGGTCGCTCGGCCTGGCCCTGATGCTGCTGCTCTTGCTGGCCCGACTGAGCCGCCGAGGGTCTGTGCTGACCGTTACTGGAGGCTCGTGCATCTCCACGGTGGTGGTGGTGACATGGCCTTCCTCCTGCTCGCTCTTCCCCCCGCTCCAGCTGCCTGCGTTGGACGCAGCGCCGCGGCTGCTGCTTCTGCCGCTGCTGGAGGCGGCAGTGGCGGTCGAGTTGGTGTTGTTGGTGTTACTGGTGGTGTTGCTGGGCAGAGGGAGCAGCGCAGCGTCGACAGGCCGCTGCTCCTTGTCAGTGCTAGTGGAGGAAGAGGAGGATGGGGAGGGGGAGGTGGCCTTCATCTCCCGAGTCTGCTGCTCGGTGGCCAGGTTGGCCCAGTTCTGCTGCGTGGCCAGCCTGTGGTTGTTGTTGTTGCTGATGTAGTAGTGGGACGAGGGGGAGGGCTGGCGTAGCGACTCCTCCTGCTGGAGTTCGTCCATCTTGAACTCCGCCGCCGAGGGCACGGCCGCCGCCCCCATGGGCGGCAGGAACGCCCCGCTGCCCGCCGTCACATCCGTGTAGTTAGGAGGGTAGCTGAGGCTGGATGGGGCAGTTCTGGAGGCCGAGGCCAAGCACTCGGGCTCTGCAATGTTGACGCGGCGCAGCGACTCGCGGTCGGGGGCACCCTCATTTCTCATGCCCTGTTTAACTTTCTTCCATCCGAGGTGATAGATCTCTAACAAATTCAGCAAAAGAGACACGCAAGCCACCACAAGCATAAATATAATAAAAATAGTCTTTTCAGTGGGCCTCGATATGAAGCAGTCAACGGTGTTGGGGCAGGGCCAACGTGCACACTTGTACAGGGGCCTCAGCTGGAAGCCATAGAGGAAATACTGGCCCAAAATGAATCCCACTTCAAACAGGGTCTTGAAAATAATGTTGAACACATAGGTACGCAGCAACGCGCCTCTGATACGGATTTTGCCGTGCTCGTCCCTGATTGGCCGTTTCTCCTTCTTGCCGCCGCCGCCTCCTCCTCCTCCTCCAGCTCCTCCACCATTTCTATAAAGGAGTTCTTTCTCCTCTTGGAACCTGTTCGCTTTGCGCATCTCCTCCTCCTTCTCTTTCCGCTTCTCCTCCATGCGGACGATGTGTAGCACGTGGCCCAGGTAGATGAGGGTCGGCGTGGACACGAAGATAATCTGCAGCACCCAGAAGCGGATGTGCGAGATGGGGAAGGCCTCGTCGTAGCAGACATTCTCGCAACCGGGCTGCTGGGTGTTGCAGGTGAAGTCGGACTGCTCATCGCCCCAGACCTCTTCGGCCGCCGCCCCCAGCACCAGGATCCTGAAGATGAAGAGGACAGTCAGCCAGACTTTGCCGATGACCGTTGAGTGCTCCTGAGCGTTCTCCAACAGCCGCCCCAGAAAGCTCCAGTCGCCCATGCTTCAAGATTTCTAGCCTATGGAGAAAGTACAGGCTGGAGTGGACAAAGAAAGGGGGGAGGATGGCAAAACAAAAAAGAAAGTTAAAGAAATGAATCTGTACTGAAAGTTGGTCTGAACATTTTATCATGTTGAGGCCTCACCCCGACGTTAAACACTCGACACATACGAACACACAGGAAGACACACGGAGGAGAGCGGAGGCGTCGACTACACTCCGACATATTTCTCTTTTTCATAAAAACGCTACGAAGATCTTTACGAAAACCGCCAACGTAGACGTCGGATATATGAATCGAAACGCGGCATTCGCTTCAAACACAGACGCTTTTTCAGCAGCTCTGTATACTGTATAGGCCACCTGTTTGACTGAACCCTGGTTCACTCTCCCTTTCTCTCTCCCTCTCTCTCTCTCTCTCTCTCTATGTCAGGCCTGTCTCTCTCTCTCACCTGCTCGCTCCACTGCCCAGCAGGCATGTGCTGAGATCAACATTATAATGTTCGAAAACAGCGTTTAGCAGAGATGGGGCTCTGGTGTGGCACATGCACACACACACACACACACACACACACAGAAACAAATACTCACATGCACGCCACCCTCCCTTCGTCTGTCGACTGTAACACTAAAGCCACAGGGATCAAACAGTTTTACTGTAATTACAAAAGATAATAATGTAATAGTGTGACGAGTTTAAGGCATAAACTGTTTTTAAGTTTCAAAAACTCTGAGTGGAGATTTGAAAAGACTTGTTATTGTCATTATCGATTCATCTTTCATTTTTTATTTTATTAATTTAATTATTCAGACTTTAAAATGTCATAAAAATCCAAGTTGATGTCTTCAAATAGTTTTTTTTTGTTCAAACAATCCCAAATATATTTAAAAAAACAATATAAAATAGAGAAAATGAGCATCGTCACATTTGGAAAGCTGAAACCAGAGGAACTTTGGTGATTTTGCTTAATAAATTACTTGATTCGTTGAATTATTCAGATTTCGAAAATGTCAGAAAAATCCAGGTTGTGGTGTTGAATAGTTTGTTTTGTTCAAATAATCCCAAATATATTAAAAAACAATTATATAAAACAGAGAAAATTAGGATATCCGCAAATTTTTAAAAGCCGAAATCAGAGGATGTTTGGCTATTTTGCTTAATAAATGACTTAATTATTCGATTACACAAAGTTGTGTCAATTAATTTTTTGTTAACTGTCTCATCCTCCTAGCATTGCATTTAAGTTTATACCTGCCATTTAAAACAAGATCTTCAAACTACATTTGATGCAGATATCTTCTGTCTTCTTCTGGGATAGACGAGTATTATTCTTATTCTTATTCTTTACATATTTTAGACAGTATTATGCACATGAAACAAACACTATTCATACAACAAATTCAACACACACGAGCACAGGAGAAACTTACTAAAATATTCTTGTATTAAAGGTAATAAATCCATCGACTAGGGTTCACAATATGTATGACACCTGGAAGAGAAAACACATTATTAATTTCCTTTCTTTCAGACTTTGGATCAAATGATTAGCAGATTAAAAACAATCTGTAAAAAGTTGCATGTTTTTGATCAATAATTAAAATAGATCCAGATTAGAAACATGTTTCATCAGTTTCCATATGAAACTCCAGATATAAACATTGGTAATAAGTGCTATAATAATGGTATAAGTTTGGGTTGACACTGCAGCATTTAAATTCAGAGAGAGTCAGAAAGTCGAGCACCATTTGACTTTATGATGACTTAATTACACTGTAAATAATTTGCTGTTAATTTATAGCAGGATTTCAAACCTGTTAATCCTGAATACCTATTAAATGATGCTAATTTTTTTAACTGAACTATAATGCATTCTTAAAAAACAGCACTTTACTGCTGATCAACTGTCTAAAGTATCATCAGTAACAGTTTCATGCAGTATTTTTTTAATTCTGGGACCTGATCTGCACATGTGAGGCTTGTACATTGTACATGATTGTAAAATCAGTGAATTAGCTTTATTGTTCTTCACTCACATGTTGTTCTGGTTTGCATTCTGTGCTTGTAGCAGCTAGAGACACACATGTTGGGAACAACAAGTCTATTATAGCCTTTTCCCTAACAAGTGCCTTTAATTGTATTTAGTGTGACTATTCCTATGTCTGTAACCTGCTAAGTCTATTCATCTATAGGCAAAAAATAATGTTTATTAAAATGTATGTAACACATAAATAGTGCATTAAAACAAATCAGTAAGATAATGTAAAAGAAAGATGAAAAAAACAGCTATATAATGTATCTTTAAACAGTAAATTAACTGTAAAATACTGTGACATAAAAAAAACCCAGTATTTTTCATTAACAGTACAAAGCTGTAAATGTCAGTGACATTATAATAATGTTAATTTTACAGTAACATAAAGGCAACCCTGCTGCCAGTTCTTTACTCTTATTTTACTGGGAAATTCACCTGTAGGCCCATAAAATAATATTTTCCATTCTAATAATAAAAACACTGATGTATGTGTTTACTAACCCTAATATAAATATTAATATATTTTTAATATTTGACCTTTTTTAATAATAATAAAAACACTGAGTGTTTCCAGGGAAAACTATTTGGGGTTATAATATGGTGACAGTTATAAACACTGCACTAAATGTGTACTTGTGTTTCCACATTATGACAAAATATATGGTGACAATTTTTTATTTTTTTTGTAATATAAAATGCAACATAGATTACAAATATTTTTCAATATTTGACCTTTTTCCATTCTAATAATAATAAAAACACTGATGTTTACTGTTTGCATTTAAACACTAAAACATTGCTCCTTTCATGTTGCACCTTTTAGTGGTAAATCAATTTTCTCTCAGTTCCAAACAGGAATTTGAGGCATTTCTGTAACAGACAGAGGTTGAAACACAAAGCCAAACCTGCTGCCAGGCTGACAATACAGACTGTGCCAGAGTGCCCAGACTCCCTTTAAGCTTTGTGAGGCTTTTGTGTGTCTCTCTTCTTGTTTAGTACAAACTGAAGCAACTCTTTTTAATTACCTGATCACATCCTTCATGCAAATCCATCTGCCATCATTGGTGCCATCGTTTGAGTGCGTTGAAAAGCTGCTGCAGAGACCTGAAACCCAAAAACCTGTCTTCTCTCTGTCAGCACAACAACTCTTTTAAAATGCTGCTTCTTAAACTTATTCATGCACAAACTTCTCCAGTCTTGTCTGGCTTTGTTTGTCTCCAACTTTGCGCGTAAAAGTGAAAGTGTTTCTCCTGTTGTTGTAGTTAGTTTTTGGAGTCAGCAGGGAGTCTTTGGAGATGGAGCTGCTCGGTTAACTCGGTGGTTAAACGGAGCTGCCTCCCGTTTCCAGCCATGTCTGGACTGTCACATTGTGTGACCATGCATGAGTGAATCCACAGAGTCATCAGGCTGTCGGTGTCACACCACGCCCCCCTGCAAACCTCCAACCTCTCTCTCCAAAAAAACAAAAAACCTGTGCGTAAAATGTGCGCAAATGTTGCCACAAAACTTTTACGCGCAATTTGATCCAAAACCTGAACATGCTCTGAACATTTAACCCTCAAACTCTTCAAACTCCAGCAACAATCAGTCTATAATTTAACAATTATAATAGCTATTAGCTTTAATTTAAAGGTCCCATATTATAAAAAAGTGAGTTTCTTTTTATTATAAAGCAGGCTTAAAGAGACTGTTTGTAACTTTCAGAAATGCTTGTTAACAGCAACACCTGTGGCTGTTAAGTCAATGAAAGTCAGCGTCCTGTTGCTCGCGCTTGCTCGCTCTACATAGACATGAACGAGCATCGCTCAAAACAGTGAGGAGACACATGTCAGCTAAAAGCACAATATCACTCTATATTTCAGCTGCTTGGCAGTAATGTTAGCTGACCAGACGAAGGTCTCTCCATGAATCAATGCTGATCCTAGTGTTGGCTTTTCCTCCGGGGCTGAAGCAGGAAAAGAAACGTTATCGTCTCCAACCGGGTGCCCGAGGGAGACACCGGCACCCGGTCAGAGACGATAACGTTTCTCTCTGCGGAGCCCCGTCACTTCACAAGACACGGGAAACCTCTGTTGGTCTGGAGGAGCTGCAGCAGTTATTTTTGCACAAACGTCCACTGTACATTCACTAGATATTCTCAGAGCTAAACTAACTCTTCTGCAGTGTGGAGTGTGCGCGCATGAACATCTAGAGGTGGAGCGAGACAACGAGAACGCGAGCGGTGTGTTAGTGAAGGCAGGCAGAGGAGCAGAGACTCCGGCCACACGCGAGCGCACATGGGATCCCGACCCGGTAGATTAATACGTGTAAAAGGTTACAAACAGTCCCTTTAAGTCCTTTATAAATACTGTGAAAGTATCGAAACACTCGATCCACAGGGAAATACACACACAGCCCGTATTCAGAAACTCTGCATTTGAAACAAGTTGTCAGGATTTCTGCCCATTTGTGATGTCACGAATATACAATATTTAGACCCTTTACATGTCTTTAAACGTAAACATTTGAAATGTGTCCCAGTTTATTTCCTGGTTGCAGTGTATGTGAATGACATCAGCTGACAGGAAGTAAACATGGACCCAAGCTGTTGCCTAGCAACGCAATTCTGTTGCAATTCCGTCAAAATGCGCTAAAACGGAGCGTTTAAGACAGACGGTAAATACAGGCACATTCAGGCCGACGGTATGAGGAAAATAAAGTGTTTTTTTTTAACATTACAGCATGTAAACATGTTCTAGTAGAAACACAAAGTACAAGTATGAACCTGAAAATGAGCACGATATGGGACCTTTAAGAGAAAAAGCACCATTGAACTAAGGTTGACCTTTTAGACACACTGCACTCTGTTCAAAGAAAACATTACATTCATAATAACCTGCTGATTAAAATGAACAAATTGTGATGAAAAATACAAAGTGAGCGTGATACAGTAAATATGTTATGGCATCCCCTGCAGACATACTGTACAAGAAACATGAGCCACACAGTTGTTGTTTTTTTTTTGTTTTTTTTACTGATTTATAAGAAAAAAGTATCACAGAGCAAAAAAAAAAGACTTCAAGGATCAAAGTGCGAGTGTGATAAAAACATCTCAGGTACAAAACACAAACATTTTTAATTTCTTCATTTCGTTCTCAGTTCATTAGTACGTTGTTTTATTTATTGTCTGTTAAAAGCAGAATAACTAAATCTTTTAGATTGTGGAAGGATAGAAAATAATGTTAAAATGATCAGAAACTGGTACCTTAAAAAAGTCACTGCTGTCACAAATGTCGCATCAAAATGTCATTTGGCTGTTACAGAAAGCAAGAGGTCAAAGGTCAGAGCAAAAGCAAAACAACTTTTTAAAATATAAATCTGCATCAGAGTAGTTTGTCTGTGACGATGCACGACCTTTTGGGATCTTTAGTCAACAATATTCTTAAAAATGTTAACTAAACTTCATGCTGAAACTGCATCAGTTATGTAACACCAACATGTGACTTTTATAATTTATTATCTCACATATCCAATCTAATCACCATCCTCCGTTTATAAAAAGTGATTTTTTTATTTTATTTTTAACAACACAGATGTGACTAATCCCACTCAGCTATTCCTGGATGGGACGGAGAGGACAAAGACATTTTTTCTACTGTTGAGATGGGCGAGCGGTGATTAGCGTGGCGGCTAAAATAAGGCACATGTTGAAAGCTGATACAGCCAGCTGGGGTCAGTACACACTGCAGCAACAATAATAATACAACTCCAAATAACACAGGACCAACAGGACTATACTTCTGGACGGGGTTTCAAAAGAGCACTAACTTGAATAATATTGGGTTTAGGAATCAGCCAATAATTATAATAGTAATAATAATAAAGATCCTTCGGGGGAAATCCCATAACACTTTTTTTTGAGGCTGTAACTTTATAATCCTGCATTTTTTTGAAAGAAATTCTTGGAAGGTAAAAACATCTCCAGGAGGTAAAAACAAATGTTCCAAAATGCAAAAATATGGAGTGAAATATTCATTGATTTGAATCTGGAAATCACTGTGAGTCTGACTGATTTATTATCCTTCTAGTTGAGCATCTTGACTGTAATTCAAAATAATGTTTTGTGTGTTTTAACAGCACTCATTATGTCAGAATTAATATTTCTGTCATGTGACATTGGTCCAAATCCAGATCAATAATGCAATACGTTCTGTCACACCAGTATTAAGTATTTTCTTTTCTTTTTTGTACAATAACTTTTATTTAAAAAAAGCCTCCTGTTGTAAATTAGTCTTTCGCTACAAACACAGTGCATCTGGTCCTTGTGCATAAATGTTAAAATTATATAAATTCTAATTCTTCTGTGATGTCCACATCAAACTAAACTAAACTAACTCATTTGGGGAAGTTTCTAGCGCTTGCTGACTGCAGAATAAAAACATATTTTACAGTCCAAACATACATATTTTCCCATATTTGTATTATCTGGTGTGCATGTACACATTCTCAGTGTGTTAAGGTGGTTTAACTCAGTGATTCTCAAAGTGGGGTCCGTAAAAAAACAAGCATACTGTGTCCATTACTCTGAACTACGTTAGCTTTGGGCCAATAGAAACTCTGATATGATTGTGACACACAGAAATAAGTCAATTTGAGTAAAATCACCCTCTGTTTAAAGTGGTATTAATGTTAAATAACATTGCATATTTCCCCGCTGTGGGACTTATAAAGGATTATCTCATCTTAACATGATTCAAATTGAAATGTTCGTCAATAGTTCAATTGCATCTTATAGTAGAAATGGAAGTAAACATTATGCTCAATCGGTATTACGGTGAAGAAGGGGTTCCCTGTAAGCGGTCCCTGGCCCCCCCAAAATAGTTTGAGAACCACTGGTTTAACTCTCGCAAAGAAAACACTTCAAACACCGTCAGTTCAAGTAAAAGACAAAAGACATTCGGATTTGATTTGAACAGCAAAAGAGCATCAAATCTGTGAAGCCACTAGTGGGTAGACTTCATCAGCATAATCTCATCTTTGTGCAACACACTTCTCCATAATTATAAACCAAAAAGCATTATTTATATAAAGTTATTCAACTATACAGTCACTTCATTCAATACAGCAGGATATGCTTTTATCAATTAGTGTAAAACACGTGTTTAAAATCAAAACGTCAGCTCTCGTAAACTAGACACTAAAAACATAATCACATAATCTGCTTCATTTTTCATGATTTCTTCAACGCCAAAATAAATCCTTCAGGCTCTGAGGAAGCCGTTTGTGCTCTCAGAGGTTCCTCTTAGAACCACTAGATGTCAGCGTAGACTCATTCTTCAAACTTCGAAACATTCAAACAACTTCAAACTGTTAAACAATAAATTAAAAAACGCTATCGACCATCCACTGGGTGAAAAGTAAGGTCACGCGTGTGATGATGTGGATGATCCACAGACGCAAAGATACTATTTTAAATGAAAACCTGGAACAGGCTCTTAAAGTAACACTCACTGTTGGGAACATTTTTACCTTTTTTTGCACTATAGGGAAGAACGTCTGACTTCCTTTAGTGGCAGTAAACTCATTTTAATCCCCCACAGTCTCAAAATCTGCTTCAGAAGCTGTTTCACCTCCCCATGAGACAATTAAACTTAAAAACAAACTGGTGGATGCTCACATTTAGAGCCTAAATACCAAACTGTGAACATTAAAGGTGGTCCTTCTTCTTCTTCTGTGGTGCCACCCCACCACTGATGGCTGTCCTTCAACACATCTTGTTGCTGCTGGTATCCGTGGTGGAAGACAACAGCATCTCGTTCTTCTCGTTCTGCGTCATGCTTTCCGTATGGGCGTACGGGTGTTCCCGCTTGTTCCTCCTCCTTGCCGTGCACCTCAAGAACGCCTTGACGATGAGGTAGCACAGCTCGGCCACGTTCAGCACCATGCAGATGGACGACGAGGACACCATGAAGATGGTGAAGATGGTCTTCTCCGTGGGCCTGGAGATGAAGCAGTCCACCTTGTTGGGGCACGGCCACTGCTCGCACTTCACCAGCCGGGGCATCTGGAAGCCGTCGTAGACGAAGTAGAGCGCGTACATGAAGCCGCCCTCGAAGATGAGGCGGAAGAACAAGCTGCTGGTGTAGGTCCACCACAGCGGGCCCGTGATGGGCAGACGCCTCTTCTTCAGCGTCTCCAGGTCGCTACTCGTCGGCTTCTCGGTGCCGTTGGAGGCCAGCATGGTCCTCTTGTCCCCGCGGTTCCTGTAGGCCACGTGCATGGCCACCAGCAGGGCCGGCGTGGACACGAAGATCAGCTGCAGGCACCACAGGCGGATGTGCGACACGGGGAAGAAGTGGTCGTAGCAGACGTTTTTACAGCCGGGCTGCTGCGTGTTGCATGTGAAGTCCGACTGCTCGTCGCCCCAGACGCTCTCGGCGGCCAGAACCAGGATGGTGATGCGGAAGATGAAAAGGACAGAAAGCCAGATCTTTCCTAGACTGGTGGAATGTTTGTTGACGCCGCCCAGCTGGGCGTAGAGCGCCCCCCAACTCATAGTGGCGAAGAGGACTCTGGAAGCTCAGACGACCTGGAGAAGGAAGGAAGTCAGCAGAAAGTTAACAGCCGAGAAAACCCACAATTCAGTTTGTTGATGACGAACATCTGAGCGTCTACCTTTTAGAGATGCACCGATACCGATACTATCAGATGTCAGTCCGATACAAACTCAAATATTGGTGACAATAGACCAATCTGGTATCGGATACCACTATTTTAATAAATAACAATTCACTACATTTATGTCTATATATTTATATATATTAAAGTAAGGAAAGCGGTGTGTCAAGATGGCGTTGTAGCTCTGGGAATACAAGGAGCTGAAAGTGGTTATATTCCACCGCAGAGCTACATGTAACGTCTCTAATATGTAGTGCGTTTGTGTTTCACGCTCGTGTTGTAAACGTGCAGTAACAGAAGAAAAAAAGTTCAAACACACAAAAGAACAAAACTAGGTAAAAAGTGACTGAGTGAGTGCCGCGATGTCGCACTGTCTGGAGCGCCATCTTGAGATTACAGCAGCAGTAACAGGATTCAGTCAGGCCTGATGTTTCCTTACACATAACAGAGTCACTTCTACACAGTGAAGCATACAGATGATTAATTAAACACTGGTATCAGATCAGTACTCCAAAGCCCAGGTAACGCTATCAGGACTGAAAAAGTCAGATCGGTGCATCCCGTCTATGGTATCAAATAACATAATCATGATACCGTAGACATCCAGGAATGGAGCAAATCTAAGCAAGTAAACTAAGGGAAGGTGAGAGAGTTAGTCCTTCAGTGCAGCCGTGCGTCAGACGGTTCTGGCCTCCAACCACGTCGTCCATTAATTCCTGATAATGAACCCCTAGTCGGGCATTATCCCTTATGAATAATGATTAAATAATGTTAGCGGTGGTAATGCAGAGTAAAATATTGTTGAATCTCTGTGTAGATGTAGGACAGCGGTGATACTCCTGCACTTTCTGACTTGGGTGCTCTATAAAATGACAAATGATAACTCTTCCATGTTGTCTCTATCACTATCTGGCTGCTAAAAATGATGCTCTAAATGGTGACAAAAAGACTACAAGACACTGGTCTTATAGACTTTATAGATCTGGTCCCTTTTTGACTTTGCAGTGCCGCATAAATCTATCATAGACCCGGACCTCTGTGTCCCAGGGTTTCGCTCTTGACTCATGACTTGTTGTCAAACTTTACTCTCTACTATATAGTGTTCAAAACATAAAAATACCAAAAACTAATCTACTAAAAAAGGAGCTGTAGGCCAACAACAACAGGTAGAACTCTTCAGACAGTTTGAAGTCCTGTGAGAGAGGTAGGGATGCTTCGATAGCGATACTTGGTCTTTGGGTATCGGCTGATACTGAGAACCGATCTGATATCAGTGTTTAATTAACCCATTTGTGCCCGCAACTAAAATTTTTAATTTCCTTTAGTGGAAGTGTTCTCCTCTAAGAACAAATATGAAGAAATTGTCAAAATCGGTCAAACCGTTCGGCTGAAAAGTGAGTTTTTTTTATTATATTATATCTAGTCTTTGGGCACATGATGGGATTGTTTTTGCAATTATTTTAAGAACAAACAGCAAAGACTAATTATATATAAGATAAGTAAATGACTGTATCTCAGAAACTACAAGGAGCACAATCAAGTATTTGGAATCTATGAACTCATAACAAGTTGAATATTAAAGATATGCACACATGTGCAGTGTAAAAGAAATATTTCATATGGAAAACATTTAATAAACACAAAGTTAGCGTTTTTAATTTTTCAAAAATCCTGACTTTGACTGTTGACTCTTTGGGCACAAATGGGTTAATAAGCTGTATATGCCTCACTGTGGAAGTGACAGGGATCATTCTGTATGTGTAAGACAACATCAGGCCTGACCTAAACATTGCTTTCCTAACTTTGTAAAACAAAATGTAACAAATAAATATATATAGATATAAAACTAGTGAATTGTTATTTATTAAACGGACAATTGTCACCGATACCTGATCCAGCTATTTCAGTTTGAATCGGACCAATATCTGATATAAGAATCGGTATCGGCGCATCTCTAACATAGACACTCAATAATTGAGCTTCATATTGCTGTGTGACATAACTTCAGTCTACACTAAATACATAAAAAAGGCATTTTCTAAAGGAATTTATTAGTTTCTGAAAAGAAAAAACACCCAAATTCCCTCAAAACTTCCTCTTTTTAATCAGATCACACACATTTAGGTTATTCTATGTGATCTTCTTTGGATAAATAATGTAATAGCTACTATAACTAATGTAAAACTACTTTTAAAGGTGCAGTACTTTTCTGAAACTATGCTGTTTGTACTGCATGGCAGTGATTTATTTTAATGCTGAAGTTAGTAGTAAGATATGAAGGCGATATCTTTGGTCTTATCTGGAAACTTAATCTAATCTTTCAT
Source organism: Sebastes umbrosus (assembly GCF_015220745.1). Lineage (NCBI taxonomy): Eukaryota > Metazoa > Chordata > Actinopteri > Perciformes > Sebastidae > Sebastes > Sebastes umbrosus. The sequence continues at coordinate 2,386,492 of NC_051281.1, forward strand.
CTTTAACAATGTTTTCGCATATCAGTAATTGATTTAAAGATCTTAACATTTGATTATTAAAAGGGTTTTTTCTTTGTGATACAATTCAATTTTACCTTCAATAAATGTACAATCTTTCTTCAGACATAAACAAACTTACTAGACGAAAGGCCGACATTATAATTATTAACACAAGTAGTGTTGGCCTGTTGTTGTTATAATTATAGACTACTAAAATTAGTACAAATTAGTGCAACGAGTTCATAAATAACTCACCTGTCTCTGTGGATGTTAATCCCCAAAGAATATCAATAATGTTCCATGAAGAGAAAAAACTGTGAATCCTTTATTTATGCTGCGATGTGAAGTAGATTTGTAGATTCGTCCCGCTTGCTCCCCCGGTATTTAGGGACGAGGTGTGACTGGTTTCTCGTCCTCCAGCTGACTGAGACTCACACCTGATCCTCACAGGCTTTTCTAAGGTTGCATGGTTCGTCCTGCAGACTGGGAGGGACCGGGATCAGGGTGGGGCCTGCTGGTTCTACTCCACTTTTCTTGTTTAGTGCATGATGACTGGTGAGTTTCATAATTAGCAGAAAGATGCTGTAATTGTAGGAACATTCATGAGATAATTCGGTCACTGGTTCAGTTTTTTAATTGAGGTAAAGGCATGACGTGGAAGAAGTAGAGTACTCTGATTTTTACTATACTATAGTAAGTAAAAGAAGCAATAGCCTACTAGAATGTAAAAATGCTCTGTTACAAGTAAAAATAATGCATTAAAAATGTAATTTAAGTAAAAGTTAGGGCAAGCAAACTCCATAATAACGTGTTAACGCAAATTTGTTTTAACGCCACTAATTTCTTTAACACATTAACACAACTTGCGATTTTTAGGTTGTAGCAGCTCAGTTTTAAAGCTAGAGTGAATATAAATAATAATAATAATAATAAAATAAACTATAAAACCTGATGAATCCATCGGTACCAACCATGTCATACTAGCTTGTCATGTAGGAGGTTAAATAACACTCCAAGCTTACGCTAAATGTTGTTGAGGAAAAACTGTCATGTCCATTTTCAAAGGGGTCCCTTGACCTCTGACCTCCAGATCAGTGAATGTAAATGGGTTCTATGGGTACCCACGAGTCTCCCCTTTACAGACATGCCCTCTTTATGATAATCACATGCAGTTTGGGGCAAGTCATAGTCAAGTCAGCACACTGACACACTGACAGCTGTTGTTGCCTGTTGGGCTGCAGTTTGCCATGTTATGATTGGAGCATATTGTTTTATGTTAAATGCAGTACCTGTGAGGGTTTCTGGACAATATCTGTCATTGTTTTGTGTTGTTAATTGATTTACAATAATACATATATACATGTATTTTGCATAAAGCAGCATATTTGTCCACTCCCATGTTGATAAGAGGATTAAATACTTGACAAATCTCCCTTTAAGTGTCAAAAGGGAAATTTGTGTCTATGTAGACAAATCGTAGACAACTACCCTGACTTATGGTGACTTCGTGTTTATTGTGTTCACGAGATGAGTCCATATGAACGCCCCCCCCTTCTTGTGGTATTCACGACCCCGTAAGTTGAAAGTTTCTGAAAGCTCTGAGTTCACGAGTTGTGACGTGTTTGTTGATGTCAGAAATGGCGGAGGCCGTGGAAGTTAATTTTTGTTAATTTTTAATATTCCAAAAGGCCTCATCTTTTCCCTCTGACATCATGTCTTTGCATTTCCTGCATCATGTTAGCCACTTGCTAGCTTGCTAAATTGTTAGCTTCTGTGGATTCTAGACGTCGACAGTAACGTTAATATTGCCGTTGCTTAGCAGCGGTGTTCTCACGACTTAACCACTTAAGCGCCACGTATACTGTGTAAACACGACTCCCCGTGTTGTAAACACAAGCTTACGAGTTTCATTTGAAGGCAGCACATCTCACGAACTGCCGTGAGACTATTTTGTTTGTTATCATGCATAAACACTTATACTACTGCTAGATGTAAGTTCACACAGTACGATCATGTGAGCGTCGCTGTGGCCTGATATCACTGTGAAATGAAATCATGAGCGGAGCAGGAATGTCACAGCGAGTGTACGTAGCACTCGTGACATGTTTCCATTCTTTGTTTCCTGGGATTCAGGACCGTATCAGTGACCGGCTAACGCTACGAACATCATCCGTTTGTTCTGCTGGAGGGAACGGAGACCACTGAAGAACCCACCCAGACATATTGAACATTTGATTTCATAGTTTTATTTCTCTTTATGAATTAGATCAAACATTGAGTTAATATAAAAAAATACATAAATGTATGATTCTATTGTTTTTTAAATCATAATTTCACATTTTTCACAGAATTCATTTACGTCATCATGTGGTCTGTAACACCTGAGATGATTGCTTTTAATTTAGTCCTTTAATTCCCACGAGGTTAGTCTTGAGATCAAATAGATAAAACATACTGTCGGTAAAAAGGCACTTTAAGAGCGCCCCTTTAAGAGACTCCCCAGATATCATTCTTATCATTTAAACTAACATCGAATGAGATGTCTGTCTGCTTAAATCCTAAAACAACCACATTTCTCACAATTGTTTTTAGTCATAATCAGAAGTTCTTCTCGACTTTGGGCCCTGCATGTTGATCTAAGTGCTCCTTCTTCAGCTTGGCCAGAGCCATCAGGAGCTGGTCCCTCCTCTCCATCCTGGCCGACAGATGCTGCGGGTCGCAGGGAATCAACTCGTACATCTCCTGTGGACAGCAGGAAACATATGTGAGGAAGAGTAGACTGTTAGAAGTAGGGATGCACTGATACCACTTTTTTCAGACTGAGTACAAGTCCTTGCATTTGGGTACTCGGCGATACTGAGTACCGATACGAGTACTTCTCTGTGACAAAAGACCCTCGTTAACAGCCAGCTGGAGGGTGTGAGCGACACACGGCAGGCTGGGGAGTCCCGCATACGAGGCGGGGCCGTGGAAACCGGGGTGGATTGTCCTTAGTGCGACTGCGCCCCAACCGCGTCGTGCCCATTGTTTTGCATTGTTTTGTGTTGTTAATTGATTTCCAATAATAAATCTATACATACATTTGCATAAAGCAGCATAATTGTCCACTCCCATGTTGATAAGAGGATTAAATACTTGACAAATTTCCCTCTAAGGTACATTTTGAACAGATAAAAAAATGCGATTAATCGCGATTAACTATGGACAATCATGTGATTCATGCGATTAAATATTTCAATCGATTGACAGCCCTAACATAAATACAACTTTAGTCAACTCCAAACTTGTGTTTGTTTATTTAGATCTCCATTAGCTGCTGTATTGCAACAGTGACTTCTCTACCTGGGAATCCTATTTGTATTTTTATACTTCAATAACAGAAAATACATCAATACACACCCATAACATTCATTCTCACAACATGACTCAATACGTGCAACCACTACACGCAACAACCAACTCAAAGCCTGTCTAATACATACAATACAATACAACTCATCCACTAATCCACCAATAACTGAGCTGACTTACAAGGTTTCTAAGTGAAACAAGATTGACCGTCATTGCTCTCTAGACTAGTTATTTATTGCACCGGCTCAGGGATTCCTCCCGCAGTGACCTTCTTCCTCTGGCTAACACTTTAACGGCTTGTGATAGCATGTGACTAGGTAATGACTACTTAGGAGAGAGCAATTTGGTGCAGGGGTGAGAAGGAACACTTGACTTTCAGTCATGCAGAACTAAAAGGACGGCATCAACAAAACACTCTCTTCATGCGACTAAATCATTAAATCAGGCGACAACATCTGTAAAGCATGTAAAGCATTGTGTCGTTTGCTGCCGTCGTTCTTACTTTTGCGATCATCTTGGCCCCCTCGCCGCCGGAGAAGTCTGGTACGGGCCCGAAGGAGGTCAGGAGCCGGCTTATGCCCTCTCCATACCGTTTCATATAGTCCTCCAAACCTGTGGGAGGACATCTGATTAGAGGGGGTGGAGAACACGGGCAAAACAGCACAAATCACATATACATCATGACATTATGCTTCATAGCCTCGAGCACTGGCAGAGCGAGTTACACGCTCTTAAAAGTGACAAAACTCTGCTCGACTACAGGAAAATATTTCTTGGTGCTCGGGTCGAAGAGAAGCTGTCGTCACCTGTTAGAGGTTCCCTGCAGGTATGAATGACTGAAGTTGAGTAGACGCAGTTAAAGACTGGTACTTCTCTGGGCTTCATGTAAGAGACTGTTCCTCTTTTAATTGTACGAATTTTGAATATAACATAAAAACTGTTTCCCCTCTTTGAGCCCATCTCCAGACATAAATTGGTTAAACAATCTAACACGCAGGGCCGTAATACCCATAACACCCTTCTCTGTATACATCTGCAGAACAACTATTGTAGCCTTGAGGCCTTTTGTCATAAATACTTCCAACAGAATATTAAACTGCAAAAAAGCGACAAACGAGGACGATTTTTCTGAGCTTTTGCACCACGCACAAAGGCTTCAACCTATATTTATGAAACAACAACACGGAGTCTCTGTAGTCGGAACCAAGACGGCAAACTTTACTACTCCTTTCATCCTTGACAAAGGCAGCGCAGACCGGATTCACTCTTTCTGTTCTCACCTCTTACAATAAAAACCCTAGACATATAATTTTCTCAGGTGAATATTTCACATTGTTGTGACGTTTACTGTATTCGTCATGCCCCCCCCCCGTACATGTGTAAAGACATTCACACTGATTTCAAAACATGCAAATGCAGCTACAGATTCTAACAACTGTGATTGCATTTGTTGTATCTCAAAGCTTCAATATCGCGCATATTAAAGGGACGACGGGGAACTGAAGCTGTTATTTATGCTCTTTTCAAAGCCACCAGACTCCTTGGACAAAAACAGTAATTTTACCTCGCAAAACATGTGGGTTGCTGTCCACCATTGCCTCGATCGTTTAGTCTGTTAGTGTTAATAATAATCTTTATTTGTATAGCACCTTTCAAAAAAGAAATGCAGCTCAAGTGCTTAACAGTAAAGTTATTACATGCACTGAGTGCTTCAAATATATTAAAAACATTAAGATGGGAAATAAAACCAGAAAAAACACATTATAAAAGATAAAAGATAAAATTAGTGACCTAAACAATACGCTAAACACACACTTTTGTGTCATTTTGGTGTTTTTAAAGGGTTAAATCGGATTCACCAAAATCACATAATAACACAAATTAAAGGGACTGTTTGTAAGAATCAGAAATGTCTTGTTAACAGCGACACCTGTGGCCATTAAGTCAACGAAAGTCAGCGTCCTGTTGCTCGCGCTTGTGCTCACTCTACATAGACATGAACGAGTATCGCTCAAAACAGTGAGGCGACACACGTCAGCTTAAAGCACAATATCACTCTATATTTCAGCTGCTTGGCAGTAATGTTAGCTGACCAGACGAAGGTCTCTCCATGAATCAATGCTGATCCTAGTGTTGGCTTTTCCTGCCTCAGCCTCCCGACCGCGGCCGGAGGGAACAGGGGAGACAACGGAGTTTTGGTCGGAGACGACAACGTTTCTCTCTGCATGACGTGTTCATTAATTACATTTTACAGTTCTTATTGTCGTCAGTCGCTCTGAAGTGAGAGCTCAGCATGTTGAATTCCTCAGCTTCTTCTTTGAGGCTTTTTATGTCTTAGTTTAACCTTCAGTTTCCTTTCCTTTGTTCTAGTAATTGACCCGATGTCATTGTAAATGAGGGTCGCCCCTCAATGATCTTTCGAGTATAATTGAAGGTTGAATGAATGAATAAATGGAGTTATTCTCTCATTACTCTCATTGATTTATCTTTAATGATTTATTTGTGATGTAGGCAATGGGCACTTTGGCTGATGAATGATTTATGTGCTGCCCAAATAAACTGTTAAAGATTAATAAATGACGGTTCCTCTACTCAATCAGCTACACAAGTAAAAAAAACTAAATCCTGACAACTTCTGCTGTTGTTGTACTCACCGTAAAAACATTTTTGATTTCACAATATGATTTTTAAAGATAAAGAACATGAATAACAGTCCTTGTTACGAGCTGGCTCTGCGACTGATAGCTGATTACTTTTACATAAACGTCCTTCAGTGCGCAACCAAACGTTTGTGGATCAAATAAGCGATTGTGTCCCTTAATTTGGACGTAGAAAAATGACAACACACAGCTAATGGATCTATGAGGCCACACGTGTCTCCATAGCAACCAGACAAAACACATCATAAAGAGGGCCGGCGGTATGGTTTGTTGACATTCTTGTGATAAGAAACGCAGCAGGAGAGGATCTGGATCTTTGAAGCAATGTGGAGCAATCTTTAAAAAAAAAAAAAAAGAAAGATGAACCCAAACTACTTCACAGCAGCTCTTTAATTAAAACAGGCCAGAAGGAGACCATTTAAAATAGCTCTAACACTGGAATGAAGTCTTTTTGATTAATCTCTTCTGTTCAAAATGTTCCTTAAAGGGAGATTTGTCAAGTATTTAATCCTCTTATCAACATGGGAGTGGACAAATATGCTGCTTTATGCAAATATATGTATAAATCTATGACTGGAAATCAATAAACAACACAAAACAATGAGAGATATTGTCCAGAAACCCTCACAGGTACTGCATTTAGCATAGAAATTATTACTCCAATCATAACATGTCAAACTGCAGCCCGACAGGCAGCAACAGCTGTCAGTGTGTCAGTGTGCTGACTTGACTATGACTTGCCCCAAACTGCTTGATCGGCCGTTTTTGTCTTAGTCGACTAAGATTTCTTTAGTGGATTAGTCATTTTTAATGTTTTTTTCATACTGAATGACTTATTTCCAAGAAACTTAAGAGCACATCTCCGGTAAACACAGAGTTAAAGTGGTGCTTTTGTGTGATCCTTGTGGAGAAACTCAGTAGTTTTACAGATCTGTCGATTAAATCAACTTATCGATTAGTTGAGAAAATCGATGAGTGTTAGTCAACTAAGAATTTGTTTGGTCGAGGACAGACCTAGTTTGTTTTCCATGCAAGGATCAAGGATCATGCCTACCAATAGCACATACAGCTCTGGTACATATTGAGGGTTTTAGAGTTGATGATAAATGGCTTCCTAAGAGCTTCCAAGAACGACTCCATCGTGTTAACGGAAGATTTCTGCAGAGGTTGAAATGAGTGGAAAGTTTACAGCTTTGATATTCTACCATGTGTCATTCTACACTTCAATTTTCTCTGGAAGAACAGAACTAGTTGATTACCTCACTTACTCTGCGGTGTGTCATCATTGTAGTGCCACCACCCAATTTACGGTAAAGGGCAGATGAAGCGGAAACTGGAAAACTTTAAAAAGGGATGTTGAAGAACCAGGTCGATAAGGAGGAGTAGTGCAAAAATAAAAGTTGCATTTACTAACAAAAACTTTACTGGAACAAAGGGCAAAAATGAATCCTGGGAAATTTAATAAAACTACATTTAAACTGAATCAAAAGAACACATAACAAAAGAAAGCTGTAGCCTCACAGCGAGCTGCCTACTCATTTTCCCTAAAACGAGCAAGCATCCAAACTCACACAGAATAATGAACACACCAATAATACAAGATCGCTAAGTTATTGCTGACATCTCAATCCATCTACGGGAACCGATTCATACCAATGAGCACACAACATATTATGTAATTTACTCAGGAACGACCTTAATCTTGACAGTATATAAGAAGTGGACGTAGTCACCGTGACGTCACCCATTGGTTTGTTGACTACAGTTTTGAAGCCTTGAGTTTGGCATTTTGGGTTTACAATTAACTTGAACCCTAAAGCATCCCCTGCTTTATGGTCTATCTGACTCTAAATGGGACCATAAGTTACTAAATGAACATCATGCTGTGTTGAAGAAGACTTGAAACTAGAGATTGACACCATAAACTCATGTTTACAATGTTTACTGAGGTAATAAATCAAGTGATGGCCGTTAGAAAGAATGCAGGTTTTAGGCACCTCTGCTTTGGCTGCACTTTTCAAACCTGGAGGTTGCAGCCGGTACCTTACCTTATCCTTAGCCTTAACCTTATCCTCCTATAACTTAACAGAGCCCAGCCCCTCCCTGATAAACCTGTTTGTATTTTCCTTGATTGAGTTGCTAAGCAACTGATCTACAACAACATCCCAGCTAGAACAAAATCAAAAACTAAACAAGCGCGTGTCATTTATACACCTTAATTTATAACGTATCAAAAAACTGAAACATTGGACTGAAATTAATTATTAAGTAAACACAAAAACAATGTTAATGTTGGGGCTAATGAAACAGGAGAACCTTTTCATGTTCATGTTTTTTGGTAAATAGTTTAACTTTTAAAGGTACAGTATAGCCCAACTATGTTTTGAGTTACAATGTTCACACCTGGTATTAACATGCGTCCTCAGTGATCGGATCACAAGTGGACAGCTTTAAGTACATCTGTTTGAACCTGGCATTAAAATGCATCTCCACATGCGTCTTCAGTGGCCACTTGTGATCCGATCTCACTTCCCCGCTCTATATGCAAATAAACACGTAGTAAACACACGGCTACTACAGCAGCCGTTGTGACGTAATATTACATGAATGTCAGTAGTAATATCCTACATGTTCATGAATTCTGGTACATTGTATTAACATCAAAATAAAAGGTTATTGTACCGGCGTTCCGGTACACCATTGGATCACCATTTGAATCTGTTGTGAATCTGAGCTGATTACATGAAGGAGCAAACATTTCCGAGCCTCCTTCCAGACTACCGGCAGCAGGTTTTCAGTGGATTATTCCTTTAAAAGGATAATGCTCTCCTGTGCAGGTACATGTTTTTTACAAAAGCCGAGTCATTCAGGCAGAGTAGAAAGAGGGACGGAGACAGACGGCCTGAGTGCTCCAGTATCTGATCGGAATGATTTAAGGACGGGAAGTAACAACGAGAGCAGGTCTTTTAGCGATCTTTTGTGAACACGATCATACTACTGTTTCCTGAGCAGAAAGCTTCGGGACTGTAACTACAGGTAGAGTTGGCACCTGGCTTGAAGGCCGCGATGTGGGCTCTGAGTTTTGGATTACTGGTGTGAGGGAGTGCATTCATGGCGACCCATCAAAAGACGGCTTTGTTCTGCCAGAGCGTCCTTTTTTTCTGTGTGTGTGTGTGTGCGTGTGAGTGTGCGTGTGTGTGTGTGTGTGTGTGTGTGTACACAGTCAGGGTTTCTCTCTGGGTTTCACACTCCCTCTCGATATTCTCCATCTCCCTGAGGGGAGACTCACAGTGTGGTACAGTACATATATGTTGGGCTGAGACATGTGAGCTATGTCACTGTTGACTCACATTTTATTTATATGACGAGGGTCTGGGTATTCTTCGTAAAAGCTCTTTGTGAATTACTGCATATATATACGGGAAAAGTTATAAAAAAAAAATGTTTCATGTTGTAACAAGATTTTTTCAAGTTATAACCAAATAATTTCATGTTAGGGCAAGATATTTTCATGTTATAACGAGATATTTTCACGTTATAACAAAGTTATTTTCATGTTATAACGAGATATTTTGAGAAACCTTTCTTGTTATATCAATATACTATTTATCTTGTTATAACGTGAAACGTTCATGTTAAAACTTGAGAACTTATTGTTATAACAAAATGTTTCAAGTTATAACAAGATAAATAGTATGTTGTTATAACAAAATAGTTTCTTGTTATGATGTGATGAGTTTGTATGTCGTCATAACAGGAAAATATCTTGTTTTCTTTTCACATTATAACGTGATACTGATCCGTTGTTCTTTATCTGTCTTTCTCTTTACCTTACGGTCTCTCACATTTTTGCTGAAAACAGAAGCTTCAAGAGGTTTGTGTTTTTTTGGCGCTGACCTCCTGTTTATATGAGCAAAACGTCCAAAGAGGGAACATTACCTGCAGGTGCATTGAGGTGAATCGTTTCCATGGGACCTATGAAGGCGTAACGCATTCCTAGCCCCTCTGACATCACCAGGTCGATGTCCTTGACAGAGATAACGCCATCCTGATGGAGTAAGAGAGAAAAAAACCCACTTTATTTACATTAACTTTGTATTCCTTTAGAGAAAGGTACAAATCAGTCAGTAAATGTATGACTAGAAATACGTTCTTTATCTGTCAGTACAGTGTGAACAGCCCTGAACCATCTATCAGGTGTTATCCACTGAGTTCCTGGTTGGAGGATTTGAATATGTTGAATAAAACTGCAGCTCAAAATGTCTCAGGATGGAAGGACATTATTTTCTCTGGCAGTTCAGGTCATGGCTTTTTACCCCCGGGGTTTTTAGACCAACTGAGTTCCCTTTGATCCCATCAAACTACTCCCACCATATAAAGTTTCCCTAATCGGCCAATTGTGTGTCCTCAGGATTATGTAGGAAGTACTGGGAGGAAAGGGGCCGAGGATGGAGGGATGGATGGAAGGAGGGAGAGACGGAGGGAGTGGTTCAGGTAATCTCTGGGTTAGAGATACCTGTTGGCCGACCGCGGAGGAAATCAAAGCTCGGATACGGAGACAGAGAGTAGGGTGAGCAAGAGGAGAAGGACAGGGTCGTCTTTGTTTGGGCCCTGCGTCCAACAACGGGTCTGTTATCTGAGCAGAGCGGGGCGGTGGGTGGGGTCTTTTCTCCACCGTAATCACTGGGGGGCAACCGGCCGCTTTCTCAGCCGCTCTGCTTTCCAACGCTGGCCCTGACTCAAGGACTATTTTCTCTGTGTGTGTGTGTGTGTGTTTAGAGGGGTGATGGAGGGTCCCTGTTATGTAAGAAGGATCACAAGGCCACTATCGGACCACAGTCCTTGATGCTCAAACCTGAACTTGTAGTCCTATTTTGATGTTTTTTGGATTACTGTTCATACTAGCTTTCTCCGTCAAAGAAGTTGTGTTTTCGGTTCGGTTTGTTTGTTTGTCAGCAAGATTATGGAAAAACTACTGGCCAGATTTTCATGAAACTTGGTGGAAGGGTGTAGCATGGGCCAAGGAAGAACCCATTGCATTTTGCATCAGATCTGGTGCGTATACACCAATTATTTTGCATTTTGTTAACATTGCAAGATTTGGCATTTGGTGGAGGTCTGAGATCTACGCGTGCCCTTCTAGTTCTAGGGTGTAACTGAAAGGCTTACAAGTTGTGTTAGTGCCTGGTCACTCATAACTAACAAAGATTCAGCCGTCTTGTATTATCTGTAGTATCTATAGTATTTATAGGCTGTGTTTTTACTAGGGCTATCAACATTAGCAAAAGTAAGCATGGCTCACAAACCCCCGCTCACTGCTTGACCCTTAATAACGTAGAGACAAATTTTAAGTTCTTAAATTAAATAGTTTCCGAGTTCTACTCAGGAAACAAAATTGAAGTCGGAAAAAATCACAATTTTTGGCCAAAATTTCAAACATTTTGGGCACCCTGGACTTCTAACCTCCAAAAGGCACAACTAGACCGCACTGTCAACCATCATCCCAAATGTAACATTCCTAAGTTAAACAGTTTCCGAGTTCTGCTCCGGAAACAAAAGTGTGACACGCGAACAGGCGGACGGAAGGACGGACACGCGGAGCGCTATACACCCCCGACTACGTTGTCGCGGGGGTATAATAATAATAATGCAAATTCGTTTTAGCACTAATGTTTTTAACGCATTAACACAATTGATCTTTTGGAGGTTGTAGCGGGCTCAGTTTTAGAGCTAGAGTGAAGATACTGGTGAAGATACTGGACATACTGGACTGGAGTCGGGAAGGAGGCTAAATAACGCTCCAAACGTACGCTAAATTTTGGCGAGGAAAAACTAGCATGGCTATTTACAAAGGGGTCCCTTGACATCTGACCTCAAGATATGTGAATGAAAATGGGTTCTATGGTTACCCACGAGTCTCATGCGAGAAATTGTATTTGAATCGATTGACAGCCCTAGTTTTTACACATTCTGTAAAACGTTGTGACAAAAGACCGTGACCGAAATGTGACGGTGAGTTAATGACAATCCTCCCAGTTAGTCAGCTGGTGTTGTTGAGCTGTTTCTTCTTTCAAACAGACAACGGCAGAGTGAAACTTCTGTAACGGGTCGTTCTGGAAGATTTGAGTGACTGACTAGTTGCTGGTCATGAGGTGGCTACCATTGGTTGTGGCAAAAGTCCCTATAAGGGTTGCATCTCATTTGGTGGAGAATGATCATACAATCTGGTGGTATAACAGCCTCTGTAATACAATATATTGATTGTTTGTTTATTTGGATCCCCATTAACTACAGTGACAACGGTAGCTGCTCTCCCTGGGGTCCACATAGGTCTCTTTGACACAGGTGTAACTAATAACTAACTAACAATGGCTCTGTTCTATTCAAATTATCCCAGTAAGTCATGAGTGTTTCAGTGAGCCAGAATGCACAAAACTCTGAAAGACTCGGAAAACAAAGCATCAAATGGAATTTAGCCTTCATAAATTTCATTATTTGTGCTTTCTTACTGTCACATGTCAAAATGTCCATAGAACTTCCTCCAATCTGGACTCTCTCTCAAATGTCAGCGCTGCCGAGACAGTTTGCTATGAAGAATCTTTCTTCTTCTGTTCAGGTTGAGTAATGCTTTAGACATCCAACCTGACTTTAATTAGAGCCAGGCCCACATACTGAGCTCTGACAACTGTGAGTAATGTTCAGGATTTACCTGCTGAACAACTTTGACGAGAGGAGCTTAAAAAGACAAAAAGATCATTCCTGTCAAACAGGTTTGTTCTTCTTTTCAATGCTGAGACGACAATGCTCAAAATTTGCATAAAAAGCTTAAAACTACGAGATTTTACTTAACTGAGCGTGTATCAGCGATCTAGATAACACGGCTACAAAAACCCCACTAACATCTGGCTTTTGTCTTTAGTAGGAGAGGTTACAATCGGCCGACATTACCGGGACAAATGACTCTGCTGGAACAAGTCTTTCTACTGTTCCAGCAATCACCAACTCTGGTTTGGTCGAAATAAACCCTTAATCCACTGAGTTAGATGTGAAAAGAAACAGCCGTTATATGCACTCCTCAAAGCCACCAGACTCCATTGACAGAAACAGTTATTTCACCTCGCTGATTGTTGTAAAACACACTTCATTCAAACTCAACAGAAACAAAATAAAACTCATCTAACCATCTTTGTTAGTCTTTCAACTCTTCCAACAATCACCAATTCTGGTTTGGTCCAAAGAAACCCTTAATTCACTGAGTTAGATGTGAAAAGAAACCGCTGTTATATGCTCTCTTCAAAGCCACCAGACTCCATTGACAGAAACAGTAATTTCACCTTGCTGACTGTTGTAAAACAAACTTTATTCGAAGTCAACAAAAACAACATAAAACTCATCAAAACCGTCTTTAGTAGTCTTTCAACTGTTCCAACAATCACCAACTCTGGTTTGGTCGAAGGAAACTCTTAATTGAGTTAGATGTGAAAAGAAACAGACGTTATATGCGCTCCTCAAAGCCACCAGACTCCGTTGACAGAAACAGTAATTTTACACAGACATATTGAGGGCACTGGTGTAAATCTAATTCATTAAGTGTCACAATAAACAATGCCAGGGAGCCAGCATGCTCAGTAATGGAGCCTTTGAAATTCAAGACCAACATCAAAGCATCATTTATGTTATCAATTACACCCGTTTCATTCTACGCCAAGTCAAAATATCTGCTGGTTAAAAGGTCTATTGCTGCTCTGCTATGAACTAAACAGACAAAATGGGTGTAAATCTCTACTGCAGATTCAGTGAACTGAACTGTATGATAAAAGTCTAATTCAGCTTTTTGTGTTTGTTATTTTGACTATTTATTGAAAAGTAATGCACTGTAATTCGTATATATCCCATAAAATCAATTTGTATGTACGTATTTGTGAACCAGGAAGTGTAAAGTGTGACAAACGCCCCGTGGAGAGGAGGTCGGGGTGGATGGATGGGTCAAACAACACCACACTTTCACCTAGGGTACCTAGTTTTGTTGCCTAAATCTAACTAAGTAGTTTTGTTTTCTAAACCTAATCAAGTTGTTTCCTGTGAAGACGCAAGTTTATTTTTAAAAGGCTGTATATGCATACAGTCGAGTCACATGTTACTGGGCATTCGTAGGAAAATGCATGAAAAATTAGGAAAAACTTTGGAGGAAACATTTTCGTAAGATATCATATGAACCATTGTATGAGGATACGTTGAGCAACCATACCTGGCACTATCATGGAAGTGAAGTCAAACATTTTGCTGTATGAATCTAACGTCTAAATTAGGGCTTTCAATCGATTCAAATATTTAATCGCGATTAATCGGATATATTTTATTTGTCCAAAATGTACCGTAAAGGGAGATTTGTCAAGTATTTAATACTCTGATCAACGTGGGAGTGGGCAAATATGCTGCTTTATGCAAATGTATGTATATATGTATTATTAGAAATCAATTAAAAACACAAAATATGCTCAAATCATAACATGGCAAACTGGCAAACTTGCCCCAAACTGCATGTGATTATCATAAAGTGGGCATGTCTGTAAAGGGGAGACTCTTGGGTACCAATAGAACCCATTTTTGTTCACATATCTGGAGGTCAGAGGTCAGGGGACCCCTTTGAAAATGGCCATACCAGTTTTTCCTCACCAAAATTGAGTGTAAGTTTGGAGTGTTATCTAGCCTTCTTCCCGCTAGTATGACATGGTTGGTACCAATGGATTCCTTAGGTTGCGTTAATGCGTTATTATCGCGTTAACTTTGACAGCTCTAGTCTAAATCTAACAACTGGGCTGGAAAAATAAATATGGAAGAAGTTAAGTTATCTCTCTGTGTTGATGTGAACATGTAGAGTATGTTTCACTATGTTACATAACGAGGCTTAGAGATTTGAAGCTTGTTTGGGAGGATGGTTGCTTGATTGATTAAAGCCGCAGGGGTTGTTGGGTTTTTTGCCTCCCGGTCTTGACAACGTGATGGTGAAGGTAGATCAAAATAGATCAGACATACCTGTGGTCATCGTTGTTGTACATCAGGAGACACACTTAGCTATGTACACACCCAGCTGCCACAGTTTGAGGTGATCAGCATGTTGCACTCAGCTGGAGCTCCTTCCAGGGAAAAAGTCTTCACTCTTTAACAGCAACGTGGCATTTTTGCCAGCTTGGACCTAAGGGTGCCCCAAGGGTTAAGTGAGTGGTCCACTCACGGTATGGAATGTCATGTAGATATGAGTCTGAGCGTCCACAGGACTGTGTGAAGACACAAATATATCACATGCGTGGATGCTATGTTACAGCCAGCACAGAGTCAGGAGGGAGAGGGGCACGTCAAAGTATGCTTTAATTCTCAGAAGCTGCAGTGAGATGTTTTCCTCACTGACTGTTGTTGCATGGACTGAACTAACGAGAGCTTTCACCTGACTGCAGGCTCACTTGGCTCACCAGTGCACCAAGAGGCTCCTCTTGAAGCAAAGAGATCATTCAAGGAGAGGCAGAACAAATTCTTTAAAAAAGTCCAAACTGGGACAAACCCAGGACCTTTTGTTGCAAGTCATCCCATAAGTTCCTCTTATAGTGCCTGTTGCTCTCTTCTTGTGAGTATCTGATAAATGCAACCAACAAAAAGCAGTCTTTTTTTAGTGCAATTACTAAAGTGTCACCCTCTTGTTTCACTCCCATAAAAGAAACTAAAATTACCTCCGTGGTTGTATGCCTCCGCCAACCAGTCAAGTTGCAGATTACATCCATTTCTATTTACATCATTTGTGTAAATTTATCATAATTAGCATATGAATTCTTGCCAAAAAACATTTTGTGAAGTCACAGCGACCTTTGACCAAATTATAATCGTTTATCTTGAGTTCAAGTCGATGTTTGTGCCAAATTTGAAGAAATTCCCTCCAGGCATTAATGAGATATCGCCTTCACGAGAATGGGAGAAACGTGAGGTCACAGTGACATTTGACCACCCAAATGTAATCAGTTTATTTTTCAGTGTAAGTGGACTTTTGTGCCAAATTTGAAGAAATTCCCTTAAGGTGTTCCTGAGAAAACGTGTTCACAAGAATGGTACGTACAGAGCGAACGAACACCCCCTAAAACATAACACATAAAAACGTCCTTCAGAAACATTAGAAATGTTAAATAAAAACCCTTTTCACAGCTGACATTTTGGCTCAAAAGGGTCTATTGAGGGATGTTTAGAAATTCAAAACAGCTCTCAATTAATGGCATTTGGCCATTTTTATGTTAAAGGTATAATATGTACCATTTCCGCATTAAAATGTCTAAAAACAACTAGACCTATGTTACATATTGTGTTGAGTTATTTACTTACATTATCCCCAATGTTTCCCAACAATGTTCAAACCAGAGAAATCTTTGATTTTATTCAAGGTAACGGCCATTTGGTCGCCTGTGAGAGAGAGAGAGATTAATTGACTTTCTCTTCCCTGCTGTTCCTGTGCAAACATATGAACATCAGGTAACCATGTTTCTGCAGAATGCGGAATGCGGAATGAAGCCGAGAGAGCGCGCGTGCCATAGAGATGCAAAAGTTACCCTGAGGATGCAGGATGCAGAGTTAATCCAGTGGACCGGCCTGTTCTGACAGTTTGTGTACATTCCTCTAGTCGAAAACAATCAAATCATCAGCCTCTTTGGTTTAAAGTCTACCAATATGTCAGATGATCTTCTCAGAAAACAAGTCTCTTTTCATATCATGGTTGTGCTGTTTCCATCAAAAAATAAAAATGGAATGCCATTTCCCACGAAAATGGATTGTGATTGACAGTCTCTTCTTTGTAAATGATTGTAGAGCCACAGAGTTAACTCAAGGTCTTTATTGAAATCTCTAAGCTTGTTGTTAAAATATGGAAGCACTGACATGTAACATGTCTTTAACAGATTGATGAACTTTGACTTCCTCATCATCACTCTGCTTTAAAGCTGCAAACACACCAAGAACAGCTGGTTTTATTGTCCCATAATGACTTAAAGCTGGAGTGCGGGACTTTTACATATAAATGAACATCTGTTACATTAAAGCCAAACGAGTTCACGCAACGCTGATTAAGCCTTAAGCAAAAGTTCAGCATTGCGAAAACTTGCAAAAACTCTCGCGAGACTCGCTACCCAACGACCTTTCCTAACCTTAACTATTCAAGGTCATTGCTTAACCTTAACCACCTGCGAGAGTTTCGCAACTTGTCGGTTACCTTCTAGACACGACGATCGTGACTGAGGTTGAAACCGAAGGTAAAATCTATCGGCAACATGTGAAATATTTTCTTCAGAACTAATCTTCTTCTAAAATCTTAAATACACAATACAATGTTTCTTAAAATGGTATTTAAAAAAAAAACCAAGAACAGCTGGTTTTATTGTCCTATAATGACTTAAAGCTGGAGTGCGGGACTTTTACATATAAATGAACATCCGTTACATTAAAGCCAAACGAGTTCACGCAACGCTGAATAAGCCTTAAGCAGAAGTTCAGCGCTGCAGGTTCAAGGGTCGTGTCTAGAACGTAACCCACAAATTGTGAAAACACGCAAAAACTCTCGTGAGACTCGCCGCCCGACCACCTATCCTAACCTTAACTATTCAAGGTCATTGTTTAACTTTAACCATTTAGCAACTTGTCGGTTACCTTCTAACCACGACCAGGTTTAGGTGCTGTTTCACACATCGTGACTAAGGTTGAAACCGAAGGTAAAATCTATCAGCAACACGTGAAATAAATTGGGGAAAAAAAGTTTGGAAACTTGTGTTTCCAATACCAACAGGAGAATACACTGTTTACCATTGGCAGAGCATTTTGGCAAATTTTTCTTGGGCGCTACCCACATAATCAGCTGTGCTGCTCATCCCACAAATGCATGATCCTTACAAGTTGGACATCATTGTGAAGGTAAATAAACAGGCTTTTCAACCATGTAAAATACAATGCCAATTAGTATTGTAACAACAAGGAAATAATCCACCAAACACAAGTTACCGAACCTTTTTTTTCCCAGTTTATTTTCTTTAGAACTAATCTTCTTCTAAAATCTTGAAAACACAATACAATGTTTCTTGGTATTTAAACCGGTATGAACTGGTATTTAAAAATGAAAGTGTTTTTACACACGACATCAGCAGTGACTCAATCTCTCTCAGACTATTGTCTTCTTTGTTCAAACGAATGGAAAATGAGGGCGCATCCGTCTATGTCGTCATAAACTCATGCAAATCAATGAACAACTTTCCATGCAGGCGTAAATGCACGCAATGGACCGGCCTTACTTTAATAGCGCACAGTCGAAGAAATGCATTCGTCCTTCTTTAGTAGCGAGGAGAATCCTTTCTAGAGTGTAAAAATATCCTTTGAATGTAAAATCACATGAGTACGTCCAAATAGATTTATTTTTTCCTTTTTTCAGTGTTGGCTTGTCTTTACAGATGTTTTCACAGCTGCAAATGTTCCATCCTTACATACAGTGGTATATGAATTTCTGTTTTTTAATATTATTGTGATGGTATTTTTATTTTATCTTTCTTATTTCATTCATTTGATCTTATATGCTTTGTGAATCCTGACTATTCTTTGATCTAATTCACTGTAAGTCAGTTATATCTGAGTGAGGTGCTTTCCTCTTGAATATATTTATATAAAAAGGATGTAATGGCACAATGTTAACTAAATTTATTTACATGTTGATTTAAAAGCATTTCTTTTAGTCAACCTGAGGTACCCAGCAGGAAGTGGTTACAGATTCATTACTAGGAAGGGCAGTCTATTATTGTGAATAATAGAGTAGTATTTATTGTTTGCTTTTAGAACATCATTTTAAACATTGTTCTCTAATTTGAGCTGCCGATGACTACGAGACAAACAATGTGACAAAAATCTGCATTTGTTGTTTTAATAATTGTCGACATCACGAGATCGTGAGTCGATCGTCACACCCACGTTGTTGTTGCTTGTGTGTGCCACCCTTCCATCGTGATTAATTCAGTTTCACGAGTCTTTTGTTTTGTTGTTTTTAAGTGTTTTGTTGCCATCTGTAGTTGTCTTACCCTGCGTGTGTGTGTGTGTGTACTTTTGTGTGTGTGAGTGTCCATCTGATACAGTTACACACTGACAGTAATGTCAGGGACGAGGACACAATGTGCTGATGTAGTTGTGAAAGGGACGCTCTTTGTTACACATCTCCGACAGAGAAAAGAGATAGAATAAAGAGACAGAGTTATAGAGAGAGTTATTATGTTCTGTGTTTGTGTGTGAAATGAGAGATGGCATTTGTCCCACCGTAAAGTAGGGCAAGTCATTACACCTTTAATTATCTTGTAATCTAGCATGCACGCTTGTAATCAGCGTAATCACTCGGGACATTTTCAGCTTTTAAATTTTCCGATCATCTTGGTTTTTTGCAACCAGAAGTGACACGAGAGGATGGTGCTAATGGTGCCTTCAAATGAAACCTGTGAGCTTGTGTTTACACGATATGCTTGGCGTTCAAGTGGTAAAGTCGTGAGAACACGTTACTGTCGGCGTCTAGAAGCCACAGAGGCTATCAATTTAGAAAGCTAGCAAGTGGGTAACATAATGCAGGAAATGCAAAATAAAATTACGAAGAAAAACAATATACGATGAAAATTACTATTATTATTATTCACTTATTATGTACCGAAAAGTGAACTTTAATGGCCTCACGTCACAACTTGTTAACTTGGAGCTTTCAGAAACTTTCCACTCACAAGGTCATGAATACCTCAAGATATATGGACTCTTCTCATGAACACGGTAAACACAACCCCATTTGAAGGCACCATAAGTACAACCGAACGCTGAAATAAGACATTTTTAAGCGACCAAAGATGATAATTAACTATCATGAACTGAAAACACACTGTGAAAGGGTTAAGGTTGTAAGACGAAAACACAGACAACTCTCACACCGGACATACCGACCACAACGCCGTGGTAGTGACCTGTCAATCACTAGACTTCTTTTTGCAACCGGAGGAGTCGCCCCTTGCTGGCTATTAAAAAGAATGCAAGTTTAAGGCACTTCAGCATTGGCTTCACTTTTCACTTTTTTAACCCTAACCCTAATAAGTCAAATATAGACAGTGTAGCCACAAAACAAACACTCAAAAATGTCCCCATTGAAACCCATTAAACCCACAATGTTTGATCCCACGAGCTATTACAGCATAAAATCATGCTTTCTATTATATCAGAAATGTCTGCTGTCTCATTATTCAACAAAGAGGGTCATTTGAGGTAACTCTGATGTCTGTTATATAATCAAAATCTGAATCGGGATGTCATGTGAGTTCAGTTCAGGTAACAATCATCACACCCATCCTCATTATCATTCTAACCATTTCTTCAGTGAGTGATTATGTAATGGTGCCTGTCATCAGAGGCTGAAGCTCATTTACTCTCATTGTGCTCCTTTTTTTTGGGGAAGGAGATGGTGGAGATTATAGCAGAGGTGAGCTGACAAGGGGCTTCCTCTATTCTGCCGCCTCTATTACAAAACCATCAGCAGCGATACTCAGACACACAAAGCCTCGCTGAGACTGAGGAGCTCTTGTCCAGAGATAAAAAAAACAAAGCATACACACACACACACAAAGACACAACAGTTGTCCTGGTGGTAGATGCAAACAGGTCATGGGGTCACAGGATCATATTTGTAGGTGTGTTTTTTAAATTGCACACTAGTGTCAGAAGAAAAGCAGTGTAATAATAATGTACTTCACTGTTTCACCTCAGGGACTGAACCAAGACACTGACCTGGACCAGCCTCCAGGACTCTGCGATGATGGCCGCCTGTACTCTGTTGAGGGCGAAGCCGTCGATCTCTTTCTTCAGACGGACGGGCGCCTGGCCGACCTGAACCGAGACAAAGCAGTCGTGTCAAGAACGGCAACGCGGGGAAGATGCCTTGAAGAATGTACATACAGCATCAATGGGCATTCAAGGTACTACATCGTCGTCTTCATTATTCCAAAGTAAAACTTCCCAAAATATATCATAATGTAGACTCTATTTGTGACCGCTGCTGCTCCGGATGATCAAACTACTGGAAATCTATTTTCCAAACTCTTAAAACTTTCAAACTCTCTTTGATTGCCAATTACAAGATAGCAACCTTTATAATGTTATTAGCACGCAGGACAGGCTAGTTCTCCTATACCGTTAAAACCCACAACCTCCCACTTACATTTAATGGTTAAGAGATGTCATATAGCAGCTAAAACTAGAGAAACTCAGGTTTATACTTCGTGGATCTGCCGACAAATTTGAGAAAACAATTTGTGGGGACTTGGCTTAGGAACCAGAGGGTCACCGGTTCAAGTCCCCGCAACCAAGGGACTTGGACCAACTACAGAGTGTGGACTGGTAGCTGGAGAGGTGCCAGTTCGCCACCTTTACTCTTGAGTAAAGGCACCGACCCTTCTAAAAACCTGCTCCCCGGGGCGCTGTACAGTGGCTGCCCACTGATCCTAATGGGTTAAATGCAGGAGCTAAATTTCCCTGTGTGCTGTGTGACAATAAAATTGGATTTACATTTACATTTTGAGCCTACAATAAGCTTTACATCTCCTCGTATGTAACTTGCAGACTAACGCCGACTTCACACCAGAGCAGTGGCGAAGTGCGGCTATGGAGAGCTTTGGGCCCGCTCACGAGCTCAGCGAGCTGCAGCCCTTTGATTCTGCGGCGAAGTGCAGCCAAACTAAAGGAAAAGTTTAACTTTTAGTGGCAAAGTGTGGCCAGAGAATACCCGCAGCCAATCAGTAAACAGATCCTGTTGACCTACATACTTTTTACCCGCCTGAAACACATGAACACGCCTCTTGGCTGCAGAACAGTGTTATTGTTGCAGTGAGCTGCACTTTGGTGTAATTTGCGTAATTCAGCGTACGATGGTATTCACACCAGATCTGGCAGTGCGGCGAAAACAGCAGTCCTGCGGCAGAAAAGTCGAAACAGAATCAACTTTTGGAGAAAAACAACCTGACGTTATGTAACCGGCGTTCCAGAGAGAGAGCTGTACAACCCAGTCATTAGGGAACAAAAGGGAAAGTTAGTCGTCGTGCACTTAATTAGTAATTAAAGTGACTCACCCACACTGCCGCGAATCACCGCGAAGCCTGATCTAGGTCATTGTCATTATTTTTAGACAACACTAATCTACAACATTAATCTTTCCACACTGAATTTCTAAGCAACTTGAACACTCCTTGAACACATTTTTTATTAGGGCTGTCAAAGTTAACGCGATAATAACACGTTAATTCGTTTTAACGCCACTAATTTCTTTAAAGAGCGTGTTAAAGAGGGAAGATACTGGTATCATATGAAACTAGAAAAACCTAATGACTCCATTGGTACCAATCATGTCATACTAGCTTGTCATGAAGGAGGATAAATAACGCTCCAAAGTTGGGCTAAATTTTGGTGAGGAAAAACTGTCATGGCCATTTTCAAAGGGGTCTCCTGACCTCTGACCTCAAGATATGTGAATGTAAATGGGTTCTATGGGTACCCACGAGTCTCCCCTTTACAGACATGCCCACTTTATGATAATCACATGCAGTTTGGGGCAAGTCATAGTCAAGTCAGCACACTGACACACTGACAGCTGTTGTTGCCTGTTGGGCTGCAGTTTGACATTTTATGATTTGAGCATATTGTTTTTTATGCTATACTGTAAATGCAGTACCTGTGAGGGTTTCTGGACAATATCTGTCATTGTTTTGAGTTGTTAATTGATTTCCAATAATAAATATATACATATATTTTAATCGATTGACAGCCCTATTTTTGATATATGTATATTTCTTTTTATCCTTTTCGCTCTTCTGTTTTTAAAACACAAAAAAGTTATTTGCGTTGAACTGATCTGTGAAACTGAAATCCAATAAACACAATATATTAAAAGAAAAGAATCACAATACTGTATCTCCTAAAAGGCAATACTTGTAATTCTGCATGTTTAAGAAAAGGAAGTAAATGTTTAATTACTTTACTGCAAGCTTTCGTACGCCCAGGGATTTAAACTGATTCCTTCCAGGAAGCATTTATCTAGGGTTTGCATTTATCATCCCAGATCTGAGACACTTGTGACTGGATTCACAGGCTGTGATGTCAGATAATCAAATCTAGAGTACGACTAACAAAGAAGTGAACCAGAGGATTCCTACAGACACTAAACATATCATATTACCTCCTCCTTTCATTCATTTGTCAGTATCTTTAGGATTCTTTTAATCACACTACAGACTTTCTCATAAACCTGATATCGACTCATTTTCTTGCATCTCTCCCAAAAGGTCCTGACCATCTGCAGAATTGTGTAATCTGGGATCTCTTACCTTGGTCATCAGGGAGTGGGTGGTGTCCATAACGGCCGCTGCAGTCTCTGGGTGAGGTACCAGCTCCACCAGTTTGACGTAGTAAGGTGGGTTCACCTGGGGAGCAGCACAGAACAATCACTCATCATACTGAGAGAGGATGTAGCACACAGTCTTTACATGTGTCATGGTACTGAACAAAGCCTCAGCATCAACATTAGCTGACTGGACCATTAACTGACTGCTAATTTTACCTTGTTAGAGGACAATGGATTATTATTCGTAACAGGACAAACTGTACTGTGATGTGATGTGTAGTATTTAGGGTGAGTTGCCCTAATGTGGGACACTTTAAGCTCCAGTAGGTGAAGGTCTTATTTATAGGGTTTTAGTCTCCTAATGCATTATTTAAGATATTTAAGGTCAAGTGCAAATTGAGCAGTGGTTTTATGCAGGTTTAGGTTTCATGTGTTGCCTCAAGGTTTGATGTATTGGCTTCAAATAGATCAGGGGTCAGCAACCTGCGTCTCTGGAGCCACATGCAGCTCTTTAGCTCCTCTCCAGTGGCTCCCTGTGGATTTCTATAAAATGAAATTGAATAACTGTTTTTTTTTTTACATTTTCATTTTTATTTATCATCGTTGTAGGTCTACGATATGACGGTACGACGGTACGACGGTACGACGGTACGACGGAGTATTAGGGCCACATTGAGGAAAAAAAATAAATCTGAGATTTAGAGAATAAAGTCATAATATTATAAAGTAGTAATTTTATGTGTTATTTTCTTTTTTTCTTGTAACATTACGACTTTTTTCTCGTAATATTCTGACTTTATTCTGTAAATCTCAGATGTTTTTTCCCTTAATGTGGCCCTAATGCTCCGTAGTCCATTGTCTCTTTGGCCCTCACTGCATTAGACTGATATACTTAGACTATAAACTGTGTTACCTTCATCACAATGATCAAATGTTTTGTGGCTCCAGACAGATTTTTTTTTTTAGTTTTTGCCTGAAATGGCTCTTTAGATAGTAAAGGTTGCTGACCCCTGAAATAGGCCCTCTATGCCTGTTTTACGGTTGTGTGCGTTCCCTGTATAGTGAAATGAAAACATTTTAGGGTTTAACATTTGAAACTTTGCAATGTCACAGCAGATTCATTCATTTTTAGCTGTGCATTTAATTATGCTTTCTTTGCATAACAGATATGATAATATAATAGGCTATTTAATGTCTTTCTAATATGCCTAAATGCTTCAAAACTATTCTAGTCTTATTGTTTGTTTGATGTTGTTCGATTCTCCGTGTAACATCCACACCTATAAGTCTAGGTTTTGTAACAGCAATAACATTGTAAGTGGTAAAATTACTGATCACGGGATACTGGCACATTTAGCCTTGAGTTTTTCCTACATTAATTAAGGTGATTTTTAGGCCTTTTAACAGATGTCTCAGTGTCCCACATTTTGGACATGACTGTCCCAAATTAGAAAATTGAGATTTGTCTGAGATAACTTGGCACTAAGAGTACTGATATGTCTACTATTTCTTTTATGAGTGTGATATCTGCGTTTTCTTTTTTGGTTTGATTAGGACACATCCTGGAGATTTCAGAGTGGTACTGGGTTTGGATTTAATGTATTGGCTTCATATCACAATATATTCCAGAAGTCTGAAATGCAAAAAGTCTATTAACAGAATTACGGCTGGGGATCGTTTAAAAAGTTACGACACCAGTACCAGTAACAGGGTTCCTACACATTTCCCATTTCAAAATTCCATATTTTTCCAGTCTTTTCGGTAGATTTGTCAGACCATATTTGACCTTACTGACTTGGGGAGGATGCTGTGAGAAGATTTTAGCTCTCTTTTCCTATTTGGAATTGTTAACCAACCCAGGCTTCGTGTTTGGGATTGTTGAGCCAGCAACTCGGAAAACTTGCATTTACCCGTCGTGGCTGTTCAGTTATGAAAGTTGTGACCCGGCCCGGCAGCTCGTACTTCTGCCGCTTCAGGTGAAAAACTATTATGCCCGACGGGTAACAACCCAGCCCCAAACAGAATGGATGTAACCTTTACACTACACCTTTCTGAACCAGAAATTTATCAGCAACACAAACAGAAGCACTGACAGAGAAGAAGGATAGTGCACTTGTGGAGTGACAACAAATCGCTTTTAAATTTTGTGGTGACACGTAACTAAACCTGTCCTTTCGGCTTTATTGATGGATGGGTCAGGTTGTATGTGAACACACCGAGTCCAGAAAGCCTGAGAAATACCAGAGGTCTTTAAAAGTCACCTTAGAAAGCTTTTTTTGTTATCGACAGCTGATGGTGACAATCCATCTCATAAACTACACGAGTTAAATGCAATATGCAAATATTCTGGTATTGCATAGATAAAAGATACACACCCTTATTCTTTCTCTTTCTCTCTATATACAAAATAGTTTTTGACAGTCCCTCTATCGTTGTCGTGATGTTAGTGGCTAACGGTTAGTTTTCAGGGTCAGCAGATAAAAGAGCTGAAACATTTAGTAATTCTCCGAAGGTAAAATAGAAAAGGAACAATATAGATATTTCAGAAACAAACTGAGACACTGATAAAGAATGCTTGTTTGCAGATATGCAACGAAATAGCTGACTGTGGTGAGGTGAGTCAGTGATGGATGCTTCAGTCCGACGATGAAAAATGAGCTGTACTCTAAAAATCCTCCTCGAGGCTACGACACGGAGAGTGGCTTAAAGTCAAAACGGGTCAGCTGTTGGAAGAAATAACATAAGAATCTGGTAGACTGAGAGAAATTATTTTGGTGGTACATTATAACGTAACAACAGATCCACTAGTTCCCCGTCAAATACAGTAAATTAATGATATGTTTGACTGGTTTCTTGAACTGTAAACTCGAGTACTTATTGACCCGCTGGTTACCAGGACTGTAGTGTCACTAACCGGATGGGAGACGAGGCAGCGACTCCGGTTCTGTACTTTAGAGAAGACGTTGCTTGGCACCAGACAGGAAGTGGAGCTGCTCAAGATGACGTCTTTCCCCACCAGATGCTCGATGTCCTGGAAGACGCTCTGCTTGACCTCGAGCTGCTCGAACACACACTCCTGGAAACACACAAAATGGGTCATAAACTGCCCTGATTTCATTTTCTGTAACACAGTTAGTAAGTATCATCTCTGGCCACAGTCTTTGTAACATGATACAGTACAGTATGTTCCTGTTCCCACTTTTAAAACTTTCCTTTGATATCAAACCTTTAATATTACACAGAATAATAAAACCAATCTGAACAGTAAATCAGTAAATAATAAGTATTTAAGCATCGGTAGAGCACCAGAGAAGCATCTCAGTCAAGATGAAAACATTAACACAGTATTGAGAATGTACTCTGATAAATAAAACTATAAGTAGAGACAGTGGTGGAAGAAGTACTCAAATCCTTTACTTTAGTAAATGTAGTAAAACCACTCTGTATAAATACTCTGTCCTGCATTCAAGATCTTACTCAACTCCCTGACTGCTCTGCTCTTCCCTACAGATATGCATTTGGTTCGGTTATGTTGATCTATTCCTTTTGTTTTGCTTTAATGCGCCTTACAACACGCACCCTCTCACATTCTCCACACATGCATCACCCACACTACTGACACACTGGTTTACACACCTCATACTTTAAATATTCAGTTCCCTCTTTAATTTGGGTTCTTTGTTTTAACCCTCTGAGACCCACAATAGACCCGATTTAGTCTTTTTTTTCTGGGGGTACAGGGCGTCTTTAGGGGGAGATAGCAGGTCAACAGGAGATGTCACATAGAAGTGGTGTACATCATCTGAAAGCTGGGAACCTGGAGATTAATTTGAGATTAAAATGAGTTAAGATAAATGTTTAAAGGTTATACGGGGTGCTTTGTTATGTCTCATAAGTTGTTGCAGCAATTTTGGGGTTGAAACCGTTTGTTACACAGATTTGGTGCTAAATTTAACCATTTTTTACCACTGGAGAATTGATAAAAATGATCAATAATCCCTCCATAATACCACATTAAGACACCATGACCCTGAGGAACAACATAGAAAAAGCCATGCTGTGATTTGGGATCAAAAACTTTTGACATTTGGAGATTTCTGCAAGAAGTTTTTCATTTGTGTCTCCCTTTTCGTTATGCCCTCCTGAGCCGGGTCGTAACAAAATGTACTCTGGCAAACATGTTTTAGGTCAAATTGTTCCCCTCATTTCAGTTCCCAGCACAGGCCTCAGCTATATTTAATTTCATTGTGTTTCACAGTGTTGGGAAGGAGTGGCTGTCAAAGAGCATTGGAGGATAATGAAAGAGCATGCTAATGTGTGCAGCTGCATTAACTGCTCTGGGCGAGGAGCATACCTGTGATGATGAAACAGCTGTCTGTGAAACATATAGACAGGTGATGAATGTGAGGAGTGGTAATGTGTGTACAGTCTACTATCTAATGGTATGTGTACTGTTCCTCTAGTAGGGCTGGTATGGATTTACTCTCACAACTATTGTCAGTCACTAAATTAGTTATTAATATGTTCTGACTGAGACTAACTCCTGAACTCCCTGGAAATTTGGTGGTGTCATGCTATCAGGAAGCGTGAGGTTGCCTATCTGAACAGGAAAACTCTGCATATCTCTACTTGTTGTTTCCCTGTTTCTAATAAGTCCTCTATTGTTCCTGAACTCTGTACATACAGAGTATTGATTTATTTTGGCCCCTACCTGTCTCTATGAGATCAGCACTGCGATGAAGAGCACTATTGTCTGCTTTAAACCGAGTCACAGTGGCGTACGCCATATTTTTTCTTGGCTTAAGAAGTCAACTTTTACTTTTAAACGTGAGTCAGGATAAGCAAGTACCTCGTTGTCGAGTGTGTGTTTGTGTGTCTTAGCACGACAAAAGACAAGATGAGTGATTTGATGTTAAAACGTCAGCGGAGCAGCGACTCTTTGTCATCTCCTGCTGAACCTTTTGTCAAAGTAAAGCTCTACTTGTGTTTGTTCATTCAGCTCATAAGAGGGCTCGTGGAACGTGACACAATATTTCCAGAAAGCTCTGATATTTATATATCTATATTCAAGTCATAGTCAAGTCAGCACACTGACACACTGACAGCTGTTGTTGCCTGTTGGGCTGCAGTTTGCCTTGTTATGATGTGAGCGTATTGTTTTATGCTAAATGCAGTACCTGTGAGGGTTTCTGGATCAATATCTGTCATTGTTTTGTGTTGTTAATTGATTTCCAATAATAAATATATACATACATTTGCATAAAGCAGCATATTTGTCCACTCCCATGTTGATAAGAATATTAAATACTTGACAAATCTCCCTTTAAGGTACATTTTGAACAGATGAAAAAATAATGTGCAATCATACGATTAATCACGATTAAATATTTTAATCAATTTACAGCCTTATTTTTGACTATTACTATATTTTAATACGATTATTCCATAATCGTATGAAACCTACAACAACATAACTAGCCTATTAAATAGGCCTTATTTCGTGGGTTGCCCGCAGCATCACCCTAATAGCTAATAAATAGTTTACTCCCACCTTAAACTCATGAGGGAAAGTATCTGAAGTGTGTGAGCACTAGTTATTATCTTGTGGGAACAAGTGATTTATCTTCACAAGATAATTCACTTGTTCTCACAACTGGTAATCAGTCATGTTATATGGCAAATAACATGCAGTACATACTCTGCA
This sequence comes from Sebastes umbrosus, assembly GCF_015220745.1. Lineage (NCBI taxonomy): Eukaryota > Metazoa > Chordata > Actinopteri > Perciformes > Sebastidae > Sebastes > Sebastes umbrosus. The sequence continues at coordinate 2,415,629 of NC_051281.1, forward strand.
GATAGATTTATTCAAAAATCCATTAGTGGTGTCTGAGGCAACATAGAATATGTCACACATACAGTTTTAACCAATGATGCTGCGCCCTCTTCAGGACAATCAGTGTAGTTTTGAAAAACACCAGAACACACTGTACTGTAATGAGATTACTGGAATCACTCCAGACTTTGATTCATGGTGGATGTAATGGATGAACCAATGAATACACCAACAACATAGCATTCCCATTATGTCACACTTTATAAACATTTGAAAATCCTCACACTGCAGTGGTGGAAGACGTACTCAGATCTTTTACTTAAATAAAGGTACTACTGTAAAACTACAGTGTAAAAATACTCTGTTACGAGTAGGGATTTCAATCGATTAAAATAGTTAATCGCGATTAACCACAAATTAATCGCACATTTTTTATATCTGTTCAAAATGTACCTTAAAGGTCCCATATTGTAAAAAGTGAGATTTTCATCCATCCATCCATCCATCTTCAACCGCTTATCCGGGATCGGGTCGCGGGGGCAACAGCTCCAGCAGGGGACCCCAAACTTCCCTTTCCCGGGCCACATTAACCAGCTCTGACTGGGGGATCCCGAGGCGTTCCCAGGCCAGAGTAGAGATATAATCTCTCCACCTAGTCCTGGGTCTTCCCCGTGGTCTCCTCCCAGCTGGTCGTGCCTGGAACACCTCCCAAGGGAGGCGCCCAGGAGGCATCCGTGCTAGATGCCCGAACCACCTCAACTGGCTCCTTTCGACGCAAAGGAGCAAGGACTCTACTCCGAGTCCCTCACGGATGACTGAGCTTCTTACCCTATCTCTAAGGGAGACGCCAGCCACCCTCCTGAGGAAACCCATTTCGGCCGCTTGCACCCGCGACCTCGTTCTTTCGGTCATGACCCAACCCTCATGACCATAGGTGAGAGTAGGAACGAAGATTGAACGGTAGATCGAGAGCTTTGCCTTCTGGCTCAGCTCTCTTTTCGTCACAACGGTGCGGTAAAGCGAATGCAATACCGCCCCTGCTGCTCCGATTCTCCGACCAATCTCACGTTCCATCGTCCCCTCACTCGCGAACAAGACCCCGAGATACTTAAACTCCTTCACTTGGGGTAAGGACTCATTCCCTACCCGGAGTAGGCAATCCACCAGTTTCCTGCTGAGAACCATGGCCTCAGATTTAGAGGTGCTGATTCTCATCCCGACTGCGTCACACTCGGCTGCGAACCGATCCAGTGAGTGCTGGAGGTCGCAGACCGATGATGCCAACAGGACCACATCATCTGCAAAAAGCAGCGATGAGATCCTCAGCACACCGATCTGCAAACCCTCCTCCACCCGACTACGCCTCGATATCCTGTCCATGAATATCACGAACAGGATTGGTGACAAAGCGCAGCCCTGGCGGAGGCCAACCCCCACCGGAAACGAGTCCGACTTACTGCCGAGGATCCGAACACAGCTCTCGCTTTGGGCGTACAGGGATTGGATGGCCCTGAGAAGTGCCCCCCTCACCCCATACTCCCGCAGCACCCCCCACAGTATCTCCCGGGGGACCCGGTCATATGCCTTCTCCAAGTCCACAAAACACATGTAGACTGGATGGGCATACTCCCAGGCCCCCTCCAGGATCCTTGCGAGAGTGAAGAGCTGGTCCGTTGTTCCACGGCCAGGACGGAATCCGCATTGTTCCTCTTCGATCTGAGGTTCGACTATCGGCCGAACCCTCCTTTCCAGCACCTTGGAGTAGACTTTACCAGGGAGGCTGAGCAGTGTGATACCCCTGTAATTGGCACACACTCTCTGGTCCCCCTTTTTGAAAAGGGGAACCACCACCCCGGTCTGCCACTCCTTAGGCACTGTCACCGACTTCCACGCGGTGTTGAAGAGACGTGTCATCCAAGACAGCCCCTCCCCACCCAGAGCCTTCAGCATTTCTGGGCGGATCTCATCAATCCCCGGGGCTTTGCCACTGTGGAGTTGTTTGACTACCTCAGTGACTTCCACCAGGGTAATTGATGATGGTCCCCCATCAGCTTCCAGCTCTGCCTCTACCATAGAGGGCGTATTGGTCGGATTCAGAAGTTCCTCAAAGTGCTCCTTCCACCGCCCGATTACCTCCTCAGTTGAGGTCAACAGTGTCCCATCCTTACTGTACACAGCTTGGATGGTTCCCCGTTTCCCCCTCCTAAGGTGCCGGATGGTTTTCCAGAAGCACTTTGGTGCCGACCGAAAGTCCTTCTCCATGGCTGCTCCGAACTCCTCCCACATGAGATTTTCATGTCTTTTATATTATAAAGCAGGTTTAAGTGCTATATAAATACTGTTAAACTATCAAAACGCTCAATATACGGAGAAATACACACAGCTCGTATTCAGAAATTACGCGTTTGAAACAAGCCGTTAGGATTTCTGTCCATTTGTGATGTCACAAATACACAATATTTAGACCATTACACGGTTTTACACATAAACATTCTAAATGTGTCCCAATTTATTTCCTGTTGCAGTGTATGTAAATAACATCAGCTGACAGGAAGTAAACATGGACCCAAACTGTTGCCTAGCAACGCAATTCCGTTGAAATGCACTAAAACGGAGCGTTTCAGACAGAGGGTGAATACAGGTATATTCAGGCAGACAGTACGAGGAAAATAATGTGTCTTTTGAATATTAAAGCATGTAAACATGTTCTAGTAGAAACACAAAATACAAGTATGAAACTGAAAATGAGCACGATATGGAACCTTTAAAGGGAGATTTTCAATTATTGAATACTCAAATATGCTGCTTTATGCAAATGTAAAATTTAGCGTAAAATTGGAGCGTTATTTATTATTCATCAAGTTTTCTAGTTTCACATGATACCAGTAACTTCACTCAAGCTTTAAAACTGAGCCCGCTGCACCCTCCGAAAGATCAAATGCGATAGTGCGTTAAAGAAATTTAAAACAAATTTGCGTTAACGCGTTGTTATAGCGCTAACTTTGACAGCCCTAGTTACGTCACCTGTACAAAGAAGGCTCCCTCCAGCGCCTGAGTCAGGTCGTCGTAACAGCTGATCAGGGCGAGCTGCTGTGTGGCGCTCAGCGCTCCTCTCAGCATGTGGGCTTCCTCCAGCTCCTCCAGCTGCTTCCTGAGCCAACACAGAGTCAAAGAGGGCAGTTAACACACTCTCACTCACACTTTCTCCAAAGACTGTATGACATGTAATATTATTCTTTTAATGTCTAAGGAATCGTTACAAAATATGAATGCAGCAGATTTGAATGGTTCAATAAAGGCAGAATCTAAATAGTGTTAAAATTTTAGCGACGAAAAACTGTCATGGCCATTTTCAAAGGGGTCTCCTGACCTCTGACCTCAAGATATGTGAATGTAAATGGGTTCTATGGGTACCCACGAGTCTCCCCTTTACAGACATGCCCACTTTATGATGATCACATGCAGTTTTTTGCATGCAGTACAAATGTGTTATTTTCTCCTATTCTAAAATGGTGAATATTTCTGCATACTGGGGTCCCTAAACAGTCTTGAAATTACATAAATTGGGTCTCACTGTAAAGCGGAGACTCTGGTGGATCAAATGAGCCCAACTGTATTCATGTGTGATGATGTTAGTCCCCATAGGAGACATTTCATTGTAGACCAATGAGACCATTTTTTGAAGCTTGACCTCACTGTATAAAATGACCTGTGGTGACCTCTAGGATAATCACAGCCTCATGAAACTTTACAGCCACAAACTAGAGACCTAGAGCATTCAGAGGATGGATGACTTTCCTAGCTAGATTGATAATAAGGGGGTTTCTGAGCAGTTTCAAGAACAGAAGTGCTCGCCGTCCAATCGCAGAAAATGAAAAAATTCTTGCAGAAATCTCAAAAATGTCAAAAGGTTTTGACACCAAATCACAGCATGGCTTTTTCTATGGTGTTCCTCAAGGTCTTGGTGTCTTAATGTGGTATTTTGGAGGGATTATTGATCATTTTGATCAATTCTCCAGTGGTAAAAAAATGGTTAAATTTAGCACCAAATCTGTGTAACAAATGGCATCAACTTATAAGACATAATAGAGCATGGGGATGACCATCATATACTTCTATCATACTGTTCAAAGCTCTTATACACTTTTACAATTTACTTCAATTAATTAATTAATGTTTATTTCTTATTCATGACTAGAACAAATTAATCTTCAGGTTCCCAGCTTTCAGATGATGAACCAGAAATCTTCAAGGAAGATTATGTCAGAAAACTGTTTGTGGGTAGTCGATGCCTGAATGCTGTCAGGTTGGTTTACCGGCCAACATACAAACCAAAATTAACCAGCTGTCACTCATGGTAGCAAAGAAGCAGATACTGTTTCAGCGACATACCTGAGTTTACCTGCCAAAATAAATGTGGTGTAAAGTTAATAACACTCTCTACAGGGTACATGATTAAGGACACGCTTCACTGCTTGTTCACAAAGGCTGAAAGACCAGTACAATCACACCCTCTACTGTCCATACAGGCAACTAAACTTAAACCAAGAGCCTCAAAGTGAAAGCACCAAGCAGCAGATAAGATATATACAGGATAAATTAAAGTTTAAATAATAAGATCTTGGTACAGAGTTTGAGTTGAGTTAGTTTCAAGGGCATTAGGTTGTTTTTTTTCTGACCAAAAGCCCTTTGTCATTCCACAGTAATAATTAACTAACAGTGACGAGGCTATGAAATAGTCTTTAGGCCTGAACACGTGTTCATACATGTGTTCCTATTGTAAGAGGAAGTCACTGATCATGTACTGTCTTGTTTTGGACAGAGTCCACATATATGTCTTGTTATTATTTCCTTCAATGATTTGCAACCAAACACACCTGTTCAAGATTCAAGATTCAAGATTCAAGATGTTTATTGTCACGCCGGTTGTACAGGTACAAACGTGTGAAATACTTTTCGCTAGGAAGCTCCATTAAATAATAAATTATATTACATTTACATTTACATTACAATTACATTTACATTACAATTATAAAAGGAAATACTTTATACAAGGGCATATTAAGAACATATGTATTAACAATATATACAGTAACTGTTGACTAGAAAGCAGAGCGGCAACGATTAAACGATTAGTTGTCAACTATTAAATTCATCTGCAGATATTGTGATAATCAATGAATCGTTTTGAGGATTTTTTTTAAGTAAAGAAAAGTAAAAATTCTCTGATTCCAGCTTCTTAAATGTGAATATTTTCTGGTTTCTTTCCTCCTCTATGACAGTAAACTGAATATCATTGAGTAGTGGACAAAGCAAGACATTTGAGGACGTCATCCTGGGCTTTGGGAAACTCTGATCCACATTTTTTTTTTTACCATTTTCTGACATTTTATAGACTAAACAACTAATCGATTATCTGAGAAAATAATCGACAGATTAATCAACAATGAAAATAATCGTTAGTAGCAGCCCTAGAGTAAATGCACCAACGCACATGCAGCGTTGTCTGACTGTTACAGCAATATCTAAATATCACTAAAGCAACATGTATTCAAATTTACTTATTCTGGGGTACACGTTTGGTAGTTTGCTGTCCCAACTTTTTATACATTAAACAGTTGTTGCCACTGATGGCAACCAAAGGCCAAGAATGGGTTGCCAATTTCTCAAAATGGTTGAAATTGGTATCCTGGAAACCCTTACTGTTGAGCTCTGACAGTAAGCGTCATTTTTAACGCCAGCTGCTTTGCCAAAACTTTTGAAATCCTACCTTTTTTAAGGTCTCATGGTTGACATACTGTATATGGGGGTACTTAGTTAGTTACAATCTGCAACCACACCACTAGATGCCACCAAATCCTACACACTGTACCTTTAAGTCTTATCCAGGACTTCCAGACAGGTCATGTAATGTTAATTTGTCAGCCCAATAAGACGTGCATGGTCTCAATAGGCTTTACATGCCTCTCCAAGAAGCCTGTAATCAGGCTGACAGGAGGATGTGATCCAAATGCAGAGAATAAAGATTGTGTTATAACTATGGAACGTGGTTGGAATATTACATTAATTAAGATTACATTACGGGACGGTTTATGCTGGATAAAGACGGCGGTATTGAGTTGAGTATAAAGCTGACCTGATCTCTGTGATGGCGTTGGCAGCCTGTCCTGGTTGGTTGTCATAGATCTTCACACTGTAGCCTCCACTGACAAACACCATCGACCAGGAGCGGCCGATCAGACCGCTGAAACAAAACACAAATATATATATTTAGGATGTTCACTCTAGGTCAGGGGTCTGCAACCTGCGGCTCCGGAGCCACATGCGGCTCTTTAGCTCCTCTCCAGTGGCTCCCTGTGGATTTTTAAAAAATGGAAATGAATAACTGTTTTTTGTTTATATTTTTATTTTTATTTATCATTGTTGTAGGTCTATGGTACGACGATACAACGGAGTATTAGGGCCACATTGAGGAAAAATAAATAAATCTAAGATTTCGAGAATCTTTTTTGTAAATCCCATCAGTTCACTTTTTCTTCCCTACACAGGAATGTCAGTTACAGAGCAAATAACCTGCAGGTTTTGCTGTTGCCCTGTCTAAGGACAACTGTCTGTTTGCAAAATCCTGCAGTGGATATTCAGGCTTAGTGGGTTATGATCTTCTTAGCAGCATATTGTGGAGAATTGTGCATGTTTATGCACATCAAAACGCAGTGGGGGAATTTGCAGTGTACAGCAGCAAAGGGGATAGTGCAAAAAACAAGAAGCATCAGCTAACACAGTAAAAAAAAAAGAGCTAAACAAAGTGTAACAAAATATGAACCATTTAAATAGAAGGAAGTATAAAAAAGGAGCAGTATATACAGTATTGACAATAAACAGACTATTAACAAAATTGCACAAGTGGAAAATTATATTGCACAGTCAGAATTACACCTGAGTAGTACTGATAGACAGTTGGTGGACAGTAAATTGTTGTGTAAATTAACTACATAATGAAGAATCATTGAAAGAGGTCAGGAAATCATAGTTAGCTAACATACATGGCAATCCGTGCAATGCAATCACCTAAAATGACATGCAAAATAACTAAGGTTAGCTAAACAAAAATGCAAATGCAACTTCCATGTCAGCTCCATGAAAACACTCCTCAACTAGCACATATAACACCATGGGAGCAAAGTTCAAACACCATAAAAAGCCTCTTTTTCTTGCTCACCTGCCGATCACAGTGATGATCTTCATGTCAGAGGAGCTCATTTTAGGATGTTGTGAAGAGATCAGAGCAGAAACACGTTGTTATTACAGGTTATTATTACTCTGACTAGAACAGTAGAAGCTGCTGCACCGCCTCTCCACAGTCACATGTGTACTATAACGGTACGGCAATACTAGAAGGACAAAAACCAACAAACGAGAGCAATATACTGCATCTTCACCACCTAACACAACACACAAACCCACAATTAATTAGCTGTTATTGTTATTTTATTAATAAAACTATATAGAATAATTAAAATAATTAATAGAAAACAAGTTAAGAGAATGTTTTTGTATATGAATAGGTTTTAAGAAGTGACTTTAACAGATAAAAGTGAATTCAGGTCACAAATCCTGTGAAAGCACATTTATAAAAATATGTTGTTCTTGACTTTGACTCTTGTTGGTCATAGGTGCTCTTTATATACACTCAGTGGCCACTTTATTAGGTACACCTGTGCAATCAACAGCTCTGCCATAAATGTATACCTTGTGTTGACATTGTCAGAAATCTGTTTATTATTGAGGTTGTAGTTTGCAGTGGAGTTGTACTGGACAACATTGTATTAAAAGGTGTTTCTATTTTTTTGTCCTCCCTATTTATGAGGGCTGCCCCTTTTTTAGTAGATTAGTCGACTAATCGGTCGTTTTGGTCTTAGTCGACTGAGATTTCTTTAGTCGATTAGTCATTTTTTGTGCTTTTTTTCATGCAGAATGATTTATTTCCAAGAAACTTATGAGCACATCTCTGGCAAACACGAGATTTAAAGTGTGTGATTCTTTGTGGAGAAACTCAGTCTTACTGAGCTCTCGATTAAATTAATCGATTAGTTGACAAAGAATTTCTTTGGTTGAGGACAACCCTATATGAGGAGGGCAGAATATTGGAAAAACCTCTCAGCATAATGCAGTCCAACACCACCACTATCTATGACCTCAGTGCTAAACATATAATTTAATAAACACCTCTATGACAGTGAAGAAAAACAGAACATATAGGCATCATAAAAGTTAACTTTATAGCCTATACTAGATTGTACAGGTGTACCTAATAAAGTGGCCACTGAGTATTTATATTTATATGATATTTATATATACACACCTATTTATCACCACTTGTGCATATAACAGTTCTGTCTATTTATTGCCTTTATTTGTCCATCTTTTGTTCTTCTCCCTAGCTGTTATTTCTTTCTATTTCTGTGTAAGTACATTTAGAGAGATGCATAAAACCAGTCAAATGTCTTGTATGTATGAACTTACAAGACAAAATAATTTCATTCATTCTCACTGTGCTATATCATTTTCCACTTGTGCAATTTTGTTAATTGTCTGTTTATTGTCCATACTGTATATACTGCTCCTTATTTTTAAGTTTTATTTATATTGTTTAGGATGTAAATTATATTGTTATTATAAGTTATATTTATATTGTTTAGGATGTAAATTATATTATTATTATAAGTTATATTTATATTGTTTAGGATGTAAATTATATTATTATTATAAGTTATATTTATATTGTTTAGGATGAAACTGATATTGTTATTATACGTTATATCTATATTGTTTAGGATGAAACTGATATTGTTATTATAAGTTATATTTATATTGTTTAGGATGAAACTGATATTGTTATTATAAGTTATATTTATATTGTTTAGGATGAAACTGATATTGTTATTATAAGTTATATTTATATTGTTTAAGATGAAACTGATATTGTTATTATAAGTTATATTTATATTGTTTAGGATGAAACTGATATTGTTATTATAAGTTATATTTATATTGTTTAAGATGTAAATGAGCACAGAAAGGCATGTAGCTTTCACTTGTATCCTAGCAACGGGGTGAAACCAGCTTTCAACCAATCGTGTCGCAGCTACTTGATGATTGACGCGTGAATAGCCAATCAGAGGTGAGAGATCTGTGAAGTGTCCCGCCCATACCGCGGGGGATTGTGGGATGAAGTCTTGAAACGACAACAAACCCTCCATGCTCTCTGTGTTTGTGTGTTAAACTGATTGAGTTACATGATATTTATGGTCTTTTAGTGATAAAATCTCAGCAGGGAGACATAAAGATGGAGAATGTGCATCTGGCTGTGGAGGAGGAGGATCTTTATTCGGGTTATAACGACTATAATCCAACATTTGACTCAGAGGTGAGTTAGCAGCTATGCTACATTAGCAGTTTAAAGCAGTTTGCATTGCAGGTGTTCTCTAACTACAGCTGACAATGACACAGTTAGATAATGATATGAGCTGGAGAGGGGGAGAACTATAAAACAAATCATTTAAAATCATTAATTTGCTAAGTCTATTTTTGTATTGGACAATGGGTATGTAAAGAATAAAGACTGACAGCCTCTCTGAGGAGATAAGACTGTTTAAAAACATCACAATCAGCTTTATTTACCAAGATAAGATAAGATCAGATATTCCTTTATTAGTCCTGCAGTGGGGGAATTTGCAGTGTACAGCAGCAAAGAGCATAGTGCAAAAATCAAGATGCATCAGCTAACACAGTAAAAAAAAGAGCTAAACAAAGTGAAACAAAATATGAACCATTTAAATAGAAGGAAGTATAAAAATAGGAGCAGTATGTACAGTATTGACAATAAACAGACTATTAACAAAATTGTATAAGTGGAAAATGATATTGCACAGTGAGAATGAATGATATTATTTTGTCTTGCAAGTTCATACATACAAGACATCTGACTCTGGTTTTATGCATCTCTCTAAACTTACACAGAAATAGAAAGAAATAACAGCTAGGGTCCAAAAGATGGACAAATAAAGGCAATAAATAGACAGAACTGTTATGTACATAAGTGATGATAAATAGGTGTATATATAAATATAATATAAATATATATAAAGAGCACCTATGACCAACAAGAGTCAAAGTCAAGAACAACATATTTTTTATAAGTGTGCTTTCACAGAATTTGTGGTCTGAATTCACTTTTATCTGTTAAAGTCACCTCTTAAAACCTATTCATATACAAATACATTCTCTTAACTTGTTTTCTATTGATTATTTTAATTATTGTATATTGTTTTATTTTACATTTTCTTATATGTAGCTCCTTTTGCTCAATGTTGTGTAATCTTTAGACTGTTTTTAAGATGTTTTTAATCATTGTTTGTCATTTTTATTTTGTCTTGTTAAGCACTTTGTAACTTTGTTTTGAAAAATTCTATACAGATAAAGTGTATTATTATTAATAATAATAATTATTGACCAATTTTAAGGAGTTGGAGAATGATGTAGGCTTCCAGCAAGCAGTGAGGACAAGTCATGGAAGAAGACCTCCGGTGAGTACTGTACCTGTGTGTGTGTGTGTGTGTGTGAGTGTGAGTGTGAGAGTGAGAGTGAGAGAGAGAGAGAGAGAAAAATAATAAATGATGTCCCAATTGCACTATTTTGTTAATACTCTAACCGATAAGTTGTCGTGTCTTTAAATATCTAGATGACTGCCAAATTTCCTGGCACTGCCATTGGAGCTCGACCTTTAGCTACTTCCTTTGGAGTAAGTACAATGACATGGAATCATTTTGAATTAGACCTGGTTTGAAAACTTTACAACACTTGAAAATGTAAGAGTCCTGCACACTGCTTTTCCTTTCAAGACTTTAATTGAATCAGCACATCAACAGACTTTCTTCAGAGTATGACAAATTACAGGATAAAGAAACAACTTGCACACAAACAATAACCAAGATAACTATGAAGAGCACTTCAAATATACACCTTTATTAATGAACATGTTTTTGTCTCATTGTTATCATTATAAATTACATTGTCAGGTAAACATGCCTAAATTATTCTCACCTGTGTTATACTTATTGTGTCATGAAGGCTCGGATCCCGATGGCCTCTTCAATGGGCAGACCCATGACTGGAGCTGTGCAGGTGAGAGGGCTTGAATGTCCTGTATAGTTTTTATTATGCATTAGTTGACCAATCTCACTTAAACTTTTGTATGTGTAACTGGCCGATATTGTATATTTAATCAAAGCTCAATAACAACCTGCTCTGTTTTTGTGAAGAAAATTGTGAAAATGAAGCTCACGAGGAAAGTTATCAGTATATGTTGTGTTTTTTTTTTTTTGCTGTTTTCAAATGTGACAGGATGGAGCCGCCCGACCGATGACTGCTGTCAAAGCAGCTGGTTACAGTTCCTCCATGACCCGTGGTGAGTTTCAGGGAGTCATTCTCGCTACATATGTGTTGATTCAACAGCTTGTGATTCTGTGGCTGCTCATTTTTTACTGTGTCTGCATTGTGGAAGTTGTTCTTCAGGAATAGACACAGTTGTAGAGAGACCGTGTCAGCATGGCACAGCAGCAGGAAGCAGGAGTGTTATTATCTTTTTTATTGTCTCTAATCTTTAAAAAACCCAAGGAGCCTCTATGTGTTTCTATAATGATAGATTGTAATTGTGTAAACAGTATAGTATTCCTGTTACACAACATATGATTTGTATTTTCAGGCTCGACCTTTGACCCTCTGGGTCAGTCCAAAGGTCCTGCACCTCAACTTGAAACAAAGAATGAAGACACGTGAGTTGTCACTCTTTAAACTGTTTCAGTGTTTCTTTTAAGATTGACCCTGCATCATCCAAAGTTAATGTTGCCCCCTTAGCAGTAAGGGGAGGAAAATACCTTACAGGGCTCAACAATAACACTTGCCCGATTGCCCAGAGCAAGTAGCACGTGGTAAAAAAGAATTAAACACAGAGCTGATAAATGGAAGTAGCTAAGGAGTGAGCCATCTCGCTTCCTTCTCTGCTGAGAGTTGCACATGATCAGTACCAATTGGGCACTCGTGAGAAAATGGCGGCGGGTAAAGACAAAGTTTATGAGCTGAAGCGCAAGCGAGTATTTCAATTATCTTGAAAACCGGAGTTTAGTTGGATGGCGTTAGAGAGGATGTGGACGAAACTCCAGATTCATTTACTGACTGACAAACATTAACTTTGGTCTCTGTTGTTATTTGATAACCACTAATAAATAAAATAATTTGTATAGGGGCAAGTAAAAATTCTGACCCACTTGTCAGAATGGGCTGTATCACATCTATTAAAATCAGAATCTAAAGACGCATGTTCAGTCATAATAACATATATATTTGTTGTAAAGAAGCAATTCATATGACAAAATAACACTTCTTGCAGTGGAACTAAAAATAATTTAATTATACGTAGTTAGAAAACATATAATATTTTCAACTACTACTAACTAGTGAATCTAAAGTGTATTATAATATGTATTGGGACAAATTTAAATTCTTTCCATTGTAGATTTAAATCAGAGAGGGAGGGAAGATTTCTGTCGCTCTTCTAACATTTAGTTGTCATTAAACCGTTTCTAATATTCGTGTTTTGTGAAGCCGGTGGAAGAAGACTTTCAGGCAGCATTATCACACGTTGTATTTCTGTGTTTGTGTTGTTGCAGGCCTGAGGAGAAGATCAAGATCCTGGAGAAGAAAGTGAATGACCTGATAGAAGAGAGCTGCATGGCTCAGAGCATCGGAGCCTTACAGCTGGTCAGACTATGTCATTCTCTAATGTACTGTCCAGTCAAATAATGGATGTTTAGTTTAGGAGAGAAAAAGCCTCCAAGTGAAGCAGTGATTAATATTTCATTGAGTCAGCTCTACAGTACACTACTGTTACTGATGTGTTTCTACAGGCTCTGGAAAAAGGTAAAGAGGCCGGGAGGAAGGAGAGGACGCTGGTGAGACAGAGGGAACAGTCTGGCAACGGAGAACACATCACTTTAGACCTCACCTACTCTGTAAGTCATAATACCTGCTGTATATCAGAGGCTGTTCCAGTGTCTGTTGAGCACTTTCTTCCTACACTCTGAAATGACAAGCACCACCTTTGGAAAACCCAACAAACTCTTCAAGCCTGGTTTTTATTAGTTACTGTTGTTACTTAGTTATTATCTGTGACACAATAAATGGTGTGATTCTAGTTTTAATTAGCTGATTTTACAAATATTAAATGTGTCTTTCTTCACCAGGTTTTGCTCAACCTTGCCAACCAGTATGCGAATAATGAAATGTACCCAGAGGCCCTAAACAGCTACCAGGTCATCGTGAAGAACAAGATGTTCAGTAACGCAGGTGAGCAGATAAGTTTTAACTATGGCTGCAAAATCAAAGAGGACATTTGTTACTGCAGCATTGAAGTACAAATTATCATGTAACAACATCCTCAAAACCTAAAAAAGTTTAAACTGCTGCATTTTCATGCATTGTACTTGTCAAATAACTTGTCTTATATTCTTTGTGCTGCTCCTCCAGGCCGCCTGAAAGTCAACATGGCCAACATCTACGTCAAACAGAAGAGCTACCCCAAAGCCATCAAGTTCTACCGAATGGCCCTGGATCAGATCTCCAACGCCAACAAGGAAGTGAGGATCAAGATCATGCAGAACATCGGCGTGGTCTTTGTCCGCATGGGCCAGTACTCGGACGCCATAACGTCCTTCGAGCACATCATGAGCGAGAGCCCCAACATCAAGACGGGCTTCAACCTCATCCTGTGCTACTACGCCATCGGAGACAGGGAGAGGATGAAGAAGGCCTTTCAGAAGCTCATCTCTGTTCCTCTGGGCATCGACGACGAAGACAAGTACATCCCGTCTAATGTGAGTAGCAGTAAAATATGTTTATTTATGGAAACGTATAACATTTATAGCAACAGATTACCTCCCTTTTCTCTCTTTGAATTTGAATGTCAACGTTATGAATGAAGCTTCGAACTATTCGGTACAACCCTACCGTATATACTGTAGAATACTACTATTCACAACAAAGTGTTGGAGATTTGTGAATGTGATGCCTGTAAATGACATCTTAATGTAAACATTGTCCTATCATGTCTTCTCAGGATGACACCGACTCAAACCTGGTCATCGAGGCCATTAAGAACGACAAACTTCACCAGATGGAGAGAGATCTGTAAGAAAAATCTCACACTACACAAACATGGTGGTTGTCTTGTCCTTACAAGCCTGATGTTGTTGTTGTTGTTACATGTTGTCTTCTTCTGTATACTGTCCATAGAAAAGTCCTGGCTGAGAAGTACATTATGACCGCAGCCAAGCTCATCGCTCCGGCCATTGAGACTTCTTTTGCTACCGGATTTGACTGGTTTGTTACTGTTGTTTTTTCTTTGTTTTGCTTTTCATCTTAACATCTTAACACCAGAGGGCATATAATGTACAAGAGGACTCCAACTCCAGGTCAAAAAACACAATTTTCAAGGTGATAGCTGACAATATTCTCCATAAATAAGTGTTTCTGCTGAACAGCTGTTTCAGATGCTAAATCAAAATTCTCTGTTTTGGGACTGAAAATCAAAACTAGGGGAGTGTCGTTGGATGTCTTGATTCCCTTAATCAGATTTCACATTTTCCTGGATTTCCCACCCAGTTAGGTCACTCTAAAGGAAAATATGGAAACAATAACAACTGTTGGTCGCTAGTTTTTAAGATTTCCTTTGCACAATTTCGAGCCACTAAAAGATGAAGCTTCAAATCTCAGAGCAAAGTCTGGAAACGGCAGATTTGAGACTGCTGCTTTTTTATATTTAAAAAATATGTTTGATTGGTCAGGTGCCTCCTGCATCTCCACAACCATGTTATCGTATTTTTTAAACTAGTGCATCAATGCCTAAGCTGATTTTATGCAGTGGTGGGTAGAGTAAACTAAAACGGTACTCAAGTAAAAGTATTGCTACTTTATAATTATATTGATCAAGTAGAAATAAACGTACTTCTACTTGAGTAAGAGTAAAAAGTCTAGAAAAAAAACTACTAATAGTAGTGAGTAACTTCATTAGATGGAATTTATTACATCAATATCAAACGGCTCAAACAGGTCCTCGCATGTTTTCTCAGATTTAATATGGAATTCTTGGAGGTCGAGATGTTTTCCACCGTTTATATAAACGTATTTTGAGTGTAATTAATTTTCCAAAAAAGAAACAAAATGCACAATAAACAAAATTAAAGATTAATTTCACTGATAGCATTTTTTTTTTTTTTTTTTAAATCTATAGAAATCAAGATAATCTCGTCATCTTGAATTCTTTTGGCCACGATAATCTGACATTGTGACAGCCCTAGTTGACACTCGGACATATTATTTAGAAAACAAAATCAAAATGCAGCCTCGACAGCAGCTCTCATGGTCACTGGTCAAATTTAGGTAAAACAAATAATTATACATACTTCTTGCAGCAAGCATGTGATAAAGTGTTATACTGTGCATGTATGGTTGTTTGTCTTCTTTTTAGGTGTGTTGACATGGTGAAGAGCTCTCAGTATGTTGAGCTCGCCAACGACCTGGAGATAAACAAAGCGATCACCTACCTCCGACAGAAGGACTTCAATCAGGTGACTGTTTGTCTCAACGCTATTAAAGGGAAATACCACTCAATGTAGGTAGTAGTCCGTGGTTGTTGCCACAGTATCGTAATATTTGCGAACTTGTTATTGATTTTATATTTAACAACATGCAGAATTTTCTCGGTTTAAAGCCACTAATTCAAAACTAACATTTCACATCAATGCTTGAAATTAAAACATCAGTTATAAATAATATAATTACAAAAGTATAAGCCAGTTAGAGATTGTTATTGTTATGAATTCTGAATCTGAAATTTTGGAGTAGCTGTTACGTTTATGTACGTTTTTGTATATAAATTGTTAGAGCGAGTGGTATTTCCCTTTAATGATATGCAAAATGTGTATAGTCTTTGTTGTCCTTTTTATATTATTTTCCATCTATTTTTTTAAGTTTCCATAGAGTTATTGGCCAGCGTTGTTCACACATGTCGGTTTTCTCCTGCTGATGCTGTTTCAGGAGTTTTTCCTCCCTTCTCATTGCCCTCCATTCTCTCTTGCTTTTGTCTTGTTTCCCATCTGCATGCCTAAGGTTGAGGTATGTGTGCCCTCTGTTTCCGTGTTCACATTTACATTGTGTTGGTTTTGTTTTTTTTCCCTGACATGTTACTACTTTTTACAAGAAGTTGGAGTAGCAGTTGTTGGTTTAAAACCCACAGAGCAGGAGGGAAAATCTGGGTGCAGAATGGAAATTATAATGGTTTCTTATTTAACAGTTTGTTCTGTCGAACAAGTTTTTCCAATTATATAAAACTGCAGCAGCCAACTTCCTTACACTGACATGCTTTACATCCATGGAACCCCAAAATGTTCAATATTTAGTAAATAAAAAAGACATAAAATGAATTAAATAAATTGTGTAAAATGTATAAATGAACGAGCAATTTGTGAAATAATTGAAGAAATTATTAAAAACTAAACTAGATTATTATGAAATGTTATTTCATAATTAATTTTCATAATAACTTTATTTCAAAATGTCTTTTTTTTCTGTGTATAATCACACATTATATTCATAATGTCACTCTTCATGACAGTGGTGTTTAGTTTTGTTTAGTTTATTTTATTTTGATCGTTTTCAACTTTACAACTCAAATGCACATATAAATATAAACAATAATAAGTTGCGTGCTTTTGAAAAAGTGACAAACCAAAGTGGGTTTATGTTGACCAAAAAGGTATAGGCTGAAACTGAAGCCTATTAAAACTACCCTTTTTGCATTTATTATTTTAAACACTTCTCATCAATTTTTATAAAATTTATTTAAATGTTTACGATTTTGTCGACTAATCGATTAGTTGATTTAATCGATAGATCTGTAAAACTGAGTTTTTCCACAAAGAATCGCACAAAAGCCCCACTTCTTGTGTTTACCAGAGATGTGCTCATAAGTTTCTTGAAAAATAATTCATTCAGCATGAAAAAAGCATAAAAAATGACTAATTGACTAAAGGAATCTTAGACCAAAACAACTGATTAGCCCTACTTAAATTATTTCACAAATTATAGTTTTATTTCTATATTTTCCATGATGTATTTGTGTGATTATTTATTTCATAATTATTTATTTATTTATTTAATATTGAACACGTTGGCGCTCCATATCCATCTGATGCATGTGTGTGGTGCTTCTTCATTGGCAGTAGTGGTGGTGGTGTAAACCTGCAGCATCGGTGCAGCTGTAGTCTAGCTGGTGGTTTGTCAAAACTTTTACACCTTTAAAGGCTCTTAGAAAATCTCCCCAGTATATAAAACACTTACAGTGGCATAACAACCAAGTAAATGTGATAAAAGGTTTTATTTTAAAAAGTTAAATGTCTGAGGAAAAATGATCATTAATTTGTAAATCAAAAATCCAGATGTTTGCATCCTGCAATAATTTTTATCTTTAAACTCTTTAAATAATATTGTTTGGATTTACTGTATGGTTCATGGTGGTTCCTTCACTGGTTTGCTTTATGTTTGTAGGTGTTTTACATTCTGGGGGAAGTCAGCTTGTTCTTAAAGGTATATAGTATTACTGTATGTACTTTTACCCTGACAGCTTTTTATGATGTGTCATCAGGCCGTGGAGACTCTGAAGACATTTGAGAAGAAGGACAGCAGAGTGAAGAGCGCTGCAGCCACCAACCTCTCTTTCCTCTACTTCCTGGTAAGATCCTCTCGTTGATGAATCAAAACGCTCTCAGATAATAATAATAATAAGATAGATATATAAAGAAAAGAGAAGCTTAATACCTGAATTAGATTAAATATTTCTGCCATGAAATTGTTAAAGTGCTCAAGTACACTTCAGCACAGTGGATGCTACCAGTAGGTGTTTCTCCTCTGATCTTTCCCCCGTTACAGGAGAAGGACTATGACCAGGCCGACCGATACGCCGACCTCGCCATGACCGCCGACCGCTACAACCCGGCAGCACTGATCAACAAAGGCAACACGGTGTTCGTCAAGCAAGACTATGAAAAGGCTGCGGAGTTCTACAAAGAAGCACTGAGGAATGATTCCTCCTGCACCGAGGCCCTCTACAACCTGGGTAACATCCATTCACATGATGCGGTGCTGAGGAAAGAATTTAACCGGACAGAGCCTGTTACTTCTCTGATGTTCTTATCGGGATTAAAGGTGGTTCAAGTTCAGTATAGATCACACTTGATTAAAAGCAAATAACAGTAAAAGTATTTCTCTAAAAACAAAAGTTTCTCGCTGTCAGCTTCAATAGCTTAGAATCTAAATGATAAATTGAAGGTCAGTTTTCCTACAGTATGATTCAAACATCAGAGCGGGCTCATGACCAGTTTTAACAAAGCATTTGATGATAAAAATGTCCACTTACTGTATATAATGTACACTTTAGGGGAATATCTGTGGGTGTCAAAGAAAGTTGTTTGACAGTTTTTGTCCTCTATCTACTTGTACCAGGTCTAACCTATAAGAAGCTGAATCGTCTGGAGGAGGCTCTGGACTGCTTCCTGAAGCTCCACGCCATCCTGAGGAACAGCGCCCAGGTCATGTACCAGCTGGCCAACCTGTATCCTTCTGATACTGATAAGAAGATGTGCCATGTGTGAATGTGCTTCAAACAGTTGTACCTCACTAGATGATTCTGGGAAAGTGTTCATTCAGGGATTCAAACCTACGTCAATGAGCATCTGTTGTTCCTTGACTCGTTGGCTTCAGCTATGAGCTTCTGGAGGATCCCCAACAGGCCATCGAGTGGTTGATCCAGGTCTTGAGTGTAACTCACACTGACCCCCAGGCGCTTGCCAAACTGGGGGAGCTCTACGATGGCGAGGGGGACAAGTCCCAGGCTTTCCAGTACTACTACGAGGTACGAGAAGGATGATTGAATGTTTTCGATGAATTAAAGTAACTTTTCAGCGTTGGTTAAGTGCTCTGATGTTTGTTGCGTTGCGTTGCTGTCCAGTCCTTCAGGTACTTCCCCTCCAACATCGATGTGATCGAGTGGCTCGGGGCGTACTACATCGAGACGCAGTTTTGTGAGAAGGCCATTCAGTACTTTGAAAGAGCCACACTTATACAGTAAGTAACCACCAGTTATAGTAATTCAAAGGTAATAGAGAGCTCCAGGGATGATGTATTTATGTGAGCCAACCAGGAAGTTAGCATCGCCCTGGTTCCCTCGATAAAAAACCCAAGGGGATTGTTCCATTGGGTTTTGGATTATTGCCGAAAATAAGCTCTGTGGCAAACAAACGTTTATGATACTCACATGTTTTGTTCGGCAAGATAATCGATTTTTGAAGTTTAAATGTAATCGGCAGAAGTAAAAAGCTAATGTTAGACTATAAACGCAAATACACCACAGTCGCATGACTTCAACGTCACCTGCACTAAGCTTCCAACTTGTATTTTGATTTTGTGCTCTTTCCTCTTCTACAAGAGCCTTCCCTCTTAGCGTCACATCTAGCATAAATCTACAAGTTGGAACGGTTGTGTCGAATAGTTTGCAAGAGTGTGAGTATACGCAACGAGGCTGTAAAGGAGGACGAGCCGGGGTAGTCTCATTTAGCCACTTTTTAAGACACATAAAGGCTTCAAAATTCACGAGTGGGGTATTTATTGATGTATTTTATATCGTAGAACAAAACGTTAATATCTTTTCATCTTGTGTTAACCACAGACCTTATTTCAGACATTCAAAAACCCATTGACTTCCAGACGAGGGAACAGGAATTGCTAAAATGCTAACTCTTTTCTGGGTTTTAGGACTCATTCCTGCAGCGTCCTCTAGCATGACAAGTAACAAATCAAATAGATCTGTGTAAAATTGATGATCATTTCATAACTGGCAGTTCAGATCAAATATGAAAAAAAATATTTTTTGAGAAATATCTGAAACATGTTATTTCTACACTTTTCTGACGTGATGAAGTGATTTGTGTCTTATTTCATCTTGTTTTGATTGTTGTCTTCTTTCATCGACCATGAAGCCTCTTCTCATCTGGAAGTTGTTGTTTTTTCATAAACAAAGAGGACAGATTATTTGTTTTTTTGGCTTTCCAGCTGAATGCAGAATTGATTTTTAAAACGAAAGAAAGTTTAGTGCAGTTTGTGTTCATACTGACTGGACGTCTTTCTGCTGTTTCTCAGACCGACCCAGGTGAAGTGGCAGCTAATGGTGGCGAGCTGCTACAGAAGAAGTGGTGAGAATGATTCTGTTTTTTACCTTTTTAATGGCAAAGTAAAATAGCATGTTACTGCCTATACTCTGCCACTTTAATACTGAAAACCACATCACAGAAAAGTAGATTCACTCCTTATTGGAATTCCTAAACTTTGTCATTTATTGGATAAAGGTTTATTCTGATCTAGTAAAGTTTAGTTGTGTCTTCACAGACTGTGAGGAGATAAAAGTGGGAAAGAGTAACAGCTGTTTCACTTAACAGTTTCAGAACGACTGATTTAGCTGAGTGAACCAGCAATGAGCTCAGTTAAAGTTGTAAACATGGATCCGTTTTCTCTTTTTGTTCTTCACAGGAAACTACCAGAAAGCTCTGGAAACGTATAAAGACATTCACCGCAAGTTTCCAGAAAACGTGGAATGTAATTCATCCAGTTTGTTACACAATTTTCAACATAAGTGTTGACCAACAGCATTTGATTCGCTGATTGGCGTTTGAAGAAAATATAAAACTGTGTGTGTTTGTCCAGGCCTGCGTTTCTTGGTGAGGTTGTGCACAGATATGGGATTGAAGGAAGTCCAAGAATATGCCACTAAGCTGAAGAAAGCGGAGAAGATGAAGGAGATCAGAGAACAGGTACAACTCTCTGTTTTAAAAGAGCATGTTTGTGTAAATAAACATCTGTTGTGCTACTACCTGATAGTGATTCACCCTGTAGATAGTATATAAAAGCTTTTACGGTAGTTATCACTTTGGGAATATATGGCACACATGAAGCTACAGGAGTAAGCAAAGACGCTGGCTCAAAGACCTGGCAGCAAAGACGCTGGCTCAAAGACCTGGCAGAGGAGGCAGAGATGGGGCAACTTTTGGCTGTGGTTAAGGAGGAACGATGGGGTACCGGTGAACCCCGAAGGCCAGTTGCAGAGAGTGGGAGGGAGATGTCCCTTCCACTGCTCCGCCACCAAGAGACGTACCGGGGGTAGAGGAGCGAAACGTTGATGATTGGTGGTTCCCCGGGATCATGACCCTGCAGCTGGCCCACGGGCACCGTTGGAGGTGCAGCAGGTAGTAATGCCCAGCAGGTAGTAACACCCACCTGTATTTCCAATTGGTATTGCTCTGCAGAAAAACCGTGAGAGCTAATCACCAAAGACGGAGAACTATATTCTGGATTATCACTTACAGGGATAGTTCGGGTGTTTCTTAGTGGAGTTGTATGAGGTACTTCTCCATAGTCAAAGTATTACCTACAGTAGATGGAGTTAGGTGGGTAGGTAATACACTGACTAGAACCTCATACAACCCCATTTCAAAAACATCCAAACTATCCCTTTAAGGTCCACACCCAAAATATCTACCAGGCCTGTGGTCTGGGGTCAGTCAAGTTTTGAAGAAGGCGTGATTCAGAGTAACAGAGCCGTGTAGGAACAGATGAAGAGGATGACTTTGTCAAATCACAAGCAGCTGCTCTTAATTCAGCCCAGAGAAACAATCCTACATGGAGCCAGAGAGGGTTGACTCATCCAAAACTCCCCAAACTGAACTGATCCTGCTAATATAACTGCATAGTAGTGTATGAAATGATGAATGAGAGAATGATTAGCAGAAGATTGAATCACTGATCTTTCTGATGTTGTGTTTATGTTAAATGTCTTATTTTATAATGGTAATTCCCACAGCTATGGAAGCTCTGAGAGGCAAGTGAGAAAAAACTGGTGATTCATTTTCTAAATCTGATGTTAAAGGGACTCCATGTTGTGGCTGTTAAGTCAACGACAGTCAGCGTCCTGTTGCTCGCGTTTGTGCTCGCACTACTGACACACACGGGACTGAACGTGATTGACAAGCATCATGTTGATTAACTTTAGCAACAGTAGCAGCTAAAACCCAAGTATCACTCTATATTTCTCATGCTTGGCAGTAATGTTAGCTACCAAACAAAGATCCCTCCATGAATCAAAGTTGATCCTAGTGTTAACTTTTCCTGCTTCAGCCTCCCGACCGTAGTCAGAAGGAACAGGGGAGACACCATAGTTTAGGTCTCCTGGGCTGGAGTCGATAACGTTACTCGCTCCGGAGACTACAAGCATTCATGTTTTCCCCAACAGCAGATTAGAGCGGATTTAAATTAATTTCTAGACATGATAGTAATGTAACATTAGTTGCTAACACACAATAAATGTACCGTTTTTATAGTGCATGGGGGAATTAAAACTCACCTGGAAGAAAACATGAATGCTTTTAGTCCCATTTAGAACATGAAGTAGTAGTGCATTTCAGCATTTTGTGGCTGAAATGAGTATTACAACAACAAACACAAAGAAAAAATTCTCCTCTCTTCTTTTTTTCACCCAGGTAGGGGAAAAAGTAACATAGAAAGATTATCCTGCAAAATCTTATTTCCCCTTTTCTTAATTTATAAACACAGGAGAGAAAAACACTTTAGATCAGACTTAGAAAATGATCACCAGGATTGTTTTTCTCACTTTCCTCTCAGGGCCTCCGTACATATCTTTATTGTATTATTTTAAAATGTTGTCTTCATCTTTGTTGCTAACTGCTCATTGCTGTAGTGTAGTTTATTCCACCCAAACTGGAAATATAAGACTTGTTTTAACATGTGACATTTATACTAATTTGTTCATATATTAAGGTCCACTTGAACTTGTGTTTGAATGTTTCTGCACAGCTTTTTGTTAGATGGTTTTAGTTTAAAACATAGTTTTCGACTGACTCAATTAATGAGACACAGAAAGAGACGGATAAAAAGACTCGGCATTGGAAAAAGATGTCACCAGAATCCAACTATTATATGTTTTTTTTTTCACCACAGAAACCTAATCTGATTAAAAACTGTATATGGTGAAGACATTTTATTTAAATTTAAACTTTTATTTTAATTTCCTCAAACCTTACCCTCCCTCGTTCTCTCTTCCTGCAGAGGGTGAAGTCGGGGCGGGAGGGCAGTGCCAGAGGTCGGAAAGAAGGCAGAGAGGGCAGCGCCGGGAGTGGTGGTGAGTCCGGTCTAGACCTGCTCTATATAAAAAGCATCTTGTGATAACTTCTGTTATGATTTGACACTACGTATATAAAAATAAATTAATTGAATAGAGTCAGTAGTCACCATAACATACAAAGTTCCTTCAGTTTCGGTCTGGAAATGTTTGGAAGGTCCAATCTGTGAGTAAGTCATCTAACAGTACAAACACAAATCTTCAAATGAAATTCAAATTAAACATCTGGGGATTAGTGTGGACTTGATTGATATTAGAAGTGCATATTTGTTAGTATGAATCGGGCTGTGTTTCAAGCCTCAGTAGTTTTTTGGTACAGTTTTAAATGTGACGGTGGCACAGAGTTTTGAAAACAGCCAAGTATTAAAAGCTAGAATTGAGTGTTCAGTTTGGTAACTTTTAATATTTTCTGTAGTAAAGTGCGGAGCCCTTAAGGGGATATGGGGGAGAAAAAAAAAATAGATGGGTTTAAAAAAAAAAACTTTTGCGGGTGCTTTTTTCGGGAGAACGCAAAAGATTTTCGGGCAGAAAACCCGAAAACTTTGCGGGGGAACACAAACGTTTTTCGTGGGAATGCAAAAATTTGGTGCTGAAATGCAAAAAAAATTCGGGAAAGCACAAAAGTTTACCAGGAGAACACAAAAGTTTTTCGGTAGAATGCAAAAAATTGGCGAGGGAACGTAAAAGTTTTTCAGGAGAACGCAAAAGTTTTGCAAGGGAACGCAAATGTATTGATCTTTTTTCACCCATCTATATTTTTTCTCCCCTAAGGGGCACCTTAAAAAAGTTCTTATACAGTGTTAAAACAATGTTTATATTCCTGAGTAAGGTATTGGAAAAATAATTGTTTTGGTATCGATACACAAACTAGGTCTCATATTAACAACAGTATTGAAACATGCTATGACGGTAATATATTTATATACGTTTGGTTTTAGTAAGAATCAAAGCCTATAATCAACACTGTTTAGCGCATCCTCATTTTCAGTCTCCTTTGTTCATGTACGTCATCACGTCTCTCTTCTATCTGTTGTTCACACATGCTGCTGAGCAGCAGGCGTCTCCACACCTGTCCTCACCTCTCCTAAGAAGGCCGGCATTATGGGTACACCTCTAAAACACCACACTGAGTCCTGACTACAGTAGAGGGCTGCAGCCATGTTCGGTTACAAGTCTGGTTTATTTTTAAGACCTGTTGTTAGATTATGAATGTGCAGCTATAACTCCATATCTAATCCCCAATTGGTCAGTAACAGGTCACCTTTCCGGGTCAGATTAATGGTTTTAATGGTTTTCATTTGAATTCCTGCTTCCTTTTGGGATACTAAATGGTTCATGTGGAATGACAATGTATCCTCACGTCTTTTGTAAGCAGCCCTGTCTCCTGAAAATTACGTTCCCATACAACAAAACTGCATTATTATTTATGTTATCATAAAGTGGGCATGTCTGTAAAGGGGAGACTCGTGGGTACCCATAGAACCCATTTACATTCACATATCTGGAGGTCAGAGGTCAAGGGACCCCTTTGAAAATGGCCGTGACAGTTTTTCCTCACCAAAATTTAGCCCAAGTTTGGAGCGTTATTTAGCCTCCTTTGCGACAAACTAGTATGACACGGTTGGTACCGATGGATTCATCAGGTTTTTCTAGTTTCATATGATACCTTAAACTGTAAAACTGAGCCCGCTGCAACCTAAAAATTGCAAGTTGCGTTAATGCGTTAAAGAAATTAGTGCCGTTAAAACAAATGAGCGTTAACACATTATTATGGCGTTAACTTTGACAGCCCTAATGGGGATGTCATTTTGTAGGGGTGTTGTAGGATAAGACTGTTTATGAGCCCTGAATGAATTGAGAGCTTCAGGCCACACCAGAGAAGACAAACCCCCAGAGTTTCCCCAGTTTTAGCTCCTTCACTACAGATCCACAACAAACACAGACTCGTACTCTGAGACTGGCTCCAACTCTGGAAAACTGGCTCCTCTGCAGATTTCAAACGCAATCCAGACAAACTAGAGAGCTGCCAGAAACTGTAAACGAGTCCCAGCTTTGCACTCTCTCTAGTGCAGCTGAACGTCTGTCCTGTAGTGTAGTTAAATATATATTTATATATATATATATATATGATGCACCTGTTAATGTGACTGCTGCTCCAGCCTGCCAATCCTTCCATTACATGTCCTGATCAATTAGATTAGAAAACCTCAACCTTGTGTGCTCATGCTGCCAGATCTGTAACTGGATCTGTTTAAAAAGAAGCTATCTTCCAACATGTTTGATCCCTTGTATGTTGTATGTTGTATGTTGTATGTTTGTCCTTGAATATTTCTTGTGACACTTTCTAAGTTGTTTAACTAAACCCGATACCCTCTTCTTACTTTCTTACGGCTCATCAGATGTGGATGTTAAAGCAGGTGAGAGAATGAAACTAATTACTTCTCTTCAGCTCTCTGTAACGGCTTCTCTCTGCTCTTTGTTTAGTTCTCTGTCTGTGTGCAATGATTTTTAGTGCGACGCTGTAATCTTTCTTTCCTTTTTGTCTTTCTTTCCGGCTTCATCTGTATTCTCGCTCTGCTTCCTCTTTGCTGCTCAGTATCTCAATCTGAGTCCAAACAACTCAGTCCACTGTTGGACTCAGGGAGAGGTACGTAAGATCATCACTCCAGATTCATTCAAACCTGCAGGATTGTAGGATTAGTTTTGTTTAGGTGTTGTCATCCAGACTGGATTTCAAATATTTGTGATAAATCTGCAGCTTAACAAACCTCCTCAGGGATGAAACTGAGAGTCAGTATTCTCCTTTTCTCATCAGATATCTTTTAAAACAAAGAATAATCTATAACTGAATTAACAGAACACCTTATCTATCGACCTACATTCAATAACCTCAACAATTTGTTCTTTAAATACACTCGTGAAAGTGTCATGAGTAATAATTATACATTGTTGTAAGACTAAGAATGACAATGCTTTTGTAATGAATACTAACTTGATGAACCTGACGTGATCAGCTAAACTCTTAATAATCACATGAACTTCCTACTTTTATCTCATGGTTATTAATTTATTTATATTTGCAGGGATTATTCACATTAATCAACATCACTGTAAATGTGCCATTGTTACCCAAAAGGTTGATTTACAACTGATTAGCCAGATGTTGGATTTTGTCTTATGATGCATTATCAACATTTAACTTCTTTCTTTTATTTATTTTTTAAAATTTAATTAGAAATTTTTGAAATGTTGAAAGACGTGTTAAAATGATATAGATAAAAAAGTGAAAAGTATAGGACGAAACTGGCTTTTAACCACACCCGTATCATTTGGATGGGTTTTCCCTTTATACACTTGTGGAATGTAATTAAGTACATGTACTCAAGTACTATACTTAAGTACAACTTTGAGGTACTTGTACTTTTCTTGAGTACTTTCATTTTATGGGACTTTATATTTCTACTCCACTAAATCTCAGAGACAAATTTTGTACTTTTTATTCCTCTACATTTATTTGATAATTTTAGTTACTTTGCAGATTGATATTATTTATTACAAAACATAAAACAAACTAACAAATTGTGATGTATTATTAAAGGTTAAGATATCCATCAGTATCCAGCATGAAGTAGTTAAAATTAGCTTCCTTTCACCAGCTGCAACTTTAAAGTGATGAACACATTAATGCATCATTTGTTCTTTTACTTGAATGAGATTTTGAATGCACTACTTTTCTTGTAACTGAGTACTTTAACACTGTAGTATTGCTACTTTTACACCGTAGTATTGCTACTTTTACTGAAGTAAAAAATCTGAGTACTTCTTCCACCACTGTTCATTCCTTCGTTTAAGGAGCCACAGTCCAATAGAAGAATGGAAAAACGCAGTTTCACTGTTTTTACACCAGTGTCTTTGTATTAGGTTTTATAGAAGTACATAATGTGCACAATCATACTTTGTAAGAAACTATTTAAAATCAGTTTTACGACTTAATACCATCTGACACAGCAGTTTTTTTGTAAGTAAGCACAGAAATCTCAAGTTCAGTGTCTCAGTCAAAACACTTGAATCTGGTCCAGAGATCTTCTGACAGGCAGCTGTGAAGTTGGACTGGGATCAGTGTTTACGCTCTCACAGAGGAGGAGGGAGAGATCGCCCGACACTCTGTCAGATATTTGAGAAAACCTCTAGTGCACCTGAGAGTTTTCCCTCTTTTCTGTAAAGTCTGCATATCTTCAGCATTGTGAATTGAGTGAGTGTGTTTGTGTGTGTCGAGGCTGCACGCATCCAAACCTGCGTCACTCTTTGATGTGTGACTGGTTGAAACCGCTTTAACAGAGCAAGAAGTGCCTAAATGTATCACTTAACTTGTGTGTTCTTATTCTCTGTGTGCAGATAACTTGCATTAACTGTTCTCCAAGTGTTTTTTTGTCCGGAAAATTAGTTGCAACAGCCAGAAAGTTGTCTCATCGATATTGATTAACGTCTCTATCAATCTTTCACAGAAGTATTCGTGCTGTGGAAACCGTTACACACCATCAGTTTTAAGTCTGGCTTCCAACCTAGTCGGGTCATCCCTCTTTTCTCCCAGTTGTGTTTTATAAAAGAAAAAAAAAACGCCACTGAAACCATCCAAGAAACAAAATAAGGAGGGAAAAAAATGTAAATTTTCCAGTGGAGGTTTCAGTCTGCCAGCAGTTTGTGAGGCCTCGTGTGAGATGTTTTGGACTGTGGAAGGAAGAAGGTAGAATATCGGGCCTCCTTCTCCTTCCTGTTTTTCAGTTTTCTGCCTTTTTGCTCTCGTTGGTTTCCACGACTACCTGGCAGCCAGATGTGAGCTGCTGCTGCTGCTGACAGTAATCATGTCTGTCCTTCAGCTCAGTAGAGCGCTCCAACATATTCATTACATCTTGTGAAGAGCACCAGCTCTGTGTCTGAGCTGGTGCTCTTATTCAGTGTCTTGCTAAAGGGCAAACTAGTAGTGATGTGCAGGGATTTAACCTGGAAGGTATTTTGTGTCCTAACCAGGGGTACTCAGTTAAGTAGCTCAGTTAATTAAAAAAACTACGACTGTCGATCGATTAAAATATTTAATCGCGATTAATTGCAAATTAATCACACATTTTTTATCTCTTCTAAATGAACCTTAAAGGGAGATTTGTCAAGTATTTAATCCTCTTATCAACATGGGAGTGGACAAATATGCTGCTTTATGCAAACGTATGTATATATTTATAATTGTAAATCAATAAACAACACAAAATAATGACAGATATTATCCAGAAACCCTCACAGGTACTGCATTTAGAATAAAACAATATGCTCAAATCATAACATGGCAAACTGCAGCCCAACAGGCAACAACAGCTGTCAGTGTGTCAGTGTGCTAACTTGACTATGACTTGCCCCAAACTGCATGTGATTATCATGAAGTGGGCATGTCTGTAAAGGGGAGACTCGTGGGTACCCATAGAACCCATTTACACTTGTGATGGAATTTTCCATCAATTCCTCTCTTATTGGTAGAAAGGTCAGAGTGTTTGTCAGAGTGTCCCTCTGTTGACATTCTTGGGTTGGAGTCCTGTCTAGAGGAGCCACCGTTATCTGTACAGCTGTGCCTGTAGTGGAGACCGTAGAGCCAGTCGCTAGGGCAACCAGGGTCAGAGATGCCAGAGGAACGAAGTAAGTCATAACATGATAAGGGGTAAGACACTGAGCACCGGGGAGGAAGGGCAGAGTTGTGAGGCCTTCACGCAGAGAGCATCTATTGTGGAGACCTGTCAATTCTCCTTGATCAAGCTTCAATAAACCTTCTTTTGTAAGACATCATCAGCTCCGGACCTCTTCCTTCCAAAGATAACTTGTATATCAATTATTCCATCACAACATTCACATATCTGGAGGTCAGAGGTCAAGGGACCCCTTTGAAAATGTCCGTGACAGTTTTTCCTCGCCTAAATTTAGTGTAAGTTTGGAGCGTTATTTAGTCTCCTTCACAACAAGCTAGTATGACATGGTTGGTACCAATGTATTCATTAGGTTTTGTAGTTTGATATGACACCAGTATCTTCACTCTAGCTTTAAAACTGAGCCGCTACAACCTAAAAATTAGTGGCGTTAAAACAAATTTGCGTTATAGCATTATCGTGTTAACTTTGACAGACCTAACCTTTATATATTTAAATCAACCAGTTTCCAGTTTAAAATGAGTTCAAATGAACACATTTGGAACATGATGTGTGTTGCTGTTTGGGTGCATCAGATGAAAAAAGGTTGGGAACTACTGTGCTACACACTCAGATGTTTCATAGCTGACTGTCTCTATCTCACATCTCCACCATGTTGACTTTCCAGAGTGTGAGAAAAACCAACTCTGTTTGACCTCCGTACATTTTAGAGTTTATCTAGTTGGGTTTCAAATCCTTAAAGATGCCAAGAGTCATGAATGTTTCTTACACCATATCTGACAGCTGTTATCTGATAAATTGTGATTTCACTTTGGGGATTAATAATCTTCTGATGAGTAATTACATGACTTAGTTTTCAGCATGCATACAAGGAATGTTTAAACATCTTTTCAACTGTGTCAGAATTATCAAATATTCTCAATTCTGACCTGTTTTAAAGCCTCAGTCATCAGAATCAGTTGTTCTGTGTTTGTGTGTTTTGTGCAGACAGCAGCCACAGCAGCAGCAGCACTAAAGGAGAACGGATGAGCGCCAAGATGAGGTCACTTCCTGGTTCCAATGAGCCCTACGAGGCCAGCAGCCCGAAAGAAATAGGTGAGGAAACCCAAGTTTTCTCTCTCTTCTTCCCTTCTGTAACCAATTACATGATCTAAGCTGTGCCTCACTTATTCTCTTTAATCTTTGAACCCTTTGTGAGCTTCACTGACGCTTCAACCACCAATCTCATATATTTACATACTAAATAATAATCACATAATCAAACCAGTTGTCATGCAGAGGCTCCATCTCGTTCTGCTATTTCAAGCTACTAAAATGAAACATTTCCCACAACAAGGAGATTTTGACCATAAGAAGACAAACAGCTCTTAAAATTCTGACACCTAAGAGACAAGTTGTACAAAACACAATCTGCATATTCATCTATTTATTTCATGTTTAGAAATATTAAAAGGCAAATCCATTTTTTCTTTGGCATAGTACTTAAAGATAACCTACTACCTGGAAACGCTTCATAAACGGATCAGGGCCTTGTTTACCAAAAGACTGAGCATTAAAACCACAGGGTATAACACATGAGCAGTGTAGCTGATGACGCGTTGATGACGTGTTGATGATGCGTTGATGACGCGTTGATGATGCGTGACCCCGCCTCCTTCGTTCTGAGAGCAGAGAGATACGTGTGTGGATGTGTGTGCGTGAGCTGCTGTCCGTCCGCGGTGGGAAAGAACAAAGCGGTAAATGACGGGATGAGAGACAACGTAGTGTAACGTTATACAGACATAACAAGGCTGCTGAATGAAAAAGACATCCGGCGATACGTCACACGGAAACACACCATGTTAATAATAAGCCGACCACCTCACGGCACCGCCAGCTGTGAGCTGTGATCTGTTTTTAAAGTCACGCACCTTGGCGGAGGTCTGCGCTCTCCGAGTGCCATTCTAGTTTTCGCTGTGTTCGGGACGTTTCTGGGCATCAACTTCTATAAAAATGTAGCAACCAGCAAAGAAAAGTGGACAAAGCTCGTTTCAAAAGGAGGGTGAATCTGGGGTTGGCTTTTACCCGTCGAGGAGGAGGGGTCAACTTTGGATGTTGTGTTTACAAACCGCAACAACAAATCCTGCTCATTGTGCCTTTAAGAGGTTTTTCCCAAAAACATTGTGACTGAAGATGCTCTTAGAAATAATCGTAGATTAAGAGAAGGCGTTGTGAAACAAAACTTAAGAGTGTTTGTAGAAATGTTCTTTGAGTTCTAAGATTGATTGTTATCAGGAAAACGAGGCCCAGGACATACAGTTTGATAACAAGTAAAACCTCTGTTCCTCTGGTGTGTAGATGCGTCCTACGTGGACCCTCTGGGGCCTCAGATGGAGAGACCAAAGACGGGAGCCAAGAAGCGCGTGGAGGATGATGACTTTGCAGATGAAGAGCTGGGAGACGACCTGCTGCCGTAGCAGCTGCCTCCACCTTCTGCCTTCACTGTGGTGTTCAGACATTTGCTCTTTTGTCACCAAGAGGTCATCACAAAACCAAAACACTTTACACTCTCTCTACTCTAAAAAAAAATAAATGTTACAGGATAAAGACTTTATTTTTCATGAGCATCTGATAGAGTTTATGAGTGGGACATCTTTACCTCTATCAGATGCTTGAAACAGATGATTTTTTAAAGGTAAATATTTACTCATATCCAGAGGAATGCCTGTACACATGGAGTGAAGTTTCACAGTCTGGATCTACTTGGACAGTTTTGTTTTGGCTCAGCAGTCCAGCACAATTTAAAATGAGTGAAAACAAACACAATGAGGTTAAAGTGTTGACGTCTAACTTTCATTTAAATGTGTTTACATTCATATCTGATGTAGAAATTATAGACCTTTTTTGGACAAACTATTCCTCCTGAGGGTAAACAAGTTCTTTACTGTGAACGCCCTCAAACACACGTCTGCATTTTAACCTCACTGTCACCTTTTTCATTTCAGTGTCGGGGCACCGAGCCAATGAAAAACATATCGTAAGATTTCTGTATGTTTCCATGTGTGAGAGTTCTGGGAACCGCTCTGGAAAATCCATCAACCTGTACATGTACAACAACCTTATGTAATCCGTCCATTTCAGGTGGTTACTTTTAACATTTTGTACTTATTCAAAACATGTTTATTTATAGTATAATATTTATTTTTTCTTTCTTTCT
The DNA here is from genome assembly GCF_015220745.1 of Sebastes umbrosus. NCBI lineage: Eukaryota > Metazoa > Chordata > Actinopteri > Perciformes > Sebastidae > Sebastes > Sebastes umbrosus. Next base: position 2,447,847 of record NC_051281.1, read on the forward strand.
TGTTCATTTATATACATCAAATATTGTAACTATTCAAGAAAAGAGTCATTGGAGTTTTTCTAGAAAGCTCACTGACAATCTGAGTTATTAAAGGGAAGTTTTTGAAGATTTAGTGGAGAGTAAACTGTGTTGAATGAAGCTTTAACTGGATTTTTATATGCATAATATAATTTAAAGCTTTTGCCTCACATAAATCTTAATGATCACACTAAGTGACAGGGAGGAATGGAAAGAAAAATGATTTGTATGTGTTTGTGGTTTGACCTTGAGGTGATAGTTTCTCTGTGAAACCAGAGCAGACATCAGAGCTGGATCCAGTTTCTCTTTAAGTGAAGTCGACTCTGTCTGGTGTGAAGCCAAGATCCAGCAGCAAGCAGGGCGCACACAGCCAAACAGTCTGGACTTCCCACTCCAGTCAGGAGCTGCTCTCATGAACGCTATAGCCTCTTTTATCTGTTCAGTTTGATTTAGACTCGTTCCGGTTCTGGATGGTGGAGTTCCTGCGCGTAATAACCGGATTTTACGCACACATCGGTGGAGGAAAAACCAGGAGGGAAAGACTCTTTTTTTTCTCGTCTGAAACAGAAAGCAGCAGGTGTGAAACGTCCAACTCGGTGATTATTTCTAATTCTGAGGTAATTATTATTATTGCTCCTAGCTGGCGACACATGTGGACGCGTTGTGCCAAAATGTTTCCTTGGAGGTGCGCCTGTGCAGCCTCGGTTTCCAGACCAGGACTGTGGACTGTTTTCCTGCAGCTGACTCTCCATAACGCCTCCAACTCTTCACTGGATTATACCGGAGGAAAGTAACCTGTTAACTTCTGATCATCTGCTGCTCGTCTTGAGGCGATAACAGCGCGCAGAGGAACCTTTACGCATTTTGGCACAACTTGGCACAAGTGATGGCGCACTGGATCCGCGTCCTGCTGCTGCTGCTGGTTCTGGTTTTGGGCTGGCCCGCCGAGGCGATCCGGGTCCGGAAGAAGGCCACCAGGCCCCGGGCTTGCCTGGACCTGCCGGAGGAGATCCTGGAGCAGATGTTCGGGCGTCTCTCGGTGGGAGTGATGAGCGCTTTCCATCACGCTCTGCAGCTGGAGCCGCAGGACAAATTCAACCTGACCTGCCCGACCACCTCACAGACCCAGACCGACAGCAAGACCCGCCTCCCGGTCAACCTGCTCAGCATCTCCCCCTGGGCCTACAGGTGAGCGCAGGGGCAACATGAAAGGAGCAATGTTCTAGTGTGTTAGTGCTGTGACCTGTTCTATAAATTAGTTTGCATTCATTTCATTTGCAGAAAAAATTACTTGCATTCAAACATCAAAATATTTGTAATCTATGTTGCATAGAAAAAAAAGTCTGAGTAAACCTTTTGCAGACCTTTTACATTCACAAAAAACGTTATAACACACTAAAGGAAAGGGAAAAGCATAATAGGTCCTCTTTAAGAGTGTTGAATGCAGTAATCATCTTAAAGAATAGAAACTGATTCTGTTGTTTTCCTTCTCTCAGGATCTCCTACGACCCGGCCCGGTACCCCCGCTACATCCCCGAGGCGTACTGCCTGTGTAAAGGCTGCCTGATCGGCCCGTACGGCGAGGAGAGCGACCAGCACCGCAGCACTCCGGTCTACGCTCCCTCTGTCATCCTGAGGAGAGCGAGCTCCTGCATCGGCGGCCGCCACTCCTACACCGAGGTCTACGTCTCCATCGCCGTGGGGTGCACCTGTGTGCCGCTGCTGGAGAAGGAGAGGGACGGCCACAACAGCAACCAGAGTCTGGAGAGAGCCGAGCCCAAAGCCGGACCGCTCGTCTCTGCAGGGAAGAGAGTCTGAAGGAAGCAGGACGGTTGTACTCCAGATACCTTCTTCTACACCTGATGCACATGTTTTGGTTTTCATCTTTTCCCCACTGACACTTTTTAAGGGAGTATACCAGCAAAGAAGCCCCTGTAACTGTCCCTAAACTAGAATATTTGAGCCACTGATCTACATCTCTGTTCATCTTTGGGAAACATTTTTCATCTGGAAGCAAATCAGGACTGTCTGTTTTCTGTTTCTGCTCTTAAATGAGCTTTTTTATTTGGACCATGTTCATTCTTGGCTTGGTTTTGATGCCCTTTGGACCCAAATTTGATGACGAGGATGCAAAATTCAAAGTTATTGTATTGGCTGGACTGTAGAGAATAAGCCTAAACATCCAGAGATTAGATGAAACTCAAAGTTTGAAGTGTTGGTTCAGTCCAAAGTACAGCAGACATATTTCACTCACTGTTGTATCTAATAATGCAGATAGTTTTATGTTTTATTTGCTCAAGTTTAAAAAAAAATGGAGGCAGAAATCTCAGAGATGGATAACTCAAAACCTACAGAAATAAAACCACAACTATCTGCATGGATAGATGCCACTGGAAATACATTAGAACATGTTTATTTGTAATGTGGGAGGACCAATACAAAAGAAAGTCAATGACCTGATCGACGCTGCCACCTACTGATGTAAAAAAACAACTGCAAGTTCATTCACAACTTGTCATCAAAACAACAAATATTCCAGGTTATTGCATTTGTAGTTAGCTTTTAATTTAGTATGTATATTTCCCAGTCTCATTTTTGCTTTTTCAGGATACAGGAAGTGGTTAATATCCCCAGACAGGAGTTGGTGTAACAGCCGGTGTGATCATCAGATCATTAAAGGGGGTAAGAAAATAAACACGCCTACAACAAAAACTATCTGTCCTTTTTTAAAATGTATTCTTCCTACTTGTTTCTTGTTAAATAAGGAACAGTTAGTGCTTTTCTATTGCCTTTGATGAGGAGTCAAATGAAACATGTAAAAACAGGGTATATACAGGAATACTGAAGTTAAATTGAATACCCTTCGAGACCTTTTTTTAAGATCCTTTCTGTACACTTTGAGTTCTAACCGGATACATCAGCGACACACTTTAACCTACATTGACTGTAAGATAGCAAAACTAAACAGTCTTAGTTTGCAATAAGTCCCTGCAACATAATTCACATAGACAGGGTGGGAAGAAAGCACAAGAGAAGAGAAACCCTTTGTTATTAGGCTATATATATTGATTATTTATGTTATCGTCTTTTATATGTATGTAAAAGTTATGTCATTGTATAGTATGTCACAAAAAGTAAAAAAAAAAAAAATAAAAAAAAGTCATAGTACAGTATGTCGAAAAATTTCATGAAAAAAAGTCATAGTATAGTATTTCGAAAAATTTCATGAAAAAAGTCATAGTATAGTATGTCGAAAAATTTCATGAAAAAAGTCATAGTATAGTATGTCGAAAAATTTCATGAAAAAAGTCATAGTATAGTATTTCGAAAAATTTCATGAAAAAAAGTCATAGTATAGTATTTCGAAAAATTTCATGAAAAAAGTCATAGTATAGTATTTCGAAAAATTTCATGAAAAAAAGTCATAGTATAGTATTTCGAAAAATTTCATGAAAAAAGTCATAGTATAGTATTTCGAAAAATTTTATGAAAAAAGTCATAGTATAGTATTTCGAAAAATTTCATGAAAAAAAGTCATAGTATAGTATTTCGAAAAATTTCATGAAAAAAGTCATAGTATAGTATTTCTAAAAATTTCATGAAAAAAGTCATAGTATAGTATTTCGAAAAATTTCATGAAAAAAAGTCATAGTATAGTATTTCGAAAAATTTCATGAAAAAAGTCATAGTATAGTATTTCGAAAAATTTCATGAAAAAAGTCATAGTATAGTATGTCGAAAAATTTCATGAAAAAAAGTCATAGTATAGTATTTCGAAAAATTTCATGAAAAAAGTCATAGTATAGTATTTCGAAAAATTTCATGAAAAAAAGTCATAGTATAGTATTTCGAAAAATTTCATGAAAAAAAGTCATAGTATAGTATTTCGAAAAATTTCATGAAAAAAGTCATAGTATAGTATTTCGAAAAATTTCATGAAAAAAAGTCATAGTATAATATTTCGAAAAATTTCATGAAAAAAAGTCATAGTATAGTATTTCGAAAAATTTCATGAAAAAAAGTCATAGTATAGTATTTCGAAAAATTTCATGAAAAAAGTCATAGTATAGTATGTCGAAAAATTTCATGAAAAAAAGTCATAGTATAATATTTCGAAAAATTTCATGAAAAAAAGTCATAGTATAGTATTTCGAAAAATTTCATGAAAAAAGTCATAGTATAGTATTTCGAAAAATTTCATGAAAAAAAGTCATAGTATAGTATTTCGAAAAATTTCATGAAAAAAGTCATAGTATAATATTTCGAAAAATTTCATGAAAAAAAGTCATAGTATAATATTTCGAAAAATTTCATGAAAAAAAGTCATAGTATTTCGAAAAATTTCATGAAAAAAGTCATAGTATAGTATGTCGAAAAATTTCATGAAAAAAGTCATAGTATAGTATTTCGAAAAATTTCATGAAAAAAAGTCATAGTATAATATTTCGAAAAATTTCATGAAAAAAAGTCATAGTATAGTATTTCGAAAAATTTCATGAAAAAAGTCATAGTATAGTATTTCGAAAAATTTCATGAAAAAAAGTCATAGTATAGTATTTCGAAAAATTTCATGAAAAAAGTCATAGTATAATATTTCGAAAAATTTCATGAAAAAAAGTCATAGTATAGTATTTCGAAAAATTTCATGAAAAAAGTCGTAGTATAGTATTTCGAAAAATTTCATGAAAAAAAGTCATAGTATAGTATTTCGAAAAATTTCTTGAAAAAAGTCGAGGTATAGTATGTCGAAAAATTTCATGAAAAAAAGTCATAGTATAGTATTTCGAAAAATTTCATGAAAAAAGTCATAGTATAGTATTTCGAAAAATTTCATGAAAAAAAGTCATAGTATAGTATTTTGAAAAAAATCATGAAAAAAAGTCAGTATAGTATTTCGAAAAATTTCATGAAAAAAAGTCATAGTATAGTATTTCGAAAAATTTCATGAAAAAAGTCATAGTATAGTATTTCGAAAAATTTTATGAAAAAAGTCATATTATAGTATTTCGAAAAATTTCATGAAAAAAAGTCATAGTATAGTATTTCGAAAAATTTCATGAAAAAAAGTCATAGTATAGTATTTCGAAAAATTTCATGAAAAAAGTCATAGTATAGTATGTCGAAAAATTTCATGAAAAAAAGTCATAGTATAATATTTCGAAAAATTTCATGAAAAAAAGTCATAGTATAGTATTTCGAAAAATTTCATGAAAAAAGTCATAGTATAGTATTTCGAAAAATTTCATGAAAAAAAGTCATAGTATAGTATTTCGAAAAATTTCATGAAAAAAGTCATAGTATAATATTTCGAAAAATTTCATGAAAAAAAGTCATAGTATAATATTTCGAAAAATTTCATGAAAAAAAGTCATAGTATTTCGAAAAATTTCATGAAAAAAGTCATAGTATAGTATGTCGAAAAATTTCATGAAAAAAGTCATAGTATAGTATTTCGAAAAATTTCATGAAAAAAAGTCATAGTATAATATTTCGAAAAATTTCATGAAAAAAAGTCATAGTATAGTATTTCGAAAAATTTCATGAAAAAAGTCATAGTATAGTATTTCGAAAAATTTCATGAAAAAAAGTCATAGTATAGTATTTCGAAAAATTTCATGAAAAAAGTCATAGTATAATATTTCGAAAAATTTCATGAAAAAAAGTCATAGTATAGTATTTCGAAAAATTTCATGAAAAAAGTCGTAGTATAGTATTTCGAAAAATTTCATGAAAAAAAGTCATAGTATAGTATTTCGAAAAATTTCTTGAAAAAAGTCGAGGTATAGTATGTCGAAAAATTTCATGAAAAAAAGTCATAGTATAGTATTTCGAAAAATTTCATGAAAAAAGTCATAGTATAGTATTTCGAAAAATTTCATGAAAAAAAGTCATAGTATAGTATTTTGAAAAAAATCATGAAAAAAAGTCAGTATAGTATTTCGAAAAATTTCATGAAAAAAAGTCATAGTATAGTATTTCGAAAAATTTCATGAAAAAAGTCATAGTATAGTATTTCGAAAAATTTTATGAAAAAAGTCATATTATAGTATTTCGAAAAATTTCATGAAAAAAAGTCATAGTATAGTATTTCGAAAAATTTCATGAAAAAAAGTCATAGTATAGTATTTCGAAAAATTTCATGAAAAAAGTCATAGTATAGTATTTCGAAAAATTTCATGAAAAACCTCATAACATAGTATGTGTCATGGCACACATTCTGTAGCCTTTACATTCATTTTATGTTGCACCAACTTGTGGCAGTTTGTTGTAACTGTAAAGTGTTTTCTCAGTGGTCAGTTCAGATCATGTGATCAAAGGTTAAAGGTCAACCAGGAAATGCTGTAGTGTAAGAATTTCTCCATGCGGTCAGACCGAAGGCTTCTTTCCCTTCTTCCCTCACGTTTGTGCCTTGGAGAGCCTTTGCTTGTAAGTGTTGCTACTTTTTCTGTGTTTTATGTTAATGTGCATATAAATAATTTGGACTTCATATGTTTGGATTAAAAACAAAGTAATTTGTGATAATTTCATTTGCTAAGGTTAAAAATGCTAAGCTAAGCCAAAATGTAGCTTCTCGTCATAGTGTGTGCATGGAGGCTATTTATAAGCAATGTGAATTCATTTGTGCTGTATTTTGAGAACAGTTTGTAACAAAGCATTGTATATTTGTATTGTTTCAGTTTTACAAAAAAGAAAGAAGAAGAGAAAAGAGGACTCAGTAAAACACTTGAACTTTACTCCTGTCTTCGACTTCTCTGAATCCTTATTGTTAGCTATCTGTCAGTTTTTGCGTAAGTGCAACACGCATCAGGGACAGAATAGTATGTCGAAAAATGTCATGAAAAAAACTCATATAGTATGTCGAACAAAATCATGAAAAAAGTCATAGTATAGTATGTCGGAAAATTTCATGGAAAAAAAGTCAGTATAGTATTTCGAAAAAATTTCATGAAAAAAGTCATAGTATAGTATTTCGAAAAAAATCATGAAAAAAGTCATAGTATAGTATTTCGAAAAATTTTATGAAAAAAGTCATAGTATAGTATGTCGGAAAATTTCATGGAGAAAACGTCATAATATAGTATGTCGGAAAATTTCATGGAAAAAAAGTCATAGTACAGTATGTCGAAAAATTTCATGAAAAAGTCATAGTATAGTATGTCTAAAAATTTCATGAAAAAAAGTCATAGTATAGTATGTCGGAAAATTTCATGAAAAAAGTCAGTACAATATGTCGAAAAATTTCATAAAAAAAATCACAGTATAGTATGTCGAAAAATGTCATGAAAAAAAATCAGTATAGTATGTCGTCATAGTATAGTATTTCGAAAAAATTCATGAAAAAAAATCATGAAAAAAGTCATAGAATAGTATGTCAAAAAATTTCATGAAAAAAGTCATAGAATAGTATGTCAAAAAATTTCATGAAAAAAGTCATAGTATAGTATGTCGAAAAATTTCATGAAAAAACCTCATAGTATGTTGAAAAAATTCATGAAAAAAAATCAGTATAGTATGTCAAAAAATTTCATGAAAAAAGTCATAGTATGTCGAAAAATTTCATGAAAAAAGTCATAGTATAGTATTTCGAAAAATTTCATGAAAAAAAGTCATAGTATAATATTTCGAAAAATTTCATGAAAAAAAGTCATAGTATAGTATTTCGAAAAATTTCATGAAAAAAAGTCATAGTATAGTATTTCGAAAAATTTCATGAAAAAAAGTCATAGTATAATATTTCGAAAAATTTCATGAAAAAAAGTCATAGTATAGTATTTCGAAAAATTTCATGAAAAAAAGTCATAGTATAGTATTTCGAAAAATTTCATGAAAAAAGTCATAGTATAGTATGTCGAAAAATTTCATGAAAAAAAGTCATAGTATAATATTTCGAAAAATTTCATGAAAAAAAGTCATAGTATAGTATTTCGAAAAATTTCATGAAAAAAGTCATAGTATAGTATTTCGAAAAATTTCATGAAAAAAAGTAATAGTATAGTATTTCGAAAAATTTCATGAAAAAAGTCATAGTATAATATTTCGAAAAATTTCATGAAAAAAAGTCATAGTATAATATTTCGAAAAATTTCATGAAAAAAAGTCATAGTATTTCGAAAAATTTCATGAAAAAAGTCATAGTATAGTATGTCGAAAAATTTCATGAAAAAAGTCATAGTATAGTATTTCGAAAAATTTCATGAAAAAAAGTCATAGTATAATATTTCGAAAAATTTCATGAAAAAAAGTCATAGTATAGTATTTCGAAAAATTTCATGAAAAAAGTCATAGTATAGTATTTCGAAAAATTTCATGAAAAAAAGTCATAGTATAGTATTTCGAAAAATTTCATGAAAAAAGTCATAGTATAGTATGTCGAAAAATTTCATGAAAAAAGTCATAGTATAGTATTTCGAAAAATTTCATGAAAAAAGTCATAGTATAGTATGTCGAAAAATTTCATGAAAAAAAGTCATAGTATAATATTTCGAAAAATTTCATGAAAAAAGTCATAGTATAGTATTTCGAAAAATTTCATGAAAAAAAGTCATAGTATAGTATTTCGAAAAATTTCATGAAAAAAGTCATAGTATAATATTTCGAAAAATTTCATGAAAAAAAGTCATAGTATAATATTTCGAAAAATTTCATGAAAAAAAGTCATAGTATTTCGAAAAATTTCATGAAAAAAGTCATAGTATAGTATGTCGAAAAATTTCATGAAAAAAGTCATAGTATAGTATTTCGAAAAATTTCATGAAAAAAAGTCATAGTATAATATTTCGAAAAATTTCATGAAAAAAAGTCATAGTATAGTATTTCGAAAAATTTCATGAAAAAAGTCATAGTATAGTATTTCGAAAAATTTCATGAAAAAAAGTCATAGTATAGTATTTCGAAAAATTTCATGAAAAAAGTCATAGTATAATATTTCGAAAAATTTCATGAAAAAAAGTCATAGTATAATATTTCGAAAAATTTCATGAAAAAAAGTCATAGTATAGTATTTCGAAAAATTTCATGAAAAAAGTCATAGTATAGTATTTCGAAAAATTTCATGAAAAAAAGTCATAGTATAGTATTTCGAAAAATTTCATGAAAAAAAGTCATAGTATAATATTTCGAAAAATTTCATGAAAAAAAGTCATAGTATAGTATTTCGAAAAATTTCATGAAAAAAAGTCATAGTATAGTATTTCGAAAAATTTCATGAAAAAAGTCATAGTATAATATTTCGAAAAATTTCATGAAAAAAAGTCATAGTATAATATTTCGAAAAATTTCATGAAAAAAAGTCATAGTATAGTATTTCGAAAAATTTCATGAAAAAAGTCATAGTATAATATTTCGAAAAATTTCATGAAAAAAAGTCATAGTATAATATTTCGAAAAATTTCATGAAAAAAAGTCATAGTATAGTATTTCGAAAAATTTCATGAAAAAAGTCATAGTATAGTATGTCGAAAAATTTCATGAAAAAAGTCATAGTATAGTATTTCGAAAAATTTCATGAAAAAAGTCATAGTATAGTATGTCGAAAAATTTCATGAAAAAAAGTCATAGTATAGTATGTCGAAAAATTTCATGAAAAAAAGTCATAGTATAATATTTCGAAAAATTTCATGAAAAAAAGTCATAGTATAGTATTTCGAAAAATTTCATGAAAAAAGTCATAGTATAGTATTTCGAAAAATTTCATGAAAAAAGTCGTAGTATAGTATTTCGAAAAATTTCATGAAAAAAAGTCATAGTATAGTATTTTGAAAAATTTCATGAAAAAAGTCATAGTATAGTATTTTGAAAAAAATCATGAAAAAAAGTCAGTATAGTATTTCGAAAAATTTCATGAAAAAAAGTCATAGTATAGTATTTCGAAAAATTTCATGAAAAAAGTCGTAGTATAGTATTTCGAAAAATTTCATGAAAAAAGTCGTAGTATAGTATTTCGAAAAATTTCATGAAAAAAAGTCATAGTATAGTATTTCGAAAAATTTCATGAAAAAAAGTCATAGTATAGTATTTCGAAAAATTTCATGAAAAAAGTCGTAGTATAGTATTTCGAAAAATTTCATGAAAAAAAGTCATAGTATAGTATTTTGAAAAATTTCATGAAAAAAGTCATAGTATAGTATTTTGAAAAAAATCATGAAAAAAAGTCAGTATAGTATTTCGAAAAATTTCATGAAAAAAGTCATAGTATAGTATTTCGAAAAATTTCATGAAAAAAGTCATAGTATAGTATTTCGAAAAATTTCATGAAAAAAGTCATAGTATAGTATTTCGAAAAATTTTATGAAAAAAGTCATAGTATAGTATTTCGAAAAATTTCATGAAAAAAAGTCATAGTATAGTATTTCGAAAAATTTCATGAAAAAAGTCATATTATAGTATTTCGAAAAATTTCATGAAAAAAAGTCATAGTATAGTATTTCGAAAAATTTCATGAAAAAAGTCATATTATAGTATTTCGAAAAATTTCATGAAAAAAAGTCATAGTATAGTATTTCGAAAAATTTCATGAAAAAAAGTCATAGTATAGTATTTCGAAAAATTTCATGAAAAAAGTCATAGTATAGTATTTCGAAAAATTTCATGAAAAAAGTCATAGTATAGTATTTCGAAAAATTTCATGAAAAACCTCATAACATAGTATGTGTCATGGCACACATTCTGTAGCCTTTACATTCATTTTATGTTGCACCAACTTGTGGCAGTTTGTTGTAACTGTAAAGTGTTTTCTCAGTGGTCAGTTCAGATCATGTGATCAAAGGTTAAAGGTCAACCAGGAAATGCTGTAGTGTAAGAATTTCTCCATGCGGTCAGACCGAAGGCTTCTTTCCCTTTTTCCCTTACGTTTGTGCCTTGGAGAGCCTTTGCTTGTAAGTGTTGCTACTTTTTCTGTGTTTTATGTTAATGTGCATATAAATAATTTGGACTTCATATGTTTGGATTAAAAACAAAGTAATTTGTGATAATTTCATTTGCTAAGGTTAAAAATGCTAAGCTAAGCCAAAATGTAGCTTCTCGTCATAGTGTGTGCATGGAGGCTATTTATAAGCAATGTGAATTCATTTGTGCTGTATTTTGAGAACAGTTTGTAACAAAGCATTGTATATTTGTATTGTTTCAGTTTTACAAAAAAGAAAGAAGAAGAGAAAAGAGGACTCAGTAAAACACTTGAACTTTACTCCTGTCTTCGACTTCTCTGAATCCTTATTGTTAGCTATCTGTCAGTTTTTGCGTAAGTGCAACACGCATCAGGGACAGAATAGTATGTCGAAAAATGTCATGAAAAAAACTCATATAGTATGTCGAACAAAATCATGAAAAAAGTCATAGTATAGTATGTCGGAAAATTTCATGGAAAAAAAGTCAGTATAGTATTTCGAAAAAATTTCATGAAAAAAGTCATAGTATAGTATTTCGAAAAAAATCATGAAAAAAGTCATAGTATAGTATGTCGGAAAATTTCATGGAGAAAACGTCATAATATAGTATGTCGAAAAATTTCATGAAAAAGTCATAGTATAGTATGTCTAAAAATTTCATGAAAAAAAGTCATAGTATAGTATTTCGAAAAATTTCATGAAAAAAGTCATAGTATAGTATTTCGAAAAAAATCATGAAAAAAGTCATAGTATAGTATTTCGAAAAAAGTCATGAAAAAAATTAATTGTATAGTTTGTCGAAATATTCCATGAAAAAAAGTCATAGTATGGTATGTTGAAAAAAGTCAGAAAAAGTCATAGTATAGCATGTCGAAAAAAAGTTTAAAAAATTCATAATATAAGTCGCAAAAAAAGTTCTTGTAAAGTAAGTAATTAACAAATCTGAAAAAAATCATTAAGTCATAGTATAGTATTTCATAAAATTAGTATTGTATGTCATAAAAAATCAGGAAAACAAAGTCCAGTATAAAAAAATAAGATAGTCATAATGTAGAATGTAATGAATAAATTAAGAAAATCATGAGAAAATTCAATTAAAAAAAAGTCATGGTATAGTATGCTATAAAAATTAAGGAAATAAGTCTTAGTATAGTGTTTTATAAAAAAAAAATGGGAAAAAAGTTATAGTACAGTACGTAATGAAAACTTTCAGAAAAGTCCCAGTTTGTCATAAAAAACATTCAGAAAAAACTCAGTACAGTATGTTAAAGAGCAGTATAGTATGCAATAAATATAAAATACTTTTTCCCCCCAAAAATTCAGAAAAAAAGGCCAAAGTATGTAATTTTGTAAACGTCTGTATGTTGTCAACAACTAACAAATAAAGTACAATTCAATAATATTTCAACAATATTTATTGTCAGTTTTCACATTGAACTGGAGGGACTATCAATAAGTAGCCTAATAAATGTTCCTTTCTCATTTCAAATAAAATAAGGTTTGCATTCAAACAGTTAGAAAAGTATACCTTAAGTTTCCCTTTTTCTTCTTTTATATTAACTTAATTTCCCATCTCAACAGTCCCAACCAATTTTAATAAAAAAATTAATTTCTGAGTGGCAGACCAAAAGAAATACTTAATTTAGACCCTTGTTACCAGTGTATAAAATGTCAGAAAAATTTCCTAGAACCCAAAAATATATCATTTAAAAAACAATACACATTGGAGAAGCTGAGGGATTGCCTCCACGCGGCTCTCAACATGGCGACGGCTCGCAGCTAACGATGCAAACAGCGACACAACGGTGTGTACCTGGGGAGGGTGCTACGCTTCCGCGACGACGGCGCTATCAGCTGTAATCGCCGTATGACAGCAGTGCGCTAGTCAGTGGAGCACGCTCACATGCACTAAAAGCATGCACGGCCGGCCTGCCCCTCATGTCAACAAAGCACAGAGAAGCTCAGATTACAACACACACAGAGGGACTTCATTCTCTGCTCAGGTAGACCTTACTCCTCTATATCTTTACATAGACAATAGTTGTTTGCTGCTATATTAATAGCATAATTGTTTTTGTAGAAAGACAGCAGAGGTCTGTACTACGAAGCAGGATTTGGGGTTAGCTAAGTAAATTCAGGTTTAACCCTTCAAGGGTTTCAGACCTACGACGTAGATCACCATGGTAACTTATTAGGGATGCACCGATACCGATACCAGATCGGATATCAGGCCAATACTGACTCAAATAGCTGGATCGGGTATCATGGGGCCGAATCTATTCAGTTTAATTCCTGTTTTGACCAATATGTTGCTGCAAGTTGCTGACGTACGATTTATTATTTTAATAATAAATGACAATTAGCTAAATTTATATCTATGCATTTAATTTAGAAAGTTAGGAAAGTGATGTTTAAGTTAAGCATGATGTTGCCTTACATATAAAATAATGATCTAATATTAGAGTTTGCTCTTGGCTCCGCTGACAGTAGACTCGTCCATGTTTGCGATTGGTCGTACGCTGCAAACCCCGCCCCTTTTACGTGAACGCGCTCACAGCCAGATAGAGAAACCCCGGGTTGATTTAACCACCGCCGAAGGACCGCTTAGCGAGATCTCGGTTGTTAGGGTTAGTTAAACCAGATAACGAGAAGAGACCCTGGGTATGTTGAACTGGCTTCGTAGTACAGGCCTCTGGTTACCAAGATATTTGTTCTGACTTTGAGTCATGAGACTTTTTAGTCACAAGTCCAAGTGCAGTTTAAGTTGCTCTCAGCAGTCAAAGAGTTGATCAGACGGAGGTTCAGGACAGCAGGCGAGACGGATAGTTGACGTAACAGCGAAACTCGTTGGACAAGTTTCTGTTGTGTGTTGGCCTGAAGCTGCACATCTTTACATCCAGAAGGTCTTTAGCGAGTTCCGCCATGGTGAGTCCTGCAGAACAAACGGGACACAATAATCAGATCAGGACTTCTACTTGTAACAGAGTATTTTTACACTCTAGTATCGCTATTTTTACTTAAAAGTAAAAGAACTGAGTACTTCGTCCACCACTGAACATGGTTCAATAATAATATTTCCTCTCACCTGTACACAGCAGCACTTTGCCTTTGCTCAGGTACTTCACGGTTTTGGCCACTTCGCTCAGACATTCCTCGGACAGGTACGGCGGGTCTGCGATGACAATGTCGAAGCTCTGAGCCGCGACGCTGGCCTCGACAGACAGCGGCTCGTTGTAGTCGTAGAAGATGAAGTCCTCGCCGTAGGCGGCGAAGCGGCGGTCGAACTCCAACACGGCAACAGACACCCGATCGGAGCCGTCCACCACACCCTGCTTCAACTTCTGGTACACGCTGGGCGCGCTCACACACGCTATCCTGCAGGTCAAAGACAACATTAAGAACATGTTAGAGATGAAGCAGAGATTCACATTAACTGGAGGTAGATCAGTATAATTGGACCATTCCCTCATATTTTGGTATTATCCACATATTCAGCCCTTTTGGGAGAAAGTAGGATATTTAATATCAAAGATACTGGACTAGTATTGGTGTTTAATTTCTCTCTTTGTATCTTGGAGTTATTCTTGAATGTTTATGTGAAAGTTTCTACCTGCTGACGATTATTTATGGTTGCAAGTGAAAAAAGCTGTTCCCAAATGCCGGACATTTTTATTCAGAGTTTTATTCAGCCTGGAGGAGGGAACCTGTCAAAAAAATTTAAATAAAATAATGAATAAGTCATTAAATGTAGCAAAAATAAAAAAATAATATTAAAAATAAATGTAGTCACTAATTAATTGATATTTGTTTTAATTTGCTTCTTTATTCATTTATCAATTTCTGTTTAATTTAACCTTTTATTTATGTATTTATTTAAATATTTTACTCATTTTGAATTTATTCTTTATTTTATATTTATTTTTAAATGCATGTATTTATGCATGATTTTCTCTTTGCATTTCACCCCTTATTTATTTCTGTATTCCTTTCTTTAAAAATGTATGCATTTGTGACTCATTATGCAAATGAGGGGGCTGTCAATAAAATACAATAAATAAATAAACGGTCAATTAATTAATTAAAAAAATTATAAATGAATAAATAAATAAAATGGAAAATTAAACAGAAGGAATAAATAAGGGGATTAATACAAAGATAAATAAAGAAGCAAATTAAAACAGAAATATAAATTTATGTCACATTTTATCAATTAATGGCTATATTTATTTTTAATATTATTTTTGTTGCATTTAATGATTTTGGCCGGTTCCGTCCTCCATACGGTCTAGGGTTTGTGTGATCTGTTTGTATCTATTCTTGCTGTTGTGTGTTTTGTATTACATTTAGTAGAGTATTACACTCTGTTCTTGAAAATTCAATAAAATATTGTGTTAAAATAAACAACGTTTAGAAGAACAGAAGTGTTTGTTTCTGATTTTCAGACTTGTTAATTGTTTTATCTTGTGACCGCTGGGTCAACAACCGCTGCTCTAAAAATAAAGAGTGTGTGTCGTATTACCTTCCTCCTTCTCCGGCTTCACGTACGGCCTCCTCCGCTAACCGAGTCGCCGTCTCGTCGCTGTACCAGAACTGACTCAACCGCTGCAGGAAACAAACAAAAGCATCAGTCACAAGGTCAACTGTTAGTACTTTTATAACAACATTAAAGCTTTTAATCTGGTTGCAGTGCTGCATGTTTCATCTTCCACACTCGTTTTGTTTACCGACGTTAAGCTGAAATAAACATTTATACCTAAATCTGACTGATGATAGATTATTGATCTGATGCCAATACTGACATTTTAAAGTTGAAAACAAGTTTATCGTACGATTACATTCATTATGAGTTAATCTGTTGATCAATTTTTCAATTAATCTGTCAATAAAATGTCAGAAAATTGTGAAAGATTCTAATCAAAAGAGTCCAATATATATTATACATAATATATATATGTAAATATATTATATAAATATGTAATACAAATATATATATATATAAATACATATGTTTATAGGATGTGTATGTGTATAATGATGATATATATCATTATAATGTTTTTTTTGGTGTATTTAAATTTTTTTAACTTTTATGTAGCTTTTACAGTTTTTATTAATTTTTTTTTATTTAATGTTTTTAGCCTTTAATTCATTTATCTGTATTAGTTTTTTTAATAAATGTTTATATTTGGTATTATTTTTATTTATTTATATTTAAATGTATTTATTTATTTATATTTTTAAATATTATATAATAAAAATGCTGCTGGTACTAATTATTAAGAGGCAAATATTGTACTTTTTATATTTTGTATTAAGTTACCCTACAGTATATTAATAATTAAAATTATCTCCACCTTTACCAGCTGCAACATTAAAATGATGAACACATTACTGCATCAATATTTATAATCCAATATTATAATATATATTATTCTGAAAAGGATCATTCTGCACAATGAATACTTTTACTTTTGGTACTTTAAGTATATTTTGATGCCAATACTTACTAACTTATTTAATACTTACATACTGAATGCAGGACTTTACTTGTAACAGAGTATTTCTACACTGTAGTATTACTACTTTTACTAAAAGATAATAATAATAATAAATATTTCAGGACACCCCTGGACTTCTAACCCCCAAAATGCTGCGTTGTCGTGGGGGTATAATAAAGGATTAAATACATAAATTATTACAGTTAATCTGTATATTGATTGATAGATACATGAATACATAAATCTGTGTATATCTGCCAATAAAATCAGTCAGAAAACACCTTGTGTCTTTTTACTGCATCACTGAATATAAAACACAGAACAGAGTCACTCAAAAAACAGTAAACTCACCCAGTCCTCCTCCATCGCTCCCACAGCGAGCGGGTCTGCTGGTTCCGTGGCGGCGCTGCTGGTCTCGTCGTAAAACTCCTGCAGGGCGGCCAGAGTTTGAGCCGACAGCGTGTGGAAGCCATCGTCGTCGCTGCTGTCGCTCATGGCTGATGGAGGAAGACGAGGAGGGATGAAGGATGAAGATGGAGAGACGGAGTGGAAAACCTGAAACGAAAAGAAAAATATTGTTATTGATTTACATTTTTAACTGGTTCATTTAAGGACAGTGGATGACTTGATACATGACAAATAAATAAAGAGATATTAACTCAAAATTGTTATTTATTGACTCAACATGATATTGATACTGTATTATAGCTTTACAAACAAAAACTTGTTAGCAAGTAAATATTAATAAGATAAAATATTTAAAATTTAGTTTTATACATTTAAAGATTTATTTTTCTTCACAGTTCACAGCATTGAATATGTGATTTTGCAAATATTACCTACATAAAAATAAATCAAAATCAATAAGAATTTTAATATTGTGATATTGATTTCAGTTATTTTGATATAATTTGTTCAACAAAAAACACCAAGTTTGTATTGATTCTGCAGCGTAGTATCACACTGAACTAGCAGTGATTTTTTAAAAATTTAATTAAAGTTATTGTGCAGATTATTTTATGTAACTATATTTCCAATAATTCTGATGATGAATAAGAGAATCTTCTGTGTGAGACAAACGTTTTAAAACTGGTCCCACATCTTTTATCCTTCACTACAGTTTGACTGAGCTTCTTATGATCATTATAACCTTTATTTAATCAGGTAATCTCAATAAGATCAAAATAACTTTTGCATGAGAGACCTGAGTATATCTGAAGAAATAATAATAATAATAATAATAATAATAATAATAACCGAGCAAAACACAGCGCCTCACACACATGATTGTATAAATATATATATATATATATTGATTTCTTCTCTGTTGTTTATTCTTGAATTTGGTTTGTGTTGTTTAAGCTTTTTGAAACATTTTTTTTTACCATTTGTCTTCTAAATGAGGATCTAAAAAGGCCTTCCAAGAAAATGAGGGTTACATTAAACAAATAAAGAATACTTTTATTTAAAAAACTGGAGAAGTACACAATCTATCCTGCTTTGACATAAGTAACAGGTTAAACCTGTTAACCCTCCTGTTGTCTTCGGGTCAAATTGACACGTTTTCAAACTTCATAAATATGGATGTCTTTCAACTAATTTTTCAGATCACTTTTTTCAGATCTTTTTTTTCAGACTTTTTTTTTCAGACTTTTTCTGTCCGAAATTTTTCAAATCTTTTTTTTCAGACTTTTTTTAGATCTTTTTTATTAGACTTTTTTTGTCCGAAATTTTCAAATCTTTTTTTTCGGACATTTTTCAGACTTTTTTTTCAGACTTTTTCTGTCTGAAATTTTTCAAATCTTTTTTTTCAGACTTTTTTTAGATCTTTTTTTTCAGACTTTTTCTGTCCGAAATTTTTAAAAAAAAATTTTCAGACTTTTTTTAGACTTTTTTTGTCCGAAATTTTTCAAATCTTTTTTTTCGGACATTTTTCAGACTTTTTTTTCAGATATTTTTTTTCAGACTTTCTGTCTGAAATTTTTCAAATCTTTTTTTTCAGACTTTTTTTAGATCTTTTTTTTTTAGACTTTTTGTCCGAAATTTTTCAAATCATTTTTTTCGGACATTTTTCAGATATTTTTTTTCAGACTTTTATTTCAGATCTTTTTTTTCAGACTTTTATTTTCAGAAATTTTTCAGATATTTTTTTTCGGACATCTTTTTCAGACATTTTTCAGATTTTTTTTTTCAGACTTTTTTCAGATCTATTTTTCAGACTTTTCTTTGGGACATTTTTTCGGACATCTTTTTCAGACATTTTTCAGATATTTTTTTTCAGAATTTTTTTTCGGACATCTTTTTCAGAATTTTTTTTTTCAGACTTTTTTCAGATCTATTTTTCAGACTTTTTTTTGGGACATTTTTTCAGACTTTTTTTCGGACATTTTTTCAGACTTTTTTCAGATCTTTTTTGCAGACTTATTTTCAGAAATTTTTCAGAATTTTTTTTTGGACATCTTTTTCAGACATTTTTCAGATATTTCTTTTCAGAATTTTTTTTTTAGACATTTTTCAGATCTTTTTTTTTTTTACTTTTTTTTCAGACTTTTATTTTCAGAAATTTTTCAGAATTTTTTTTCGGACATCTTTTTCAGACATTTTTCAGATATTTTTTTTCAGAATTTTTTTTTCAGACTTTTCTTTGGGACATTTTTTCAGACTTTTATTTTCAGAAATTTTTCAGATCTTTTTTCAGAATTTTTTTTCGGACATCTTTTTCAGAATTTCTTTTTTCAGACTTCTTTCAGATCTATTTTTCAGACTTTTCTTTGGGACATTTTTTCGGACATCTTTTTCAGACATTTTTCAGATATTTTTTTTCAGAATTTTTTTTCGGACATCTTTTTCAGAATTTTTTTTTTCAGACTTTTTTCAGATCTATTTTTCAGACTTTTTTTTGGGACATTTTTTCAGACTTTTTTTCGGACATTTTTTCAGACTTTTTTCAGATCTTTTTTGCAGACTTATTTTCAGAAATTTTTCAGAATTTTTTTTCGGACATCTTTTTCAGACATTTTTCAGATATTTCTTTTCAGAATTTTTTTTTTAGACATTTTTCAGATCTTTTTTTTTTTTACTTTTTTTTCAGACTTATTTTCAGAAATTTTTCAGAATTTTTTTTCGGACATCTTTTTCAGACATTTTTCAGATATTTTTTTTCAGAATTTTTTTTTTCAGACTTTTCTTTGGGACATTTTTTCAGACTTTTATTTTCAGATCTTTTTTTCAGAATTTTTTTTCGGACATCTTTTTCAGAATTTCTTTTTTCAGATCTATTTTTCAAACTTTTTTTTGGGACATTTTTTCAGACTTTTTTCAGATCTTTTTTTCAGACTTTTATTTTCAGAAATTTGTCAGAAATTTTTTTCGGACATCTTTTCCAGACTTTTTTCAGATCTATTTTTCAGACTTTTTTTTCATATCTTTTTTTTTTTTACTTTTTTTTCATATCTTTTTTTCAGACTTTTATTTTCAGAAATTTTTCAGATCTTTTTTTCAGAATTTTTTTTCGGACATCTTTTTCAGAATTTCTTTTTTCAGACTTTTTTCAGATCTATTTTTCAGACTTTTTTTTGGGACATTTTTTCAGACTTTTTACAGATCTTTTTTTCAGACTTTTATTTTCAGAAATTTGTCAGAAATTTTTTTCGGACATCTTTTGCAGACATTTTTCAGATATATTTTTTCAGAATTTTTTTTTTCCAGACTTTTTTCAGATATATTTTTCAGACTTTTTTTTCAGATCTTATTTTTTTTTTACTTTTTTTTCATATCTTTTTTTCAGACTTTTATTTTCAGAAATTTTTCAGATCTTTTTTTTCAGAATTTTTTTTCGGACATCTTTTTCAGACATTTTTCAGATATTTTTTTTCAGAATTTTTTTTTTCAGACTTTTTTCAGATCTATTTTTTAGACTTTTTTTTCTGACATTTTTCAGATATTTTTTTTTTTTACTTTTTTTTCATATCTTTTTTTTCAGACTTTTATTTTCAGAAATTTTTCAGATCTTTTTTTTCAGACATTTTTCAGATATTTTTTTTCAAAAAATTTTTTCAGACTTTTCAGATCTATTTTTCAGACTTTTTTTTGGGACATTTTTTCAGACTTTTTTTCGGACATTTTTTCAGAGTTTTTTTTCGGACTTTTTTCAGATCTTTTTTTTCAGACTTTTTTTTCAGACTTTTTCTGTCCGAAATTTTTCAAATCTTTTTTTTCAGACTTTTTTTAGATCTTTTTTTGTCCGACATTTTTCGAATCTTTTTTTTCGGACATTTTTCAGATCTTTTTTTTTAAACTTTTTTTTCAGACTTTTATTTTCAGAAATTTTTCAGAATTTTTTTTCGGACATCTTTTTCAGACATTTTTCAGATATTTTTTTTTTCAGACTTTTTTCAGATCTATTTTTCAGACTTTTATTTTCAGAAATTTTTCAGATATTTTTTTTCAGAATTTTTTTTCAGACATCTTTCAGATATTTTTTTTCAGAATTATTTCTTTCAGACTTTTTTTTGGGACATTTTTTCAGACTTTTTTCAGATATTTTTTCTTTCAGACTTTTTTCAGATCTATTTTTCAGACTTTTTTTTGGGTCATTTTTTCAGACTTTTTTTTAGACTTTTTTTCGGATATGCCCGGGAAGGCAAAAGTTGCATGAGCGACGGGAAGACAACAGGAGGGTTAAACCAGGAGAGAGCAGCAGCCCTAGTAGTTTTTAAATCCCCCCTGGTGACCAGTGAACATGAATATACAGTACAAGTACTTCTCAATTATACTCAGTATTTCCATTACATGCTACTTTATACTTCTACTCCAATTCAGAGGTAATATTCTACTTTTGAAAGTGATGAACACTCATTGTCTCAGTCCTTTATAGATCCTCTTTAACAGTAAACAACAACACAGTGAACGTATTTAATGTTTATGTGTGGGAGTGGGAAGCCATGTGTCTGTATGTACATATTAAATGTTAAATGTAAGATACATTTTTTGTTGTATTATGGCACCGGTGTTAAGTTTTGTTATGTTTGTTATGCTATGTTTGGAAAAAAAGGAATAAAAAGAATTTTAGGAGCACACAACAAAACAAAACTAAACAACTAAACACAAGTACAGAAAAAGCAAATATAGACAAATAACTACTACTACTACAAAAAGTATCTTGAAGAACTGGAAAGTACACACTTTATCCTGCTTTGTGATAAGTAACTTGAGCTGTTAAACAAGGAGAGAGCAGCAGCTCTGGTAGTTTTTAGTATAACAGTGAATACACAAGTACCTCTAAATTATACTCAGGATTTCCATGTTATGCTGCTTTATACTTTTACTCCAATTCAGAGGCAAATATTGTACTTTTGAAAGTGATGAACACACATTTCTCAGTCCTTTTTAGATCCTCTTACATACCTGATCAGAAACTACCGCGAAGGCTCCTCATCAGCTGTGAACTGTGTGAACACGTGGGTTGTCGCGGGATGATGACGTAGTTCCACAAAGTACGGCTTCTGACGAGGGACAAAATGCTCAGCTGCGCTTCTCTGTCTGATTACATAACAAAGACCTAGGTGGTGTTTTCTCTCTCTACCTCACTGTCTATGGTTAATTTTTAATTTCAACCAGCCGACAAACACATAAGATGTTTATTTTTAATCTGTAAGAAAAACTCTTTAGATATGTTTGTTGATTTAGATGAAAACCTGAATTTGATCTTAAATTTAATAAATATTGTAGGGGGTTTGGCTTATTTTAGGTACATACAGTAGAGTAGCCTACAATCTTCAGGAAATCAAATATTTGAAGTAAATCAAATAAAGAGAGACCTGCAAAAGTGACAATATCTATGAACATTTAAATAAACATAAATAAATGATAAATGACTCAATAAATGAATGTCATTAAATGTAGAAAAAATATTAAAAACAAATGTAGCCATTTAGTAATTGATAAAATGTGACATTGATATTTGTTTTAATTTGCTTCTTTATTTATCTTTATATTAAGTCTCTTATTTATCTACATTTGTTTAATGTTCCCTTTTATTGTTTTTGTATTTATTTTTATTCGTTTTTTTTATATTTATATTTGAATTTATTTTTTATTTTATATTTATTTTTAAATGTATATATTTTTGTATTTATGCATTTATTTATTTCTGCCCAATTTCCCACCTTAAATTTCAAACCTTATTAATTTCCTCAAACTTATTTATTTCTGTATTCTTTTCTTTACACATTTTTTAAAACATTTCTGCCTCATTATAAAAATGAGGGGGCTGTCAAAAAAATTAAATAAATAAATAAACAAAAAATAAATGCAAAAATAAATTAATTCATAAAAATAAATACATAAATTTGAAAATGTTTAAAGAGTAAAAAAATAAGGGAATTAATAATAATATAAATAAAGAAGCAAATTAAAACAGAAATATCAATTAATTAATTGCTGCATTTATTTTTCATATTATTCTTGCTGCATTCAATTTAAGCATTTCATATTTATCAAGTCATTTATTTTAGCTAGCCGACGAAATATTAGGTGATTAAAAAAGAGTAGTCATAACTTTATTTCTTACTAAAGTAGATAAAAGACAACAGACTCGTTTTAAAGGAAACGGCAGAGGCCAAAACATTTTTATACAATAAGTTTATGTACACTTTTACACTTCATTAACAAAACAGCCATTCTACAATAACCAGGATAGTGCTCTGAACGAGGAGCTCTCCGACATAATGCTTCAACAAAGTGGCTCTGCTCCTTTTTATTTGGTTTGTTATTGCTGTCCGTCAGCTCAAACAGTCTCTGCCTCCATCCAGTGTGTGTGTGTTTGAAGAGTGAGAACGGTGGATGATGTGCTGCTGTAGAAAAATACTAAATTAAATCTGCTAAACTTTAGAGGCCCGATCCATCCATTGAGCCTTCACGCGTCCCCGGTGGGGAGGACGCCGCGACTTAACACTACGATCCGAAATAAGAGAAAAAAATATCAAACCGCAAAAAGGTGAAAACCGAGAGTCGCTCTCTCTTATACTCTCTCTTCCTGCCGTCTAACCGGCTTATAAAAACATTTCAGTCGTGTTTTTTTGTTGTCTTTGAACAAACATTTCTCGTGGTTTCTGGTTTGAAAACATTATATATATATACTGTATATATTTACACCTTTTAGTGAATCTGAGTTTGGTTTTCTGTCATCGCCAACGAACAAACGTCGTCCCGTGTGGCGTGGTTCAGCAACCCCACCGCCATCCCCATCTCGTATGTGTGTGTGTGTGTGTGTGTGTGTGTGTGTGTGTGCATCCGCTGTATTCTTGGCGAATGGCAGGCACAGTTTGTTGTCAGTTGATGCATGACAAAAAAAACAAAAAACCCGCACACAATCAACAAAACAAAGGCACTCTGGGAAAGATTGGGGCGCCATATGTGTGTGTGTTACTGTTAAAATGATGCGTATGTGTGTGTGTGTGTGGTCGCCATGAAACAAAATGGCCCCACTTAATACTAAAAAACCTCACACTGGAAAAAAGAAATGTCTCCTTCAAATCTTCAATAACTTGTTTGTCACTCTGCGTGTGTGTGTGTGTGTGTGTGTGTGTGTGCAGCCTCCAGGTACAGGAAGTGATGCAGGACAACGCCGTCAACATCAGCTTCGCCTCGTCTCGTCGTCACGATGGTCAGCGCTCCGTCATGTCAGTCAACATGGCTCCAGAGGGATCCTCCGACTCAGTCCGTCTGCTCTGCAGTTCAGTCTCCATGGTTACCACCACATCATCATCATCATCATCATCATTATCATCATCTGTCAATCACGCCGAACTGGAGGGGCGGGGGTTAAAACAAAAACAAAAAAAGAAATCCGAGGAGGTGAAAACATTCAGACGAGAGATGGATCCTCCAGCTGCCTCTTCTACCCATAGTTCATAGGGGCGAAGCAGGAGAGGTCTTTTGATTGGTTGCTTTTCCCTCCAAAAAATTAAAAATAAAATCCGAGGCGGCGTCGGTTTCCAGTGGTTATTTCACGCAGAGGAGGCCGCCCACGTTGGCCACGAACTCCTCCAGGCTCTTGAGGAAGGCGACCTTCTGCTTGCGGTCCATGGTGGGCGGCGTGCTGCTGGCCGTCAGCTTGTTGAAGGCGTCGGCCAGCCGCTGGTAGATGACGGCGTCTCTCTGTGAGGAGAGGAGGGTCTCCACCAGCTCCGAGTACTCCGCCTGACGGAGGAGAAACACACCATCAACTCAGGGTCAAGAGTTTAATAGAGGAGGTTATATTATCAGCTGATTAAATGCAGCAAAAAGAATATAAAAAAAATAAAGGTAGCAATTAATTAATTGATAAAATGTGTTTTAATTTGCTTCTTTATTTTTTTATCTTTGTATTAATTCCCCTTATTTATTTACTCTTCTGTTTAATTTTATTTATTCATGTATTTATTTTTTTAATTTATTCATTTATTTTTTATTCATTTTATTTTATTGACAGCCCCCTCGTTTGCATAACAAGTAAATAAGTTTGGGGAAATAAATAAGGGGTGAAATGCAAAGGGAAAATTGTGCATAAATAAATGCATAAATACAAAAATAAATATATACATTTAAAAATAAATATAAAATAATAAAAAAAGTAAAATAAATAAAAAAAATAAAATGCGAAAAAATAAAATAAAAATCAATACATAAATAAATAAAAGGGAAAATTAAACAGAAAAGTGAATAAATAAGGGAATTGATACAAAGATAAATAATTAAAGAAGAAAATTCAAATAAATATCAATTTATGTCACATTTTATCAAATAATTAATGACTACATTTATTTTTAATATTATTTTTGCTACATTTTATGACAATATTTATTGATTTATTGAGTAATT
Source organism: Sebastes umbrosus (assembly GCF_015220745.1). NCBI lineage: Eukaryota > Metazoa > Chordata > Actinopteri > Perciformes > Sebastidae > Sebastes > Sebastes umbrosus. Next base: position 2,473,108 of record NC_051281.1, read on the forward strand.
TCTTTAATCATTCATTTATTTTAGATTTTAGCAGGTTCTGTCCTCCATACTGGACCACTAATAGAAGGACGACTCGTGTCTTGTGAAGACATTTGACATATTTTAACAGTTTAGGATTTCAGAAAAGCAAAGTTACTGCTGGAACATTAAGACATATTATATATATTTATATATATGTATTTCTACTCTGGATATCACCAGGTTGAACCACTGAAGCATCCAGGTGCAGACAGGTGTTGTGTGTTATTAACTCACCTGATGCAGGCACACAAGTGTGTAGAGAGCTTCTCCTGCTGCCACCGTCATCTCTGTGTTGTGTTTTTGCAGGACCAGCATGTCAAACACCAACTGGAGGCACAGACGGCGGAGTACACGGAGAATTATTACAAAACAGAAGAGTATATCCAAATTAACATGTGCTGCTGTACCTTGAGTTTCATTGTGGTGAACATGAGTGCTGCTGTACCTTGAGGAAGTGACGGGTGGCGATGAAGAGAGGCGTGTCCTTCTCCTGGTTTTTAGCGCACTGCTCAGCCAGAGGAGACAGAGCCTCTAAACACAGCTGGCTGATCTCTGAACTCATCCTGAACACAGACGTTAAGGAGCACAAACTACACAGGAATCATCTCTTCCACAGCAGCACTGGTCAAACTGGCAGCTCCAGGTGGAAGCGAAGAGGAAATATGAGACAAATCTGAACACAATGACCAGAAATCTAGTAGATTATTAGCAGTAGGTATTTCTCTTCTCTGCTGCAGCCACAGACTTTTGGGCTATTAAAATATCTATATCTTATCTCTATCCAAGCACCTGCAACTTTACAATGTGAAATACGTTTTTTGAAGCAAACATCTTTACTAAATAGTAGGGCTGTCAAAGTTAATGTGAAAATGCGTTAATACAAATTCGTTTTAACGCCACTAATTTCTGAGTTTTTTTTCTCGCAAATTTATAACTTTATAATCTCAGAGAATATTCAAGTTTTTTCTTGTAAATTTACGACTTTAATCAGGGAGGATACGCGGTCATTCCCAGCTCCAGGGAGAACATGAGGCTTTTGAAGAGGTCTTCAGGCAGCTGTGGGATCTTTTCTGGGAAGATCTCACAGATGAAGGTGATGAGCTTGTAGTACTGGTTGCACAGGGAGGGGAACTGTGGAAAACAACGAGGACAACAGACCCAGTTTGATGAGGGACACTGAAAGTAGCCTGGATCGTAGATTTAAAAACACTAAGAAACATCACTGTGGTGCAGTTTTACCTTGAGCAGGTCCTGAGACATGAGGGGGAGAACAATGTTGACGCCATAAAGAACCACGTCTGCTGCCGATACCGTCCGACTGGACGTCGGCGTTCCCTGGTCTTGGTTTCGAAACACCTCGTCTAAAACACACAGCGGTTTGAAAAAACTTAATATCAAGCAACTGAGGCAACGTGAACGAGAAGACATATGGAGGACGGAAACTGCCAAAATAAAAAATAAATGAATCAATAAATAAATAACTCAATAAATAAATACATTTTGGTGCAGCTAAATCTAGCAAAAATAATATTAAAAATAAATGTAGCCATTAATTAATTAATAAAAATGTGACTATAATTTCTTTTTTAAAATTAAACTTCTTTATTTATTTATCTCTGTATTAATTCCCTTATTTATTTACTCTTCTGTTTTATTTTTCCTTTTTTTGTTTATGTATTTATTTCTATACATTTTTTATTTTATTTTTTTATTTTTTGACAGCCCCCTAATTTGCATAATGAGGCAGAAATGCATAAAGAAAAGAATACAGAAATAAATAAGATTGGGGAAATAAAAAAGGGGAGGACAGGTTCCGTCCTCCATAAAGACAGAGACGTCTTCTGCTCTTGGTTGACACTTAAAGACAGAAAGAGCCGACTCACCGGTGTCGCTGAAGTCGATGAACTCTTTGGAGAGCAGGTTGGTGAGCAGCTCCATGATGAGCAGCAGGTCCTGGTACTGGTCCTCCTCCGCCGTGGCGTCGTTTCGCTTCCTGCTCTGGTTGTTTTTGGAGTAGACCTGCAGCAGCGTCAGACACGCCTCGTACAGCTTCATCGACTTTGTCTGGACGACAAGAGACGAGACAGTTCACATCTCAGACAGCTACATCAATGAGTTTAAAATATTCTTTTTAAAGGGTTTCCTGCTACAGTTGGACTGAAAACAGTCTGTAAAACAGTGGAGGTACATTTAAGATGTGTCACTCACCTCTCCCAGGTAACAGATCTGCTTGTGAGCCACTTCCACAAAAACCTCGATGATGAGGTTGATTGTCTCGGGCGAGTTGCTGTAGACCTGAACAACAAAAACAAAAGATATTTACAGACTCTCTCGTCTCAAACGAACACACACAGACCGCCGTTTAAAGGCAACATGCAGGCTGCCGTTCTTCCACCGCCTTGGACTCTGCTCTCACCTCCATGAGGCCGATGCAGCTGGACAGGAAGTCCATGAGAAACGAGAAGAGCTGGGCCACGTTGTCGATCTGCGTCGCCTCTGCGATGCCGCACAGCGCCTCTAACGTGGCGACGATTTCCTGTTTGACGGCGGTCTCCTGGCTGATCTGAGCGAAGTTCTCCTGGTTGATGAGGTTGAGGAAACGCTGTTGGAGCGGGTGGAGCACCTGGACGGACGTAAACAGGAAGTCTTGGGTTAATTTACAAATTAAAATGGACTCTTAAGATGTGTATATATATATATATATATATATAAAAATATATATATATATATAAAAAATAAATATATATATATATAAAAAATATTTATTTATTTAATTTATTATAACATTTATTTATTTATTTATTATTATTTTTTAAATCTATTTTTGAAGACTGTTCTTTTGTCTTTTGACGTTATGTTTGTTTAAATGGAATAGAAGGAGGAGGAGGAATGTGAGACGTAACAACAGGAGAGTTTGATCAGTTGTTGGGTTCATCTCCCCTCCTCCTCTTCCTCCTCCTCCTTCATCAGAGCCATCCAAGTTCAGACGAAGCAGCTGCAGGAGCCAACAGCTGCCGTCTCACCAGTAACACTCATAATTACTCTGGAGTCGTCGTGGCTTTGCACCCTCATTTACTACCGTCAGCCTATTAAGACAAAAAGGCCTCCAGGATCACAAAAAGGATCATGTTATACACCCGGGAGGAAGACTCGACGGGGGAATATTACCGACTACATCCATCACTCCTCCTCCTTCTCCTCCTCCTCCTCCTGAGATCTGACTGCAGAACTAGTTTTTGGAGGTTTAATGTCAACAAAAACTGCAGAAATGATCACTTCTTTTATTTATTATTAGATGTGACAAAGGTAAAAATATGCACTTTGGCTGCTGGATGTTCCAACTCAAAGAATCATTTCACGTTGGTCTTATGTTTTATAGTTTTGATCATCTTTTCTATCAGTTATAATAACATTGTACTCATTAAATTAACAGCTGAGATCTGGTAACACAGAGACAAACCAGATAATCTAACAAGCTGCAAGCTGGGACAAGAGAGAGCTTCGCATTTATTCTTGGTTGATTATCAAAATTGTTGCCGATCGTCTATTTGATGAATCAACTAATCCTTTCAATTATCTTTCACTTAGTTATAAAGACATTACGGTACCTCGGCCCAGTATTGCTGTTTGGCGTCAGAGTCCATGTGAGCGAAGCCTCCCAGGACCAGAGCCTTCATCAGAGTCCTCTGAACGGAGCTGGACAGCAGGTGAAGCGGCGGGCTGCGGCTGGCAAACTGCTTCGCCAGGTTCCACCAGCTCTCACACTGCACCACGATGTTCGCCCTGAACAGAGAGAGAGGGAGGAGGACACAGAGGGTCTGTTAGAGGCTGTGTGGTGGTGGGATCTGGTGTGAAAAACATCTGCACCTACAGATGATCTTACCCAGAATACTGGTTCCAAACCGTTTTGAACACGTATAACAGAGTAATGCCTACTTTAAAAAAATCGATATTTGAGAAACAAGCAGAAATGCTAGCGGTTACAAAAGTAGAAAAGTAGAAAAGTAGTCAGGATATCTCGGCTTTGGGGTTAATTGTTTGGTCTATAAAATGTCATCAGACAGACGCAGAAACTATCGCTGCAGATCGCACAGAGCTCTGCACGAGCTGTTCAGACAGAACTCGCCGCCAGGCCCGGTGTGTGATCAGCTGTGTCGCTCTCAGAGCGAATTAAAGAGCAGGCGAGAAAGCAGACAAATGAGTATTGAAAACGTTTCAATTCAGAATCGATGCGCCGTCTGATTTGGTTCTTCTGATCGGCTTTTATAGAGGCAGAGTACCGATCAAACTATTTAGAATGAATATCGGTCCATCGATCGAAGCAACCTTATCAGAAAATCTTGAAAAATGCCCATCACAATTTCCCAAAGTGACATCTTCTAATGTCTTGTTTTGTGCAACCAAAAATCCCAAAACTCAAAGATATTCAGTCTACAATCAAAAAAAGACTAAGAAAAATAGAAAATATTCACATTTGAGAAGATGTTCTCTTGAAAAAACGAATCAAAACAATGAACTGATTATAAAAACTGGTGATAATTAATTTCCTGTTGATGGACTGGTCGTCCTCACCTCTCCCTCTTCTCCACCAGCGTCACCAGCAGCTCCACGGTGTCGATGGCCAGCTCGGCCTCGGAGCTCCACACCGACAGGTTGTTGATCACCTTCTCCAGAAGATATCCCACAATCCACTGGGCCCCCTCTGTGTCCGGGCCGAACGCTGTGCTCAGGGGCATGCTGATCTGAGGGCAGATGAGGAGAAACATGCTATGATGATGGGGGGGAAGATGTAGTGATTTTGACATGTATGATGTCATGTCGAGCTCAGACCTGCTCGTAGAGCTTCTCGTCCACCAGCAGGTACGTCTTGGCCCAGCGTCTGAGGAACCACATGATGTCCTTCCCCATCTGTGGACTCAGTAACTCCGTCAGACTCGCTCTCGTCGCCCTTGACTCGACCTCTGACGTCCGCAACACCGCCGACAGCAACCTGAACGGACAGAACAGGTCATAAGAGTTAGATTCAAAGTTGAAACATGGGAAAAGGAAGACGAGATAACAGAGAAGACCAAACGGGTAGAAAAGTGAGGACACTAGATAAAACAGTGAGAAGGCATGAGAACAAGAGGGTAGTAGTTTAGAAGAGAAGACCGAGACCGAGACTGAAATAGGTGAAATGATACAAACAAGGTCATGACAACATAAAGAGCTCAGCAGAGAGACAGCCACATAAAAATAGTTGGGAGTGAGCAGCTTTTTATTCAAGGTGTGAACAATATTTTATATCCTTTTGACCTCAACATCCCAATGTACGACACACAACACAAAGGACGCAGATTAATTTATAGTTTCTGCATCCGTGTGTCTGCAAGGAGTCGGCACAGATCGTCTGACAGCAGCCAAAAAAATGACAACAAACGCATAATCATGTAATCCTCAGACACTCACCCACGGCTGGGTTTAGACTACTTTCATGCCTTTATGTGTTTAATTAGGCCCATCATGGTTTATTATAACACAAACCATGTCACTGCTTGATTGATAACAGCAATTAAAACATGAATAATCTTAGAAGTAGGGCTGTCAATTGATTAAAATAGTTAATCGCAAATGAATCACACATTTTTTATCTGTTCAAATGTACCTAAAAGGCAGATTTGTCAAGTATTTAATAATCTTATCAACATGGGAGTGGGTATATATGCTGCTTTATACAAATGTATGTATAAATTTATTATTGGAAATCAATTAACAACACAAAACAATGACAGATATTGTCCAGAAACCCTCACAGGTACTGCATTTAACATAAAACAATATGCTCACATCATAACATGGCAAACTGCAGCCCAACAGGCAACAACAGCTGTCAGTGTGTCAGTGTGCTAACTTGACTATGACTTGCCCCAAACTGCATGTGATTATCATAAAGTGGGCATGTCTGTAAAGGGGAGACTCGTGGGTACCCATAGAACCCATTTTCATTCACATATCTGGAGGTCAGAGGTCAAGGGACCCCTTTGAAAATGGTCATGACAGTTTTTCCTCGCCAAAATTTAGAGTAAGTTTGGAGCGTTATTTAACCTCCTTCACGACAAGCTAGTCTGACATGGTTGGACCGATGGAGCATATAGAGGACAGAGGGCTTAAAGCAGCTTACGGATCCGTCCGTCCCCCTCCCCCCCCTCCGTTGAGGACAGTGCACAGTTTCACATTGTTTGCAGAAAACAAAACCACGTTGACATTTCCTTGGCCGGGGTCGAACGCTCGCTGCTAGGAAACCTGACGCCGTCGCCCCCCCTTCGCACTCACGAACACGCTCCTCTACATAATGAACAATCTAGAAAACACAACGGCTCAACGACCTTCAACAGACAATGTCACCGGCTGCTGTGACTATCTATTGTCGTCACTGTGATTATCTGTACACACACACACACACACACACACACACACACACACACACACACACTCGGCTGCATCCAGCGTGACTGCCAACATCCCTGAACTGCACAACGTTTCTAACACCACACTCGCATACTGTCGGGCTGCACATTTAATTGTTGTTGAAAAACTAAATCCCATCTGATAACAGCAACCAGATACACTCGTTTGCATCGCTGCAGTCTGTTTCATTATAACGTTGGAGTATTTATAGAGGCATCGTTTTGTACTTTGTGTTCAACACTCAGCCACACGGAGGAGAACTGAGCTGGCTGGAGCTCTCTCAAGAGTATAGTACATTACAGTACAGTACATACTGCATACTGTGTTCGTCAGTAGTATGTAGTAGGCGGTTTCGAATACAGCCATGGTTTTCCACGTATTTGTGGGAGTTGAAATATTTCAACTCGAGTGAGAAATTTGCGTGACGCTGTGTCGTGAAAGCCTCTCAGCGTTGAGATCGTCCTTCTGTCGTCACTGATGTCCTGACGTTGTTGAATCAGAAATGGAGGAAATCAATCTTGTATGTGTCTGTGGTCACCCAGAGCTACGATAACACATCATATCTGTACAGAGACGGGACCAAACTCTGTGTAGAAACCACAGACTGTCTATGGTAGAAACAACAATGTCTCTAGATGACTTTATGTTGAGTGTTGATGGAGCAGCTGCATACCCTGGCACTGATCCACCCAACTCCATTCAGAAAAAAAGCATTTTAAAAGTTGTTTGCTTGTCGTCTTGCAGACAGACCTGACAAAGCATGAATTCAGATTTTTTACAAATCAACATCATTATGTCGTTATTTCGGCATCATTTTAATTTGTTTATTGCAATTAAATCACAGCACAATCTGTTTATTTTGGGTTCATACCGCAGTAGTGACGTATGGCTTGATAGATACAGTCAGTGCAATGGCGCTGTATGTGACTACGGCTCGCCGCCGGGTGATGTTATGAACCCAGACACCACAGCGTTTGGTTTTCTGACATATCTGGGACTTCCACAACATATCCAAAAAAAGCAACAACAGTGGTTATTTCTTTCATTTCGCAGCGCGTCTAGAGAATAAACACAAATGATGACCGGCGGTCCAACTAAAGCGAGGTGAAAATTTGCTTTGCTCTTGGTGTGAATGCGACATCAGACGGTCTTATTAGGAGAGGAAGCTCAGGTTCAGGAGTCTGAAGGACTCACCTCCATGTTAATGTGACAGTGAGCCCGTGTTACAGCAGCGACAGCTTTATTAAGCCGTGTTTTATCATGTGTTTGTGTCCTCGAGGGAGTTTAAAAAAAACACATTAAAGCAGAACCACAACGAGAGGCTCTTTGTTTCTGTGTTTTACAGGCTGCACATTCAGATGGTGTTTGGGTGTGAATGTGAAGGGACTAAACCACCTCTAGCTTTATGGGACAATAACTGTGACAACACTTAGAGGTCCGACCGGCCCTCGGACGGAGAGAGGAAGTCTATTCTGGGAGGCTTTTATGGAGGTCTGCCTGGTAAAATGAGACGTACTGTCACAACATCCTGAGGACCGCCGGATACAAAGACGTGTCATCTCGACAATCTATCTGACGGCAGTCTGGTCCTTGAGTCAGCTTTAGTGTCTCAAATACATTTCAAACATACCAGATGCTTTACTTTACATTCCTCAAACCTGAGATCTTCACAGTTCACCCACACTATAACAGATTTTTTCTTAAATAGTTTGGAGATTCAAACGGTCGACCTTCCAGTTCTCAATGCCAGTCGGTAACTTTTCAGTAATCTCAGTTCCTACGACGCCTTCAAACCCAACGAAGGACAAACACTTTGCTTACAAGCTCATGAACTCTTGGTGGCAAGAAAAAACACCTAACAGCCAGAAACTGTAGAAACAAGAAGGTCTGCTTTCTGTCCCCAGATTCAAAACTATAAATATAGAGAAGCAGAGTTCAGTTTTTATTAGGGCTGTCAATCGATTTCTAATAGTTAATCGCGATTAATTTAAAAGAAGTCTTTAGAAATTTGGTGTTTCTACAGGACATTATATATTTGCAAATCAATTTGGTTCTAATTGCCAAAACGTGAACTAGTTTATAATAACTTTATATTTAATAGTCACTTCTCTCTGATGTACCTGTTCAAGTGTTTGGTAGAAGACAAAACAAGAGCACATCTTTTATGAATGAAGACATTCCTATTATTCAGCAGCATCTAGTGAACGCTAAAAAAACCAAAGAAGTCAAAACATTAAATCAACAGGTGACTCCAACAGAAACGGTACCTGATGACGGAGTCTGTGCGGTTGCAGCCCGGTATGGACGAGGCCTTCTCCCCCGGCGACCCGAGGATCTGCAGCGTCGTGTTGATGTCCACTTCTGTCGAGTGTTTGATGGAGAACTCCATCACCTCTGAGGGGATCAACGGGGTTTCACCCTGAGGGTCGTCGGCTAATAAATACCCTGAAGGACGCACAGACAGATGCAGATGTTATCGTCTTCGCTCCCAGGACTAATATTCCTACTAACCATCCCTAAAGTTCGTAATGAACTGGGGAAAAGGGCGTTTAAGTAAGCTGCTCCCGCTGCTTGGAATCATTTAAAAAAATACCTAAAAATGCATTTAAAGTGACTCTAAATGATGTGGAATGATTTACACATCTGGCTGTAGAGGTTTTGAATGTCTTTTGATGTCTTATAATTCTGTTAATTTTGTTCTTTGTTTTCATTTTAAATTGTTATATGTTTGTTTTTATTTGTGCTGATGCCTGTCTTGATCAAGAAATTCTTGAAAAAACGAGTTTTAATCTCAATGAGTCTTTTATTTCTGGTTAAATAAAATAAAAAAAGATGACAGAGGTTTCTCTAAAACATTTAACAAAAATGTGTGCATCAAAGAGAACTGGAACGATTCACAGAAAATTAATCTGCAACTATTTTCATAATCAAAAGTCATTTTTAAAGCAAAAATGCACAAAATTTTCTGTTTCCACCTTTTTGTTTTTAAATATTTGTTTGTTTTGTTATTCTTCTATCACAGTAAATTGAATATCGTTGAGTTTTGTTTCTGAAAAACATCTGAATTCATCAACTTGGTCTCTGGCAAACTGTGACAGTGTGTGGGATTTCTCTCTATTTCAGACATTTTATAGATCAAATAATTAATCAATTAATTAATTAAGAAAATAATCATCTTATTAATTGATAATGAAAATAATCGTTAGTTGCAGCTTTAGTATCAGAATAAAATATTAAAACATTATTTTCTCTATCACATTTCTCAGTAGCAGGGTGTAAAGTCTGTGCCAGTTTTAATGTTTAATTGTACAGCACCATATCTCCTGAACATTAAAAAATATATAATAATAAACCTTCCCCTCCTTCCCCTAAATGGTTAAGTTAATGGCGAGGAATCTGCGGCGCTGCTTTGCGCGGCTTTAATGATGCCGCTCCAGACAATAAACCCACAGAACTGGGTGGAGTTCTTCTGTCTAGTTCACAAATAAAGTCGGTTAAGTGGAATAAACTGAGCTGGAAAAGTCATTTCTGAACACTATAAAAATCTTCTAGTGTATTAAAACATCATAAAGCCTTCAGTACTGTGTGTGAGTGTTTGATTGTAAATCATGTGAAGCCTTCGTAGAAACTGAACCTTCTAACACTGGCTAGTAATTCAACCTTAGTGAGGTTACACAACATTTATTAAAAGATCTAAAAGTTAAACACAGTACTGTACCTCTAAATATGTATTCATACATATATGTTGGCCCCTGTTATATTTAGCTGCATCTAGTTTAAATTTATGTTTAGAAATATTTATATCTTTTTTTTCCGCAAGAGGAGTGTTTAAATTTTATTTCTATTTTTCAAAATAACTGATAATTTATCCTTTTACTGTAAATATTCTTGTTCTTGTATGTTTGTGTATACATTCTAAAATCAGCTATTTAATTTAAATATTTAATATAATATTGTACTTTGCTACTTATACACAATAAGCAAATTTTGATAAATCTTTTTGAAATGTTGCAAAAAAAAAAAAGCGAATTAGGCGCGTTTACATCAACGTGTTTGGAGCGAATAAACTCTGGTACAGTGTACTTTAGTCAGAAGTTGGTGCTACAGGCTACATATGGCTGTAATCCGCCAGTAAACACGTTAGAAGAAGAAGTAGAAGTTGTGAACCGGAAACAAAACAAGTCGGCTGTCTGGAAACGAAGACAATATAAATATATATCTGAGAAGACGCCGACAGCAGAAACAGCTCATCAGTTGTGTGAGTTAAATGTTCCCTACGTTAGAATTTATTCAGTAAAGGTGTTTCCATATCTCATTTAGCGCATCAACTCTTTTTTCGACAAAGATTACAAAAACATCTCAAGCGAGCGTAAAAACTTGTTTGCACAATTGAGGAAGTTTTATCGAATTTTGATGTTTCCAACTTCTCTAATGCGATACTTCAAAATACGTTAATGGAAACAGCTAATGAGACACATCTAATCCAGGTAGTGACTGTGATTTTATAAACAATAAAATCCTGAGTGTAAACACAAGTGTGCAGTCAGAAACATCAACGAACAAACAATTATGTCTTCCTCAAAAACGCCCCCCCGACTCTTCTTGTGTCAATCCAGATAATCCCAAAATGTTCCTTTTTTCAAATATAAAGACACAAAGAAACACAAGTTTAATGTCGTGCTGCTGACCTGAGACCAGTATGATCCAGTGGATGTCCTCATAGAGGTCGTCCAGGACTTTGCGGTCCATTGATCCGGGGTCAGATGTGGCCATGAGGTGCTGCTGGGTCCTCTGGAGTTGACCGTGCAGCCGATTCACCCGGTCCTCCAGCAGGCTGTGAGACGACGAAACCAATGTTAACGTGGGAAACACAAACACAGATTCTGCTTCCTTTTGAATTCCAAGATCATAATAAATATCTAATGAATTTATAATAATGCAAACTGAACAAAAGGTCAATCTTACAGAGAGAAAAATCAAAGATCTTGTGAAAACTGGGTAAACAACATGTACTTTCATAATAAAGATACAGAAAATGTGAACTTTATACAAGAATTTAATATAATCTAGAAGAATCTGATGGAGAGGATGTGAAGAACTACTTGATTAAGTGTTTAAACGTGTCGTACGTTGTGAGCAGGGGGATACAGTGGTCAGCGGCCACCCGTCCCAGCATGCCGATGCTGGACAGCTGGTCAGAGAACAGCTCTCTGTCGTCTTCCTGCAGCTCGTTGATCTCTTCGTCTTCGTGAGACGTGATGCCGTTCACTGACTAGAAGGTGAGCAAGGAAAAGTAAGTTACACGTGTCAGGAGGTGAATATTACGGAAGCCGTGAGAGGCAAGTGAGAAAAATTTCACAACACTGATCTAAATTGTTTTCCCTTCTGTGTTTATGACTTAAGAACAGGTGGAAAAAGTTCCTTCATTTTTTGTTTCATCTGTAAAACAGGTGGGAAAAAGTTCTGTTTGTTGTTGAAATACTCATTTCGGCCACAAGAAGCTGAAGTGCACCACTACCCCATGTTCTAAATAGGACTAAAAACATTCATGTTTTCCCGAACGGCAGATTACCGCCAATTAAAATACATTTCTAGCCAAAAGAAAAATATGACAGTAATGTACCATAACTTGCTAACACACAATATACTGTATGTACCTTGTTTAGAGTGCATGGTAGAAATTAAAACTCACCTGGAAGAAAACATGAAGCAAACACTTCACAAATTATCCTGACAAAATAAAAAAATAAAAAAATCACCTTGCAAAAACTATTTTTAAAATCTTTTTTCAAAAGTGAAAAAGAAAAAAGGAACTTATAAAGATTATCCTGAAAAAAACCTTTTTCCACCTTTTCTTAAGTCATGAACACAGGAGAGAAAACTATTTAGATCAGCCTCCCAGGGCTTCCGTAGGATATTGATCATATTGATGAGCAAAACTGAAAACACACTTTATAATCAATTATATCTACATGTAAATTAAAACAACAAAATAGAGAATGACTAAATATCTTCTATTAGTCATGAGCAGATCCAGGATTATAAGGCTGAATGAATGAAGCAGAGTTCTTCACTTCTGTCCTTTTAACACCTTTTCTAAATCTTTAGGGTCAACTTGTTGAAGCTGACTCGTCTTCCCTCAGTGAAACACACTGTATTGTTTATTATTATTATTAATAACAGTCTCACCAGGTTGCGGGTGCCGTCAGGAGCAGCCAAGTGACACTGGATGTACGAGTTGAAGACCTGGATCGCCGGCTGGACGAAGCAGCCGCGAGGAAAATGCTCCTCATCCTGGACGAGCGTCAACCACGACTCCAGCAGCTTGTCGTAGGCCTCCATGTAAACCATGTCGTCTTTATCCAGCTGAGCCGGGAGAGAAAGAGCAAAACAATGTCGACCATTTTCATTATGAGACTGTTCACTTCTCTGGGTTCTGTTGACTTTAATGACCCAGTGACAAAGTATACATATATTATACATATAGCATAATTTTACATTAAAGAGCAATGGTCCAAAACAGATGATGTACCACATATAGCAGATCAGGGCGAGGCCTTTTTTTTTATCACTTAAACTCATGCATTTGCCATATATCACCTTTTTTATGTAATATTATTATGTAGTAAATAAACATCAAGTTCTGACGAGATGATTAACAGGATAGGACAGCAGAAAAAAACACATCTCTGCTGCACAAAGTCGTGCTTATTTTTTAAAGGGGACATATCGTGCTCATTTCAAGGTTCATACTTTTATTTTGGGTTTCTACTAGAACATGTTTACATGCTTTAATGTTCAAAAAACATATTATTTTTCTCATACTGTCTGTTTGAATATACCTGTATTTACTCTCTGTTTGAAAAGCTCCGTTTTATCGCATTTCGACAGAATGGCAACGGAATTGCGTTGCTAGGAAAAAGTTTGGGTCCATGTTTACTCCCTGTCAGCTGATGACATTCACATACACTGCAACAGGAAATAAACTGGAACACATTTAGTAGGTTTACGTTTAAAACTGTGAAATATTGTAGATTTGTGACATCACAAATGGACAGAAATCCTAACAGCTTATTTCAAATGCACAGTTTCTGAATACGGGCTTTGTGTATTTCTCCATGGATTGAGTGTTTTGATACTTTCACAGTATTTATATATCACTTAAACCTGCTTTATAATATAAAAGACATGAAAATCTAATTTTTTTTTTTACAATATGGGACCTTTAAGATAATCTATTTTTTGTCGATTATTAGATAACTTTACTTCTTTAAGACTGTAAATAAAGATAAAAATCCTGAACGCTGTTAATCACTTGTAGTCAATATATTTCAGACGATTTCGGCCCTCAAACTTTCGAAACGTTGCATAAAGTGAGCGACAGTATGCAGGATTTTTTATGTGACTGTAATTCAGTGAAGATGATCAGATGAAGGCGTTACTACTCACCACCTCCTCTAGGGCGGCGCTGCGTCCAAAGGAGCAGGTGAGCAGCGTGAGGCAGTTGATGAAGGAGGTGAAGAGCTCGCTGGGCAGCGCCGTTAAAGTACTTCGGGGGAACATGGTGATCAGATTGGAGATGATGTTGGAGATGCCCACCGCCTCCGAATCCTCGATCTCAATCCTGGAGACAGATAATAAAATGTAAATATAAAGATCTACGTTCTCTATGTGATAATCTTCTTTATAAATAAATTAAATGATTAATGCTGTTAGTAGAATCAGAACAGCCTGTACTGTAGTTAGTTAGTTAAACAGTGACGACGCCGCTGGCATTACGCTCAGCGGTACAAATCAATTTCCTCCTCCTGACAGAAAAGGTTAAACTGCTTCTTTTTCCACTTTCGGTTCCAACCCGTGCTTTGGCCCGAGGGAAGGACAGTTTCCACTCTCCAGGGTGAGGCTGAGGCTAAACTGGGGTCACTTTCCAGTTTACACACTGGTGACTGAGGTTTGGACGCGGGCATGAAAATTGATCCTTAACCAAAACCCGTGGGCAACTTGACCCCTGAGCAGTTTTCCACAGCTGCATCTGAGGTTATTTTCATGGTATTTCTGCCTCGTAGTACTGTACACACAGAGTACACGATGACAGAAAGAATGACTGTAATTACACTTCTAGTTTTAAAGAGAGACTTTTATCATCACATCGGACCATGAAGCATGAAGTGACATGTGCGGACACGCTAAAATCATATTTGGCTGCATGCTGTTTAATTTTGAAACCAGATATAAAAGTGGTTTGTAATCTGAATTGAACACCATCTGGACAAATCTAACCACAGCGGCTGTACGATCAATGTGAAGAGCCACGTTTTAAAAACAATTCAAGTTAAGAGTAAAGAGCATTTAATCAGGTGTCAAATATATAAATATATCAAGTGTGAACAGCACAAATCACATGGAGTCAGATCAGCGTTTCCGCCAGCTTATTTGCATGCTTGGCATCTTAACGTTATAGCTGTGAGCGTAGCTGTAGCAGTGTGTGTACGGTTTATTTGTCGGTGAATAAATGCTACAACTCCTCAAGACCCGAGCCTAATTCCTGTGTTGCCACCTGCTGATTAAAGTGAAAGGGGTTAGTCCCTAACATCGGCCCAGGCTCACCTTAAGGTGGGCTGACCTTTAAGGTGGTCCAGCTGTTCTATATTTAGTGACAAGCTGCTTTACTCCGACTGATCTTTTCATTTCTGATTTGGGTTACTTTCACATGTGGTCAGATAAAAAAATCAGATAAAAATGGCGGATGCAACGGCATCAAGTATGGGAGAAAATAAGAGAAAAGATGCATGAATTTTTGCAATGCAACCTCAGTCATTCATGTGACTTTTACGTCACTCTAGATCGATATTCAACACAATTCTGCACTGACCCCCCCGACTGACTTTACTGTCTTTCAGAGGCTGTAGCAGGTTCAGGTTTAGAGCTAGTGGAGATACAGATATCATATGAAACTAGAAAACCTAAGGAATACAATGGTAAAGACCTGCATCTCAAATTAATCTTCAGGTTCCAGCTTTCAGATGATGTACACCACTTCTATGTGACATCTACTGTTGACCTGCTATCTCCCCCTAAAGACCTCCTGGACCCCCCTAAAAAAGACTAAAACGGGTCTATTGTGGGTCTCAGAGGGTAAATAGAGTAATAGAGTCTGCAAAACTGAGTTTCTCCAAAAAAGAATCACACAGAAGCACCACTTTAAATCTGGTGTTTGCCAGAGATGTGCTCATAAGTTTCTTGGGAATAAGTTATTCAGCATTAAAAAAAGCATAAAAAACAACTAATTGACTAAAGAAATCTTAGTTGATCATCATCATCATCATCATCATCATCATCATCATCCATAGAGATAAGAGTCCTTAAGAAAGATTTAACTTATTGCTGCCTGATTAACAATCTCAAAAATGAATTCTCTGAATTTTTCCTATAAGATGCAACAGATGATAGTGTTGCACACCACATGACAAAGCTGTGAGCAGGCAGAGGGGGCAGAAATGAAAACAAATATCAAAATGAAATGTATGAAAGAGACATGAAAGGAACGAGATGGGGGGGAAAAAAGCTCCGGATGAACAATAAAACTCAGAATCAAGAGAACCAGACTGGAAAATCTTGTGACTGATCCAAGAATGTGTTTCTAATTGAAAACATACTTCACAAGTAATGTGTCCAAATAGTTGCAGTACTGCAGGAAAACACCACAGATGTATACAACCACCTAAAAACATCACACATTATCAAATAATTAAGCTATCAAGCCACAAAAACTATCGGAAAATTGGTAATATTATTAGTATTTATTATTTATTATTTATTCATTATAAAACAAAAATAACTAAAAGTTGTCACAGAAAACCCCGATGTCGACAGTGAGTGAGAACTCACATTTTACTGATTTACTTATATTTGAGAGAGTTAAAATGTCGGAGTGATATTTATGTTTTCACATAAATACATAAAATAAAAAAAAACATTTTTGATACAGATCCCTAAAATTTATTTTTTAAAAGAATTGTAACCAAGATATAACTGAGCGGGAAGTTTTAAAGTAAACTTGTCAGTCCACTCTGTTGGACAAACTTTTGAAGTTTGAAGACCTCAAACAAGCTTTATTCATTTTTAAATTTATTTATTTATTTACTTTTTGCATTTATTTTGTATTTATTTAACAACATTTGACAGCCCACTCATTTGCATGATAAGGCAGAAATGCAAAAATAAATGTATAAAGAAAAGAATACAGAAATAAATGAGTTTGGGGAAATAAATAAGGGGTGAAATGCAAAGGGAAAGTTATGCAAAAATAAATAAATAAATGCAAAAATACAAAAATTAAAAAAGAAATAAATGTAAAAAGAAAAAAAAGGGAAAATTCAACAGAAAAGTGAATGAATAAGGGAATTAATACAAAGATAAATAAATAAAGAAGCAAATCAAAACAAATATCAATTTATGTCACATTTTATCAATTAATTAATGGCAACATTTATTTTAATATTATTTTTGCTACATTTAATGACAATTATTTATTGAGTCATTTATTTATTTATTCATTAATTTTTGATTATGGCATATTCCTTCCTTAATACTTATACGATGTATATACTGCAAACGTGTTTTTTTTTTTTTCAGGGTTTCCTTCATTTATGCTCAGTTAAGAAGATGAAAGTCTAAATATGCCATCTCAAAGGGAAATCCTCCAAAACAACACCCCCAGTTAGGTTTTCTGCTTATTTTTGTGTTGCCTTTGCTGCAGCAAAAAAAAAGAAGAAAAAAAAGAAGCCAAATCCTGAATGTGTGTGAGCGGACACACCTTTCCACCGTCAGTCCGAGGGGAACATTGTGTGAGAGAGGCCTAGCTAACCTCTATCAGATGGAGTTAAATTGCCAGCAGAACTGTTCAATCACTGCAGATCGGCCATCCCTCTCTCCGCATGGTTTTCCGATGAGGCAATTGGAAAAAAGCTCCAAGAATAGGTGATTACAGACGGAGCAGGAGAGGAGGGAAGAGAGAGGGAGTGAGCGAGCGAGAGAGAGAGCCTGGGAGAGAGAAGAGAGGGAGAGAGACCCCGACTCACTGGATCACGTGGTCCAACAACAAGCTGCTCATTCAAGTGTGTCTCTCAGTTATTTATACATGTGAGTGTGGCCCCTTAATTCAGATCAGAACCACTTTGACTACAGAAACACCTACAAACCAACATAAAATACCCCTTCTGTACTCGTTGGCTCCAGATAATCAGCCCCTTAAGTTCCCATGAACACCACTAGTTCTGTTAAAAACCCTCTACTATACTATAACTCTTATTAACAGTTACAAAGTGCTTAGACGACGGCCACAACGTGATTAGTACTGAACCTCTCTGTTTTGGGACAGATGTGTTTTTAGTAGGGCTGTCAGAGTTAACGTGATAATAACACGTTAACGCAAATTTGTTTTGACGCCACTAATTTAATTTTTAAAGCTAGAGTGAAGCTACTGGTATCATATGAAACTACAAAACCTGATGAATCCATCGGTACCAACCATGTCATACTAGCTTGTAGAGAAGGAGGCTGAATAACGCTCCAAACTCACGCTAAATTTTAGCGAGGAAAAACTGGCATGGCCATTTTGAAAGGGGTCCCTTGACCTCTGACCTCCAGATCAGTGAATGTAAATGGGTTCTATGGGTACCCACGAGTCTCCCCTTTACAGACATGCCCTCTTTATGATAATCACATGCAGTTTGGGGCAAGTCATAGTCAAGTCAGCACACTGACACACTGACAGCTGTTGTTGCCTGTTGGGCTGCAGTTTGCCATGTTATGATTGGAGCATATTGTTTTATACTAAATGCAGTACCTGTGAGGGTTTCTGGACAATATCTGTCATTGTTTTGTGTTGTTAATTGATTTCCAATAATAAATATATACATACATTTGCATAAAGCAGCATATTTGCCCACTCCCATGTTGACAAAAGAGGATTAAATACTAGACAAATCTCCCTTTAAGGTACATTTTGAACAGATAAAAATGTGCGATTAATTGTGATTAACTACGGACAATCCTGCAATTAATCCCAACTAAATATTTGAATTGACTGACAGCCCTAGTTTCTGCATGACAGCAACAAGTAACAGACACTAATACAAACATTACTGTCATGAATCCATCTTCATAAAGGTTATAATGAACAGTTTTTGTTTAAATTAATCAAAAGTGTTGATTCAACTCTACGATGTCTGAACTGCATATGTCTGTAAAACAAGAAAAGATAGAACTTGATTTATCCTGAGGGAAATTGTTGTGTAGCAGTTGCAAAGTATAAAGTAGGAACAAATGCAGATATAATATATATAAAATATTTGCCTACTCCCATGTTGATAAGAGTATTAAATACTTCTGTAAGGTACATTTTGAACAGATGAGAAACGTGCGATTAATTGCGATTAATCGCAATTAAATATGAATCAATTGACAACCCTAGTTCGTAGCACAGTTGGCACTGAATGTCTGGTCACATTCGTGCTCTTGTTCACTTATTCTTTGAACAGACAGCTACTAATTTAATTTAAAATTTTGCCAATGTTTAACTATTTAATTTAGACAAAGTCTTTGTGTTCTGACAACATTTAACATTTGAGAAATTTAGCTCTCAAAGTATTGTAAGGTATCAAAAAAATATTATTTTGATATCTATACACGAACTCAGGTATGTATACAATAAATTCACTATAGTGCATGCACAGAGTGCCAGTTTAAAGAGACGTTTTAAAGAGCACAGAGAGGCTGCAGAGTAGTTAAAATGTTGAGTTGTTCCATTTTTTTTTTTAGGGGGCAAAATGTGTGTGTTGGCAAAATAGGTCAAATCCATTTCAGGCTTTATGACTGAACAGTAAAACCTTAAATTGTATTCTAAGAGCGACTGTAAGCCAGTGGAGGGATAA
Organism: Sebastes umbrosus; assembly: GCF_015220745.1. Lineage (NCBI taxonomy): Eukaryota > Metazoa > Chordata > Actinopteri > Perciformes > Sebastidae > Sebastes > Sebastes umbrosus. The sequence goes on from NC_051281.1 coordinate 2,492,511, forward strand.
TAAAATGGGGCTAATGTGTTCTCTTATTGTTATAAAAAAATCGTGCAGCTGCATTTTGGACCAACTTCTTTTTTTTTATTGAGAGCAGAATATAATTATAACAGTCGAGGCAGGTTGAAATAAAGGCCTGAATAACTTTTTGAAGGTCAGCGGGGATGGAAATCTAAAATTATTTCTCATCAACATACACTGAAGAAGAAGATCTTATCCTCACTGAGAAGGAAAAAATTACGAGACTTCCAATATTTAATTTCCTCAAACGCGGCAAGCGTCGTTAGAACTGACAGGGAGATAAAGTCGAGTATCATCAGCGTAAAAATGAAACCATATAGTTGTGAAACACGTTGAAGCAATGTGAACAATATACGTCTTTTGATTTCTAATATTTTTTTAACTTCTTAAAAGGAAATCAGGAATCTTTCATATTCAGCAGGAAATGTCTTTGAGAAGTGTTGAGAATTAATGTGTGAAATATAAATTTCATCTAGCCGTCTAAACTGTATTTCAACATTAGTTTCTTAAGTTGTGGATGAAAGTAGGGTTGGGCGATATGACGGTAGAAATGTGTCCATCGGTAGAGATTTGGCAATTTCCACCGCGGCAGCAATTCTTGCGTGATATTGTGATTTGCGTGTGATCTCGTGGATCCAGCTGCCTCGCAAGGTGATGTGATTTGGGCAAACATGGAGGAGGAGAGTGAAGTTGTACATGCAGAGCAGGAGGAGGAGGCATCCCAACCAACCCAAGATGAGGAAGAACTCTGGTGACATGATTACCAGACACTTGCACACTGTAGTTTATTTTGTTTTGTCAGCTTTTTGAAATGAAAGGTGAGAGAATAATCTCAGAAAGATCGAATTTTTGACTTTTTTATTTACTTATAGCCTAATAACTATATATTTATAGTTATATTTTGCATATACGAAAAAATAACAACTAGTCAATATGATTAAGATAAATATGTAATACATTTTTTAAGATATATTAAGTTATTAATTGGTATTCTTGATTGATAATGAATTTATATTTTGATAAGGATAATTATATAATTAATTTATATTTTTATATGACAGAGATAAAAGGTAATAATTATTATATTTAGACAAGTTCAAGAAAATTAATTACTGTATATACTGTACTGTATATGTTTATCTCAATAAGGTAGCTGGTTAATTATCAATGAATGACTTAATGAGAAGAGGTGGGATTAAATAAGTTTGTACTTCTTCTCACTCCTTTTGGAATATGTAAACCAAGGCATCAAATGTTTGACAATTTCTTTTGCTTATGCTTTTCATTGTATGTAAATAATTACTATTTTCTGGCTGTCCACTTGTTTGTATGATTATTCTCTGTTTTTTTAAATTATTTTATTTATTAACATCGGACACTCTCTGTCCACGCACCGTTAAATATGCACTCCTGTTACACCATGCAAACAAACCACGTACCTATCAGCTGTGCGGTCAAGATCAGACCAGAGACGTAACCACTTAACGTTTCTTCTGACGTTTGTGTTTTTTTTAAACAGAAAACAGGTTTTATACTGCGATATTTACTGCTACCACCTTATTTATGTGTTTGATGAGGCATAGTACCGATAACTCCTCATTTACACTTCCTCGTCCGTGGCGGTGCTTTCAAAGCGAGCTCAAGTTCAAGTTCATCTCAAAACGGCGCGCTGCGCAGCGCTTCGTTGCTCTCAGAAGCCTAATATGTAAGCTACATACATCCCAATACATGAGACCTCTCTGTGTTGTACACATTACGTTCCCTCTAGATCATTTTTTTTGTGAACCCCCAACCGTAAAGTTCAAACCCCACCTATGAGGACGACTACAATAGTTTTGATACTCTTAAAACACACCCACACTCAGTATTTACCAGTGTTTGAGTGGTTGCTAGTGATAATTTTTTCCTCTCTGGTTGAATAAACAGTGTCTCTGTGAGAAGAATAAAGGCATAATTTGATCCGGTTATAGGAGGAAACTAGGAAAACATAAGTTCCTGGTTAACTCTTATTTGTTACTGTACTGGAAGACACGCTCGTCCCTCTCCAGCCAGTTTCCCATAGAGTGTACAGAGGCTAGAATCAGAGGCCATTAAAAACACAGACTCAACAAGCAATTACTTCCTGTAAATAAAGAACAGTATGAGTCACACTGCTGCTGACGTCGGCATCCATCACTTGTTGAGTCTCTGAATTTAAGGAACATGAAATCCTTGAGATACTGGAGGGAGATAAACAGCTACCGAGACTGTAGCCAAGGTAATAGAACAGTAAATGTGCTTACTGATCCTGCTCTTGGAAAGCAGCTGAAATGGACAGCTGAGGTTTTATAGAAAAGCGTTAAATCTAGATGTACAAAAGGCAGAGAGGCAGCCTTTATTACACAATATTATTACACCTGTTATTTTAGAAATGTAGTCCAAGCTCTGTCCTTTGACTTCATGTGATTTTTATGTCTTCAATCCATCCCTGCACAATAAGATTCATTTAGCAAAGAGAAAGTTAATTTATTTTATTGTAGCCGGTGTGTAATAACCTCTGCATCCTCGGGGGAGCTGCCTTCAATAGGCAGGTTTGAATTAGTTCCATCTGTTAGTGTGGTGGAAATTACTTTGAAGGTTTTGCAGATTATCAAACAGAAAAAAAGAGAAAGCAGATTAATGTGACGTGATAGAAATAGTTGAATATTTGCTGCTGCTTCGAAAGCAATGCAATATTCGATGTGGACGACTGCTTCATCTGCCCATCCCAAGAAGTCCACAACCTGGGTGTAACTCTGGACTCCACCTTCTCATTCCAGTCACACATCAAGACCCTCATCCATGCCTTCATCACCTCCCGTCTGGATTATTGCAATAAAAAAGTCCTGTCCGGGGTGCCCAGCCAGCAAAGACCTGGACAGGCTCCAGTATGTGCAGAACTCAGCTGCCAGCGTTCTCACCCGCATCAGGCCCAGAGGCACACATCACCCCCACCCTCATCAACCTTCACTGGCTCCCGGTCAAGATCCTGCATCTCAAACAAAATCCTCCTCATCTCCTACAAATCCCTCCACGCCTTCGCCCCCTCTAGTACTGATCCTTAATGCATCATCTATGGACATCTTCAAAGAACTCCTGAAAACCAACCTGTTCACCACGGCCTACAGTATGGACTGTAAGTAGCTAGCAACACTCCCCCAAAATTAGCATTATGAACTTCATTCCCGTTTACATGCAGCAGTGCATGCTCTGATTAATGTAAAACACCCCCATGACATACGTCCTTGATAACTTTATTTTCCCTCCTTTTCCATCTGCAGTCATGTCGCTCCTGTGGTGTATCCTCGTCGTCACCGTTTTGCAAAAACTCTTCTTCAAGTTCTTCTTTTTACGGCTATGCATGAGAAGAGACGCCGTAAACAGGCAACAGGCAGTATACATTTCACTCAACACTGCAAC